>NC_071512.1:86767644-87075144 GCF_027887155.1 Malaclemys terrapin pileata
TATGAACATTAATGTGTCATTTTTAATAAAACTTCATTCATTTAGGATGAGCCAAATGGGTACAGCTTTTAGTTAACTTTTTTATATCATCCTATATGAGCAAATACAAAAGAGGCAGCTCTCAGATAGTCTTAAATGGATGCCTGCACATTCAAGACTTATCTCACAGCACCTTGAATTGCTCCCATAATCAAACAGGAAATCAATGCAGAGCACTCAGTACAGCTATTATGTGCTCAGCGTGACCCAACTCAGGTCATAGAATCATAGAATATCAGGGTTGGAAGGGACCTCAGGAGGTCATCTAGTCCAACCCCCTGCTCAAAGCAGGACCAATTCCCAACTAAATCATTCCAGTCAGGGCTTTGACAAGCCTGACCTTAAAAACTGTGTTCACAGGTCACTGTGTTCTCAACCAGTTGAAGATGCCAGGTGAAGTCTGAGAGCAGAAAGATCATTTTATTAGACAATTAAGTTTTTCATACTGTGGACACAAAATAACTACCTTATTACACAACTATTTAAAATACAAAAATAAGTGGAACTGTATTTTAAACTGTTTATTTATTTAGCATGTGTATAGTCGTCTAGCCAAGCAATGGCATCTTCAGTGGCATGATGAAGTTCTTCTAGGCCACCGCTGAACTTGTAAAGGACAGTTACCTGTTCTGTAACTGGCGTTCTTCGAGATGTGTTGCTCAGGTGTATTCCACTATAGGTGTGCGTGCTCGAAGTTTTTCCCTTAGCAGTACCCGTAGTGGGTACTCCTGAAGTGGCACCGACATATCGCGCCATAAAGGGGGCTGCGTGCTACCCCCACCATCAGTTCCTTCTTGCCAGAGAACTCCGACAGTGGGGAAGGAGGGTGGGATGTGGAATACACCTGAGCAACCCATCTCGAAGAACGCCAGTAACGGAACAGGTAACTGTCCTTTCTTCTTCCAGTGATTGCTCATGTGTATTCCACTATAGGTGACTCCAAGCTAACCCGGATGGAGGCAGGTCAGAGTTTAAAGGTAAAGATTTAAGGGTTATTCGGGCGGAGCACCGCCCTACCAAACCCGGCGTCATCCCTTGATTGGGAGACGATCACATAGTGCGATGCAAAAGTATGGACAGAGGACCACGTAGCAGCCCTACAGATGTCCTGAATGGGGACATGAGCCAGAAAGGCTGCAGACGAGGACTGGGACCGAGCTGGATGAGCGACCGACTCAAAGGGGCGATTAGGAAAAAACAGAAAGCGTTTAAAGAGTGGAAGAGGGGAGGGATCAGTAAGGAAATGTACCTAAGTGAAGTCAGAGAATGTAGAGATAGAGTGAGAAAGGCCAAAGGCCGTGTAGAGTTGGACCTAGCGAGGGGAATTAAAAGCAATAGTAAGAGGTTTTACAGCCACATAAATAGGAAGAAAGCAAAGAAAGAAGAAGTGGGACCGCTGAAGTCTATTGCCGGAGAGGAGATTAAAGACAATCTAGGCATGGCGCAATATCTTAATGAATATTTTGCATCGGTGTTTAATGAGGCCAATGAAGGTATTAGGGATACTAGCACCACTATAGAGGGGCACTCGGGATGGGGGATTACCGTATCCGAGGTAGAAACAAAACTTGAACGCCTTAATGGGGCTAAATCGGGAGGACCGGACGATCTACATCCGAGAATATTGAAGGAATTGGCGCGGGAAATAGCAGGCCCGTTAGCGATAATATTTAATGAATCTGTAAACTCGGGGGTGGTCCCGTTAGACTGGAGAATAGCTAATGTGGTTCCTATTTTCAAGAAAGGGAAAAAAAGTGATCCGGGTAACTACAGGCCTGTTAGTCTAACATCTGTAGTGTGCAAGGTGTTAGAGAAAATTCTGAAAGAGAAACTAGTGGAGGACCTGGAGGGTAGTGGCAATTGCGATAAATTACAACATGGTTTTACGAAGGGCAGATCGTGCCAAACGAATCTGATCTCCTTCTTTGAGAAAGTAACGGATTTATTAGATAAGGGAAATGCGGTGGACCTAATATACCTGGATTTCAGTAAAGCATTTGATACTGTACCCCATGAGGAATTATTGGTTAAACTGAAAAACATGGGGATCGATATGAAAATCCAGAAGTGGATAAGGAATTGGTTACTGGGGAGAATGCAGCGGGTTGTATTAAAGGGTGAACTGTCAGGTTGGAGGGAGGTTACTAGTGGAGTGCCTCAAGGTTCGGTTTTGGGACCCATTTTATTTAATCTATTTATAACTGACCTCGGAACCGATTGCAGGAGTGGGCTGATAAAATTTGCGGATGATACGAAGGTGGGAGGCGTTGTAAATTCGGAGGAGGACAGGGATATCCTGCAGGGAGACTTGAATGAGCTTGTGAATTGGAGTATCAGAAATAAGATGAAATTTGATAGTGAAAAGTGTAAGGTGATGCATTTGGGGATGACTAATAACAATTTTAGTTACAAGATGGGGACGCATTGGTTAGAAGTTACGGAAGAGGAGAAGGACCTAGGGGTTCTTGTAGACCGCAGGATGACTATGAGTCGACAATGTGACGTGGCGGTGAAAAAAGCCAATGCGGTCTTGGGATGCATTAGGCGAGGTATATCTAGTAGGGATAAGGAGGTCCTGCTTCCGTTGTACAAGGCGCTGGTGAGACCTCATTTGGAGTACTGTGTGCAGTTCTGGTCTCCCATGTTTAAAAAAGATGAACTCAAACTGGAACGGGTGCAGAGAAGGGCCACTAGGATGATCAGAGGAATGGAAAAGCTGTCGTACGAAAGGAGACTAGAGGAGCTTGGGTTGTTTAGTCTGACAAAGCGAAGGCTGAGAGGGGATATGATTGCTATCTTTAAATATATTAGAGGGATTAATACAAGGGAGGGAGAAGAATTATTCCAGCTTAGTACTAACGTGGATACCAGAACGAATGGATACAAACTGGCCGTGGGGAAGTTCAGACTTGAAATTAGACGAAGGTTTCTGACCGTCAGAGGGGTGAAATATTGGAACGGCCTACCGAGGGAAACGGTGGGGGCGACGGATCTGTCTGGTTTTAAGATAAAGTTAGATAAGTTTATGGAGGGAATGGTTTAATGGTAAAACATAGTAGTCAAGGAAAGCCAAGCAATGGTGGGTAAATAGTATAATGGCTAACGGGGTCGGGCTGGAGACTCTTGCCTATATGCTCGGGGTCTTACTGATCGCCACATTTGGGGTCGGGAAGGAATTTTCCTCCAGGGCAGATTGGCTGAGCCTCTGGAGGTTTTTCGCCTTCCTCCGCAGCATGGGGCAGGGATCTCTAGCAGGAGGGTCTCTGCCGATTGAAGTCACTAAAAACAGGATTGGGGACTTCAACAGCAGAGTCCAGGGAAGGGGTAGGGACGGTTTCATGGCCTGCAGCATGCAGGGGGTCAGACCAGATGATCATAATGGTCCCTTCTGACCTTAAAGTCTATGAGTCTATGAGTCTATGAGTCACAATAGGAGGTGCCAGGTCATAACAGGTGCGAATGCACAAGGTGATCCAGCGGGAGATCCACTGGACGGACACCGGTTGCCCCCTCATGCGCTTGGCCGAAGCAATGAAAAGCTGGGGGGACTTCCTAAATGGCCTGGTTCTTTCCAGGTAAAAGGCCAGCACTCTGCGCATGTCTAACATGTGCAGGCGGCGTTCCTCATAGGAGGAATGGGGCTTAGGGCAGAGGATCGGGAGGAAAATATCCTGATCCATGTGAAAAGCCGAGACCACCTTTGGCAAAAAAGCAGGGTGAGGGCGGAGCTGAAGCTTATCCTTATGGAAGACCGTATACGGCGGTTCAGAAGTCAAAGTCCTAAGCTCGGAGATCCAGCGGGCTGAGGTGATGGCCACCAGGAACGCCACCTTCCAGGAGACGTGGGACCATGAGCAGGTGGCTAAAGGCTCAAAGGGAGGCCCTGTGAGGCGCGACAATACCAGGTTCAGATCCCAGGGAGGGGCCGGGGGTCTAGCATAAGGGAACGCCCTATCCAAACCCCGCAGAAACCTGGAAGTCATGTGGTGGAAGAAACACTGACTGTCCCATCACTGGAGGGTGGAAGGCCGAGATG
Organism: Malaclemys terrapin pileata; assembly: GCF_027887155.1. NCBI lineage: Eukaryota > Metazoa > Chordata > Testudines > Emydidae > Malaclemys > Malaclemys terrapin. The sequence goes on from NC_071512.1 coordinate 86,771,720, forward strand.
GCCGCCAGGTGCACCCTGATAGAAGAGGGGGCTAGCCCCTGGGTCCGCAGGGAGAGAAGGTAATCCAGAACCAAGTGGATAGAGGCGGAAGAGGGAGAGGAACCTCTATTCCTCGCCCACAGAGAGAACCTACACCATTTAGCAAGGTAGGCCTGACGCGTGGAAGGTTTCCTACTCTCTAGCAGGACAGATCTCACTCCTGCAGAGCACATGTGTTCCTCCTCGGTTAGCCACGGAGCAGCCACGCTGTCAGGTGGAGCGCAGCTAGGTTGGGATGGAGGAGGCGACCCTGGCCTTGAGAGGGGAGATTGTGGTGGAGCGGGAGCCTGCGGGGTGGGGCCACTGAAAGTTGAAGTAGGATCCCGTACCAGTGTTGACGGGCCCAGTCCGGGGCTATGAGGATAACCCTCACCTGGTCTAACTTCACCTTCTGGAGGACCCTGCCTATTAGGGGAAAGGGAGGGAAGGCGTACAACAGGGGCCCCGACCATGGAAGCAGAATGCATCTGATACTGCTCCATCGCCCACTCCTGCTCTGGAGCAAAACCGGGGACACTGCCGGTTCTGAGCGGTGGCGAACAAGTCTACCTGGGGAGCACCCCATTGTAGGAAGATCCCCTTGGCTACCTCCCTGTGCAGGGACCATTCATGCTGCTGGGAGAATACCCTGCTCAGGCGGTCTGCGAGGGTGTTGCTCTTGCTGGGCAGGTAGAAGGCCCACAGGAGTATGCTGTGGGCTATACAAAACTCCCACAGGAACTGGGCTTCCTGGCATAGTGCCCAGGAGCATGTGCCACCCTGCTTCTTGATAAAATACATGGCAGTTCTGTTGTCCGTGAGGACTCTTACCACCTTCCCGTGTATGTGCTGGCAGAAGGCCACGCACGCTAGGCATACGGACCTGAGCTCCCTGACATTTATGTGCAGGGTCTGCTCCTGCCCCTGCCCCACCTGGTCTCCCCAGCCCAGGTCCGAGGCGTCGGACACCAAATCGAGGGAGGGAGGAGGCTCTCGGAAAGGAATACCCCGGAGCATGTTGCTGGGGAAGGTCCACCGTTGAAGGTCCGCCAGCACCGCGGGTGGTACCGTGACAACCTTGCCCAGGCCTTCCCTGGCCTGAGAGTACCGGGAGGCCAGCCAAAGCTGGAGGAGTCTCATTCGGAGCCTGGCATGTCGCACCACGTAGGTGCATGCTGACATGTGGCCCATGATTTGAAGGCACACCCGTGCCATAGTTACCGGAGAGGCCGTGATCGAGGTGATGAGAACTTCGAGCATCTCGTGCCTGTCCCGCGGAAGGGAGGCTGTGGCCGTCCGGGAATCTAACATCGCACCTATAAAGGTTATGCGCTGAACTGGGACCAACGTGGATTTCCAAGGCGGTGCCGGGCCTTGGAGCGGGAATGGCGGTGCTGACGGCTCCCCGACCCGCTCCTGTCGGAGTCACTGTACGAAGAGGTCTGGTGTTGCCTCTTTCTACCGGGACGACGACGGTCGGGACCAGACGAGTGGGAGACGCTCATGGCAGAGTCGGGTTGCGGAGTCGACATGCGCTGTGAGGGTCTGGTAGATGCCTCAACCCGGAAGGCGGCTCGACTTCCGAGTCCTCCATGGAAAGGTGATGGGCAGACAAAGACGGCTTCCCATGGGACCGGGGAGCCGACTGCTGCGGCGCCACGGGCACCGGGAGCGTGAGGATGTCACGCGCGGCCTGAGCTGCCTCTGGCGTCGAGGGCATGCACACCTCCGGAGAGGCTCGCACGGACGGGACTGGACTACTCCGCTCAGTGTGAGTCGGAGGTCTCTGTCCCGGTGGGGATTGCGGGCTGCCCAACATGGGTCTAGCCTTCCCCTTACTCTTCTCCCGGTGCTTCAGCGATTTCCCCATCTTTTTAGCAGGGGAACGGTGCCGGGACGTCGACGGTGCCTCACTGCGTACCGATTACACGATGCTGGGCGCCGATTCAGAGCGGCACGCGGGAGGCACTTTGCCGCGTGTTGATGATACAGAGCCCAGCGCAGTACCAGCTCGACGCGTCGGTGCCAGGGCCAATGCCGACTCCATTAAAAGCGCTCGGAGTCGGATCTCACGCTCCTTCTTCGTACGCGGCTTGAAGGAGTGGCAGATTTTGCACCTTTCAGTAACGTGAGACTCGCCCAGACAGCGAAGACGCTTAACATGCGGATCGCTTCTGGGCATAGAATTGCAACAAGAGTCGCAGGACTTGAAGCCTGGGCCACGGGGCATGCCCCGAGCCAGGCAGAGAAGTTCAAAAAGGAAAAGTTCAGTGAACTGAGTACTACTAAGGCTAGAAGCGCTGGAGCAAGTTCTGACTACCTTTACTGGAGGCAAGAAGGAACTGAGGGTGGGGGGAGCATGCAGCCCCCTTTATGGCGCGATATGTCGGCGGTGCTCCCCCACTATGGGTACTGCTAAGAGAAAAACTTCCGGTACCGATGCACGTGGCAAGTACGCACACCTATAGTGGAATACACATGAGCAATCACTCGAAGAAGAACAGTTACTATGTAAAAAATTATTCACAATATGGAGTGATCTGTCAGTGGATAGTAGGAATGTTAGACCCTAATAGTTTAATATATCTTATGTACTTTTTAATAAGTTATTAATATCAACACTGAAGTCCATTACCATAGTTTTTTTCCTCTGTGTGTCCTTTCGAAAGTATGTAAGTATAAGTAATTTTTTCCTTATTTCCAGCACTGTTTTTCACATGTTGCACTTCAAAATGGTTGTTTTCCACATTGGGATATAAAGCATCTATGTGACACAGTTCCAGGAAATGTGTAGCGAATAGAGTAAATGCCTAAATTAGACAACAGAAAAGGAAATATTATGACATATTAAGTAATCCTTCATAATTCATTATAATTAAGCAAAATAAATTTAAAATATATATTTGATATTTGATCAATCTCTTTTCTATCCATAAATCCCAGTAAGTGTATCCATATTATTTAGATTAGAATTGTCCATAAAATGAAGACTGGAGTATGAGAAAATGTTTTTATTTTAAGGCTGCGTGAGAAAACAATTACAAATTTTAGAGACTAATGATTAAAAAATATAAAAAATACCTTCAAACTCAGTAGATATTCACACACTGAATAACAAATGCCAATACCTTCTTCAGTACTGGTACCTCTGCCAAGTTCATCAATTATGATGAGTGATTTGTCATTAGCATTTTGCATGATATATGTTATCTAAGGAAAAAAAAAACTTTGTTATCTCTAGCAGTACATTTTTAAATCCCCCCCACCCCGAAAAACCAAACAAACCAATAAAAAGTCCGCTCGTAATGTGAGTAAAGAACAGAATCCTTCAGAAGATCCATGGCTTTCACTTCGGAGCAGCTTCCAAACAGCTGAGATTTTAAAACAAACAAAACATCCTGCCACAAAACTGTTTGCCTCTTTCTCTCTAAATATGTAATTTTTCCTCAAAATGAGGTCTCAGGTGGAATACTAGCAACAGTCAGATATGGCCCAACAATAATTTAAGGTACAATACCTAATGAAACATCAAGACTAATGTCCAATGGAACAGTGATTTCTACTCCTGTTGGAATGGTTTCAGAGATATTGGACTTAAAACTGTGACATGATTTATAGAAAAGCTATTATGAATAATTCTTAAAACTTCCTGCTCATCTCCAGCTTGCTGGTTGGGTAGCAGGTCTTAAAGTCCATAACCCACATTGAAAATCTTGAAGAAAAAAGAGAAGATGGAAGGCAAGATAGAAAGTTTGAAGGGCGTTATAGAGAGGAACAACAGGTAGAGAAAAGGATGGTTGTGGGTTTTTCTACCTTATTTTATAGCAGGCCTATTTTAGAAAAGTTTTAAAAAATAACTTACTGGTATTATTTTTCTGCCCTGCTTCCTGAGAAGTCCAGTTGTCCTAGTTACTAATACCTGTTTGCAATATGGAGGTCTAGTTAAACTCTTCTTCTTTCATATGGCTTAAAAACAGCAACGTTAGATGTCCAGATCTAAGTTGGCAATCGAATTGATTGCTTCAGGTGACACAGAGTAGATGGAAGAAATACCACTGATATATGATTATTTGGGACACTAGTTGATAAGGTGTTTCATAGCTTGAAGTCTGTTTCTGCACTCACAAATAGAATTGTGTATCAGTCTCCATTCATGGAGGACAGAGGCAAATCTGCCATGTGTTGTGCACATTCAGTTCAAAGTGTAGCATATTTTCATGTGAGTGAAAAGCCAGTGGGTTGTTCAGTTGAGTCCTTGATGAGGTGTTTGTAAGGAACACTGGTGTCCTTTCACCTTGCTCGCCATTGACTTCGTGGGAGAACCCCAAGTCTTCGAACTCTTGCGCTGCAAGCCAAAAAAGCTTTCTGGATTTGAGTTGGAATCTTGATATATTATTTAGATATTCATATATCGGAAAATCCTTGTTCCCTCATGTAGCAATGAATTTGGAGTGGGCTGATGTGTGCCAGTATGGGAAGCCATGGTTGTGGCATTGATTTTACTGTGTCTGTAATGACATGCATGATGGTGTTTAGACATATCATTTGTCAATTCTCAACTAGACGGGTCAGCAGTATTCTGTGTCAGAGTAGATAAAGGCTAGTGAAGAGGTTTGTAGACTTTTTGCATCGGCTCCCCAGGTTGTTGCTGACAGCTTATGGATGGGGTTTACACACATCCTTATTTTGTCATAGATATTTTTCAGGTGCTAGTGCAGAGGTGGGCAAACTACGGCCCGCAGGCCACATCCGGCCCGCAAGACCCTCCTGCCTGGCCCCTGAGCTCCTGCCCTGAGGGGCTAGCCCCGGGCCCCTCCCCTGCTGTTCCCCCTCCCCCGCAGCCTCAGCTTGCTCCACCACCGGCGCAATGCTCTGGGCGGCGGGGCTGCAACTCCTGGGGCAGCACAGCTGCAGAGCCATGGCCTGACCCGGTGCTCTGTGCTGCGCGGTGGTGTGGCTGGCTCCAGCCTGTCCTGGTGCTCTGGGTGGCATGGCTGGAGCACCAGTAAAGGGGCAGGGAGGAGGGGGGGTTGAATAGAGGGCAGAGGAGTTTGGGGTGGTGGTCAGGGGGCAGGGGTGTGGATAGGGGTCGGGGCGGTCAGAGGGCGGGGACCACAAGTGTTTAATGGGGGCAGGAGTCCCGGGGGGGCAGTCAGGAAGGAGGGGGTGGGTTGGATGGGCGGTGGAGGGCAGTCAGGGGCAGGAGTTCTGGGGGCAGTCAAGGGAAAGGGAGAAGGGGTGGTTGGATAGGGTGGGGATCCTGGGGGGGCAGTCAGGAATGAGAGGAGGGGTTGGATGGGGCTGCGGGGGGCAGTCAGGGCGGGGGTTCTGGGGTGGTCAGGGGACTGGGAGTGGGGGAGTGGATGGGGCAGGGGTCCTAGGGGGGCTGTCAGGGAACAGGGGGGGGTTGGATAGGGCAGGAGTCCGGGGGGGGCATCAGGGGGCAAGAAGCAGGGGGGGTTGGATAGGGGGCAGGGGCTGGGCCATGCCTGGCTGTTTGGGGAGGCACAGCCTCCCCTAACTGGCCCTCCATACAATTTCTGAAACCCGATGCGACCCTCGGGCCAAAAAGTTTGCCTGCCCCTCTGCTAGTGAAATGTGAGGCTTTGGTCTAACATCACATCAAGACATTTTGCAGTCTTATCTTCTAGTCACGGAAGTCCATGTGCAGCTCTGCCCTAGTTTTTCGATTGTTTAGATGATATGCTGACACCAGTTTTAGGCTATGTCTACACTGCATACCACATGTTTAGTAGATGTAGCTCTCTGGTGCTGGAGTCTTAAATGGGGGGCAAAGGCCCCAGCAGCTCCTATGGCAGAGAAATGCTCCAGCAGTGGGGAACTGTCAGAACCTTTTCCCGCTGCTGGAGTCTTTCCCTGCAACTGGAAAAACTCCAGCAGTGGGGAGCCAGTTGCAGGACATTACACTGCTAAAAATAGCAGTGTAGATGGGGGAGTCACTGCTTGGGTGAGTAGAGAGCCATGTAGGGTACATACCCACAAGGTTCAGGCATGTCTTTACTATACTCACCTAAATAATCCCTCACCATCTATACTGCTATTTAAACTTGTGCTGGGGGGAGGAGGGCATGTAGTGTATGTACACTATACACCGTTTAAAGGAATATGCAATGTAGACATACATTTAGTGGGCTTTGGTTTGGCTGTCAATATAAGAAATATTCTTCCAAGTTTATTCACCTCCTCCTTGGTGAAGGGAAATGATACGGGGATTGGGGATAGGTAGTGAGCTGACTATGTGTCAGAGCTCTCTGCACACTTTATGCTTAGTTGATTTGTCCCCTAGTACTTTTGAGTTCATAAGAAGCGTTTCTGCGATTGGACCAGCTTTTGATGTTCCCTTGGGTTTGCCGCCCCAAGCTGATGCAAAATTAGCCAAGCTTTGTGACTGGAGTAAGTGAAATCCTGACCTTCATCTGTCTTGAGTCATCTTTGATGGCACGCTAGATTCAGTGACTCTAGCAGGGATGTTACAGTATTTATTTGGTTCTTCTTTAATAGCCTTTTTGTTTCTGGTTTCATATGGAGTATATCGATTCTGATTGCTGCAAGAGATGTTTTTTCTTGAAGCTATTTGGATAAACTTGCTGAAACGACCGAAATTTCCAGGCTTTAGTGGAATTGCGTCAATGGTGGCCTCAATTGTTGTAATGAATCCTGGCCAGTTTCCCTTTGAAACTTCTGTTGCCATTTGGGCAATGACATGACTACTGGCAATGTGGATTAACACCAGTCTATGCTAGCGGTGTAGGAAGTAGCAAAAGTAATGCTAGACATTCTGAGGGATTTCAACTGGTCTTCGGTGATGAAACAGAGATCTGGATTGCGGTATCCATTCCAGGGGGCAGAATGAAAAGTGCCTCTGTCTTTTGCATAGAAAAGAAGGTATGTGTCTTCATTTGATGACAATTCCACAAGTGCCTCATCCACAATATCGTTACTAGCATAGCCCTACATTGTGTGGTGGTGACTGAAATCAACGACATATATATAAGCCAGGCAAAAGACTGTGGGTAATGGGGGAGAAGACAAGTCTGTATTCAGTGATTTATACACATTAAACACTCTTATCTTGATGATTCTTACTGAGATGGTCAAGGTTCCAGAGTTGCTCCTAGCAACTACGGGTCATAATCCTCAATGCTGAGCTTGATGCACGTATCATGGCTGTGTTTTGGGTGATGGAGGTAGGTGATGAGATTGTAGCAAGCAATATGGCAGCGTGGTCCTTGAGTTTCTTGCAGGGCAATGATGTTAATCATGTTATCTCATGTAACATGAGCTAGCTGGTCGCTTCTAGGCTGGTAAATACCTTCAACATTCAATTGACAAATTCTTAGAGCTGGGTCTACAATTCTCTTAAGTGGCTCTGGATGGAGTCACTTTTTGAAGAGTAACTATTTCCATTGCTCTTCAATCCGGGACTTCCCTGGGTGATGTTTGGATGCTGATTTGACAATATCGGTTGTGCTTTAGCACGTAACAATGGAGTCCACATGGTAAAAGGTTGTCATCACCTGCCTCTAGTTAGTCTCTGAGCAGTAACTAATGGATCATATAGCAGCAACATCCAGACAGCTTTCTTTCACTCTATAAACAGCCATCCAGTAGTTAACATTTCTTTCAGATGCATCACCTCAAGACTAGACTACTGTAATGAAGGGATGCATCTTAAATTCATGTGGAAACTGAAGCTGATGCAAAATTCACTTGTTAAGTAAAGGTTTGTTTTACCCATAATCACATTAAGACTGTGATTCACATAACATGTCAGCAGTGTGTTAAGTTCTGTGCTTGATAGTGGCAGCCTATTAGTTCCTGAGTTGATTTTCTGATGCTGGTTTTGACCTGTAAATCCCTAAATGGCCTGGGACCTACCTTTCTAAAAGATGCTTCTCTCCTCATGACATACAATATGGAAGAGAGATACAGAAGCCAAGTTGTCTTTGACTGCTTTGTTTGTACACAGAATCATAGAAATGTAGGGCTGGAAGGGACCTTGAGAAGTCACCTAGTCCAGCCCCCTGTGCTGAGGCAGGACCAAGTACTCCTACACTATCCTTGACATGTGTTTGTCTAAAATAAAAGTGCTTCAGTGCCAATGAAATATAATCCATAAACCAATGTAAAGTGTACCAGCTTAATGTTAATTAGGGCCCCTGATACTAAAATAATTAAACTTGTACCTCTTTCATTTCCTTCATGAATGTTGATGAATTTGTTTCTATATCATCATCCATACCAATTCTAGTGAAAATTTGCTCAGCAATTCTAAAAGAAGAATATTCTGCTGGGACATAAGAACCTGAAAAATAAAATAAAAGTACAAGTTATCTTATGTTATCACTGGTAGTAACACTATAGCTAAAAATTGGCTTTGTGTAATACACATAAAATCTCATCTTATTTTTAGAAACACATTTTTCCACTTAGTAAATAATGATAGTTTCGGTAGAAAACAATTTGAGTAGTGCAAAAGAATACTTATAAGGTAAACTGTTGCTCACCAATCTGTGCCATAATTTGACAGAGAGCAATCTGTTTCAGGTAAGTTGATTTTCCACTCATATTTGGTCCTGTAATAATGATAAAATTGCTGCCTTCTGTGATATACGTGTTATTAGAAACAGGTTTTTCCACAGATATCTTTTCAAGAATGGGATGCCATCCCTGCTTGATTGCTAATGTATCAGTAAATTCTGGACGAACTAAACCAAGAAAAAATTATAAGAAATGTTAAGCACTAAATACAAAAAAACCTACGACAATTATTAAAAAGTTACATTTTAAAATAAAATAAGAATCACTTATGCAGAGCAGAGCTCTGAGTCTGTTACTCTTCCTCTTGTTGAATAATGTCTTGCTGCTTGAGTTGGGGGCTTCACTCCTCTGCCAGGCATAGCACTACAAGGTGCTGCCTCAGTTTCCCCCAACCTGTATCTACAAAACAAGTCAAAACAAGCTTGCCTTAAAGCATTTCCCTTTAATTAACAGAAACAAATATCCCAAACAGGGAAAGACCTTCCACTCGAGCCTTTAATCCTACTACTAGCTCCAGATTTGGGAGACCCCTCTTACATAGTTCTGTATTTTGCCTTCATCGTGAGGCTCCTAGTCCTCCTCCCTGGAGCTGGAGTACTGTTCAGAACAGTCTTTCTGCTGTTTACATAAAATAACCTCCATCCTCCTCCCAGAACTGGAGGTACCACCTTCACCTTCCCAGTTCTCACTGGAGCTTGGGTAAAACTCTTGCCAGTGCTTTAGCTAACATAGCATAAAGATATGATCCAGTTCTTCTCCCTGGAACTGAGGTTCAGGTATCATTTGTCTATCCCATGACAGAGTGGGCACCCTCCCCTTTTCTATTGCCTGCTGTCTCCTATCATCAGGAGTCTTTTTTCCCCGACACTGCTCCTTGCTGACCTCCTCTCCATACTGAGTTCTGGTAATTTTATTAAAGTCAGGTGCTCCCCTAATTGAGCAGTAATCAGCCACCTGGACAATCGATTAGCTCCCTGTCCACCAATTAACCACCAAGACTGGCTTACCAACCTTAGTCATGGGTAGACTGTCTAATTCTCTCTAAAAGGCCAGTCACCCCATGACAAGAACTATTCACAAAGAAGGGATTATTCAACATGAGCAAGAGTGGAAGAATCAGAAAGGATATTCCCATGTAGAAGACCTGACCTATAGCTATCAAATCAGCAAAGACAGTATACTTGGAGGAATTAATGGGCTGTTTTCAGGTACAGATTACATCTTTTATACAAGTCCTCATGATCTATTACAGAAAAATAACATCTTAGCCCTCCATCCTCAAATAACATGCCAAGATTGTGTTCGGAAGCAAGTGGGGGAATACATGAATAAAAGGGGAAAGAAAAGTAGGAAAAATGAAGCTATAAAAGTAATTCATACACTGAACTGAAATCCAATTTTAGTTCTATAGATGACTAATATATGAAGAGATAAATACAAGAGCCACAAACTAGACCTGGTACTATTATATAAATATTGGGGGACAGCATTTTAATTTATATTTACCATCTCTTAGAAAGAAACTTACCATAGTCAGAAAGAGTGCAGGCATGGGCAAATGACAGCAACATATCCAACATTGATACAGTGTCAGAGAGTTTGTATAGGCAATGGATATGTTCATAGATTTCACTCAATAGTTTACACACTATCCTGCAAGCAGACAGCTCTGAATTAGTTACTGTACACTACATTTTATTGCTTTATACAGTTTACAGCAATAAAACAATTATTAAGTTCATAATGTCAATATGGTACTTAGATACTAGGATGACAGGCATTACATAAATGCCATAGAGATTTGTAAACATGGGCAATTGTGTGAATTTCTAAAAAGCATAGTAAGTTATTGGGGAACAACTTCTAGGACAAATTCTGCCATCAGATGTGCAGATGCAACTCCCACTGCTTGAAAGGGAGCTGCATGTGCAAAATTGACTCTAAAAAATACAGCTTTTGAACCAATGGTGTTCTTTGTCCTCCAAAAAGTGTGACTCTTCAGTTTCTTGAGTCCTTCATGTTTAAAATGGGTTCACATGATCTCCAAAGAAGATGTAGCCAAAAATAGCCTATGTTAGCTTTTGTGATCTAGAAGAAAAGAGAACTATATGTGCCCTTGGGTCCCTTTATAAGCATAACTTATGGAAAAACTGAAGGTAATTCTACTTAAAATGAAAGGCATACTTAATATAAATAATGGCTACACATTGCCAAATTGCTATACTCATTGTGTCATTTTGTGTTGATAATATTCTACAAAAAGTTTAATAAATGTGATGGATACTCTTCTTTTTTATGAATAAATCCCTATACATTTTCATCATAATTCAGAATAATGTAGATTTAGCCTTTTAATGTGCTCTCTCGTGAAGAACACTCTCTCTCTACAATCTGGAGTGCTTTTATAATGCACCATAATTTAATAATGAAAATATATTAGAAAACCTCACAACTAGTTGTTAATATGGCAAATAAATCAAGTTAACACAAATATTAAAGAGTTTGAAATGTTCTTACAAGTAGGTCATGTGATAAATTTCTCTCAAAGACTCCTGGCATCTTTCATTCATTTTAATTAAGTCTGCTGAAGTAAAGCTATACGCATTTTTCATTTTAGTGATCTGTAGGGAAATTCAAACTTTAAGTAATACATGTCAAATAAACGCACATAAAGAAAGATTTCCAGAAAACAAAGTAGGAACAATCTGGAAAGCAAGTGACAAAACTGTTACCTTATTTCACTTTTCCTAAATAAAACAGCATGAAAAAGCAAGAAAACAGAATGTAAATATCAGAATGACAGAAACCTTAGAACATTTCATATCATCTCACAAATAATATACCACATTTAGACATTTAACACACTGTATAAAAGAATATGGGTTAAATAAATTCTATCCTCATTTATTATGTAATATCACTGAGGTCATTAATTGCATGACAAAACATGTCCAGAACACACACCTTTGTAAATTCTGAAGGAAGCTGACCATTAGGTAATGCTGCACATTCTGCATTCATTTGGATAAAAAATCCACGAGCAGAGCTGAAACTCATCTTCAAAGGTAGGTTGTATTTTTCTCCAAGCTGTGTTATCATTCCTAAATAATATGAGGAAAAAATCAGCCATAATTCAAATATTTTCTAACATACTATAAAACTCACTGTGTTATCTGAGTAGGAAATTCATCATGCAGATATCTAGATACCAATTCCAGTAAATTAAACAGCCTTGTTAGGACCTTGAAAGGGGGCTTGTGTGGAGGTGAAAGAGCTTAGTAAACCATTAAAATAAGAGCATTAGCTTTATAAAACTAGTGGACAAAAAGTGCTAGGTGAGAATAGGAGAATTCATAGGTTCTTTTTAAAGATATTCATATGTTGTCATAGGGATCTCAGGGGTGGGTTGTCCTTCTGCTGGAAAGGAAGATTTCTCAGAGAAGTAAGCTTCAGATGAATCCACTTTCATGCCACTGGTGTTTCACCCTGCTTTCTCAACAGGTAACTGTAATGCTTGGATCTGGGGCTGTCAATCTTTTCCTACTCACTCCATAGTTCAGAATTATTTGCATTTCTAAATCCTAACCCCAACCCACCCACCTGGGAGGGTGATAGATGCAGGGGACTATTAGGTGACAGGAGGAAAGGTGCTGCTAAATGGTAGGAATTCTGAATTTTGCTGAGTGGGGTACAGCAAATGGTTGGGTAGGTGTGGGTGCTTGGGTGGATGAGGAAAAATACTGATGATGTACTACTGTGTGGGGAGAAAAGAAGGATGCTGTTGAACAAGGTTTCCCTGGCATTCACACTCCTCACTGAGCTGGCTCAACCTCCCACTGTTGCTACCACCAGAGAGACAGGCCAGCAAATGGTTGGGTAGAGAAGATGGGCTGTGTTGGACACCTGGGTCCTGGATTCAGAGTAGCAGCCATGTTAGTCTGTATCCGCAAAAAGAACAGGAGTACTTGTGGCACCTTAGAGACTAACAAATTTATTTGAGCATAAGCTTTCGTGGGCTACATCCCACTTCTTCGGATGCATAGAATCCACGAAAGCTTATGCTCAAATAAATTTGTTAGTCTCTAAGGTGCCACAAGCACTCCCGTTCTTTCTGGGTCCTGGAGTCACTCAGTGCTCCAGTGTGTCAGCATTTGCTTCCTCTATGCTTAGCATGGTAACAGGAAAAGGAGCTCTTCTGCTGTAAACATGTGGGCTGCAGTGAAACTGGACTGCACTAACCATCAGGAGGGAGAAAAGACGGTTACTCACCGTTGTAACTGTTGTTCTTCGAGATGTGTTGCTCATATCCATTCCATTAGGTGTGTGCGCGCCGCGTGCACGATCGTCGGAAGATTTTCTACCCTAGCAACACCGGCGGGTCGGCTGTGGAGCCCCCTAGAGTGGCGCCTTCATGGCGCTGAATATATACCCCAGCCGACCCGGCGCCCCCTCAGTTCCTTCTTGCCGGCTACTCCGACAGTGGGGACGGGGGGCGGGTTTGGAATGGATATGAGCAACACATCTCGAAGAACAACAGTTACAACGGTGAGTAACCGTCTTTTCTTCTTCGAGTGCTTGCTCATATCCATTCCATTAGGTGACTCCCAAGCCCAACTTAGGTGGTGGGGTCGGAGTGAGACATTGCTGTGTGCAAAACCGCTGATCCGAAAGCAGCATCGTCTCTGGACTGCTGCACTAGTGCATAGTGAGCTGCAAATGTGTGGACTGATGACCAAACCGCCGCTCTACAAATGTCCTGGATCGGAACATGTGCCAGGAAAGCAGTCGAGGAAGCTTGGGCCCTCGTGGAGTGAGCGGTGAGGTGCGGTGCTGAGACACCTGCCAGGTCATAGCAAGTCCGGATGCAAGACGTAATCCAGGAGGATAGGCGTTGTGAGGAGACTGGTGAGCCTTTCATTCGGTCGGCTACTGCAACGAAGAGTTGCGTCGTCTTTCTAAAGTGCTTTGTGCGGTCAATATAGAAGGCCAGGGCCCTACGTACGTCCAGGGAATGCAAACGTTGATCCTGGCGAGTGGCATGTGGTTTAGGATGAAAGACCGGGAGAAATATATCCTGGTTGATATGAAAAGGAGAAACCACCTTAGGGAGAAAGGCAGGATGTGGACGAAGCTGCACTTTATCCTTGTGAAAAACTGTGTAAGGGGGCTCAGATGTAAGCGCCCTGAGTTCAGAAACACGCCTTGCTGAGGTGATGGCTACAAGGAAGGCTGTCTTCCAGGATAGGTACAGAAGTGAACAGGTGGCCAGTGGCTCGAATGGAGGACCTGTGAGCTTGGAGAGAACCAGGTTGAGGTCCCACGTCGGGACGGGCTGACGTTGTTGTGGGTACATCCGGTCTAAGCCCTTGAGGAATCTAACGACCATCGGGTTAGAGAATACCGAGGACGCGAGTTCCCCTGGGTGAAAGGCCGATATAGCGGCCAGGTGAACTCTAATTGAAGATATCGCCAACCCCTGCTGTTTTAGGGAGAGGAGATATTCCAAAATGAGGGGAATGGGTGCCTGCAACGGGGACTTGGCTCGTTGTTCGCACCAACAGGAGAACCGCTTCCACTTGGCCAGGTACGTGGTGCGTGTTGAGGGCTTCCTACTGCTCAGCAGAATCTGTTGGACAGAGAGTGAGCATTGCTGCTCTGCCTGGGTGAACCCTGGAGCAGCCACGCCGTGAGGTGGAGTGATTGCAGGTCGGGGTGACGCAACCGGCCGTGGTCCTGAGAGATGAGATCCGGACATAACGGAAGCGGGATCGGAGTCTGAACCGAGAGTTCCAACAGTGTGGTGTACCAATGTTGTCTCGGCCACGCTGGAGCGATCAGAATTACCTGCGCCTGGTCTCTGCGCAATTTGAGCAGTACCTTGTGGACCAGAGGAAATGGAGGGAAGGCATAAAACAGGTGGTCTTTCCAGGGAAGGAGAAACGCATCCGAGAGGGAGCCCGGAGCTCGACCTTGTAGGGAGCAGAACACGTGGCACTTCCTGTTGTCTCGAGATGCAAACAGGTCTATCTGGGGAAACCCCCACCTCCGGAAGATGGAATGTATGATGTCTGGACGGATAGACCACTCGTGTGTCTGAAAGGACCTGCTGAGTCGGTCCGCTAGAGTGTTCTGGACTCCAGGGAGGAACGATGCCGTGAGATGGATTGAGTGGGCGATGCAGAAGTCCCACAGGCGAATGGCCTCTTGGCATAGAACTGACGAACGTGCTCCTCCTTGCTTGTTGATGTAAAACATGGCCGTGGTGTTGTCGATGAGAACTAACACACAACGGCCACGTAGTTGATTGAGAAATGCCTGGCACGCCAGGCGCACCGCCATCAGCTCCCGAACATTGATGTGCAGGGCTAACTGGGGTGCAGTCCACAGGCCCTGGGTATGGTGTTCGTTGAGATGGGCGCCCCAACCCAGAGATGAAGCGTCTGTGACCAGATGCAGAGAGGGTTGTGGGGCGTGAAATGGCATCCCTTCGCAGACCACATTGTGATCTAGCCACCAGGTGAGGGAGGTCAGGACCGAGTTCGGGACCGTGACCACCATGTTCAGGCTGTCCCGATGTGGACGGTATATTGATGACACCCAGGTCTGGAGTGGGCGAAGCCGAAGTCTGGCATGCCTGGTTACGTACGTGCAGGAAGCCATGTGACCCAGCAGGGTAAGGCACGACCTCACCGTGGTAGTTGGGAAGGCCTGGAGCCCTTGAATGAGGCTCGTGATGGTGCCAAAGCGGTTGTCTGGCAGGATGGCTTGCGCACGTCTGGAGTCTAGAACTGCGCCGATGAAATCTATTCTCTGGGTAGGTTCTAGAGTGGATTTGTCCTTGTTGAGTAGGATGCCCAACTCGTTGAATGTGTGCACTATTCTGTGGACGTGAGCTTGAACTTGCTCTTTGGTGCGACCGCGTACCAGCCAGTCGTCTAGGTACGGGAACACCTGTATCCCTTGCCGACGAAGGTACGCTGCCACGACAGCCATACATTTCGTGAACACTCTTGGGGCCGAGGATAGGCCGAAGGGAAGGACTGCAAATTGGTAGTGCACCATGTTTACCACGAATCGCAGGAAGCGTCTGTGAGGTGGGTAAATTGAGATGTGAAAGTATGCGTCTTTCATGTCGAGGGCGGCGAACCAGTCTCCAGGATCGAGGGAGGGAATAATGGCCCCCAAAGAGACCATGCGGAACTTCAACTTTACTACGAATTTGTTGAGTCCGCGCAAGTCCAAGATGGGCCGCAGGCCTCCTTTGGACTTGGGGATCAGGAAGTAACGGGAATAAAATCCCCTGCCCCTTAACTCTACTGGAACCTCCTCTATGGCCCCCATAGCAAGGAGCGTGGAAACCTCCTGTATAAGAAGTTGCTCGTGAGAAGGGTCCCTGAAGAGGGACGGGGAAGGGGGGTGGGAGGGGGGAATAGAAGAAAACTGGATAGTGTATCCCCTCTCCACTGTGCGGAGGACCCAACGGTCCGAAGTTATAAGGGACCAAGCACGGTGGAAGTGGGAGAGACGATCCCGAAAGGAGGGGGCTGGATCCTGGGGGATGACTGGGGCGCCGTCCTCGACCGCACCTTCAAAAGTTCTGCCTGGGGCCTGAAGGTGGTCTAGGTGGCCCCTGGTTCTGGCCGGGTTGAGGGCCGGCCCACCTTCTTCTACCACCTCGCCCTCGCCTCCGGGTCGAGTCCTGTCTCTGACGAGGCGGGGGGGGGGGGTAGAAGCGCTGAGGCTGCGGCCTAAATGGTCTGCGCTGAGGGCCCACAACATGCATCCCCAGGGAGCGCATGATTGTTCTCGAGTCCTTGAGGCTCTGCAGACGAGAGTCCGTCTTGTCCGAGAACAATCCATGTCCCTCAAAGGGCAGATCCTGTAGGGTTTGCTGCAGCTCCGGAGGCAAACCCGAAACCTGAAGCCAGGAGATCCTCCGCATAGCGATACCCGAAGCCAGGGTCCTCGCAGCTGAGTCTGCTATGTCCAAGGAGGCCTGCAAGGAGGTCCGAGCCACCTTCTTACCCTCCTCTACCATGGCTCCAAACTCTTCCCTGGACTCTTGGGGAATCAACTCCTTAAACTTCCCCATAGAGTTCCAGGAGTTAAAATTGTAACGGCTCAATAGCGCCTGTTGGTTCGCCGCTCTAAGTTGCAGCCCTCCGGCTGAGTAAACCTTACGGCCAAACAAATCGAGCCGCTTAGCCTCTTTTGATTTAGGCGCTGCAGCCTGCTGGCCGTGGCGCTCTCGTGCGTTCACTGATGCCACCACCAGTGAACACGGTTGGGGGTGGGTATACAAGTACCCGTAGTCCTTAGACGGGACAAAGTACTTCCTTTCCACCCCTCTCGCTGTGGGTGGGATAGAGGCAGGAGTTTGCCATATCGGATCCGCATTGGTTTGTATCGTGCGGATCAGGGGTAGCGCCACCCTCGATGGGGCATCCGCTCCGAGGATGTTCACGATAGGGTCCTGTACTTCCACTATCTCCTCCGCCTGCAGGTCCATATTACGGGCCATCCTACGCAGGAGATCCTGGTGAGCCCGAAGATCTATCGGAGGGGGACCCGTACATGAAGTGCCCGCCACTGCCTCATCCGGAGAGGAGGAGGAAGACGCCTCCGGTGGTACTGGATCCAAGGGGGGGTCCTGATCCCCCTGCTCTTGGGCCGGAGCATCACCTGTACTCGGGTCTATGGTGTCAGGTGGCGTGGACACGGAAGCCTCCATGCCCCCTGGCGGAGGTCGAGAGATGGTGGATTCTGGGGCCCTTCTAACCGAGTGACCCGAGCGAGAGGTCGATGGTATTGGAGCCCCTTGCTCCTGGTGGTACGCCCACGGGGTCCAAAATGACCAGTGAGATGGTCCCTGGGAGTGGTCCTCTGCCAACTCCTGCCAATGGCCCAAGTTCCGTTCCTCGGCTTGCCCTTGAGGGGGGTATGCCGATCTCGACAGGTCCTCCGAGGAGCGAGACACCGATCTTGATGGCCATGGCGGTGCCGAGAGAGATGAAACGATCCCCGTGTGCTGTGGTGCCGCACGGTACCGGTCCGGAGATGATCTATCTCTGCGCGGTGCCGGCGAACGGTGCCGGGACCGCGATCGGTGCCGATGACCTCTTCGGTGCCGGGAGCCGGATCTGGACCTCGACGAGGACCTGGAGTATGCCCGGTGCCGGGAGCGGCCTCTCGACGTCGAGCGTCGACCGTAGCGGTGCCGAGAACTACGTCTCGACGTTGATCGGTGCCGACGATCATAGCGGTGCCGAGACGTAGAGCGGTGCCGCGAAGAAGATCTTGGCCGCGAGTACGACCGGTGCCGAGGCGATATTTGGTGCCGGGACTGCGAGCGGCGTGGGGACCTGCTTTGGGACCTGGATCGGTGCCGAGGTTCCAGCCCTTGCGATGGAGGGCGCATCAAGGCAGGTTTCCCCCTCGACTGGACCGGGCGAGTCAACGGTGCAGTCGGTGCCGGTGGTTGAGGCGGTGCCGGCTCCGTGAGAGCTATTAAGTCTCTCGCCGCCGCGAAAGTCTCTGGAGTCGACGGGAGGCACTGTATCACCGCCGGTCTCGGTGGAGACGCTATCTGCACCGGACTCAACGGCCTCGGCGCCGGAGTCGACGGTGCTGGAGGCACCTGTTTCCGGTGCTCCACCGGCGGACGCGGCTCTACCCCCGGCACTGGGGGAGCCGGCGTCTTCGGCACGGATGTCCCCGTCTTATGGGCTTTTTTATGCCCCGGGGATAGTGACCGGCGCCGAGGCACTTGTTGCGGTGCCGACGAGGTCCGGTGCCGAGGAGGCTTGTCTGACGCCACTCGCGTGGTCGTCATAGCCGGTGCCGCCGGGGCACTGCGCACCGAGGTGCTAGGTGCCGGGGCCTGACTTGTAGATGGAGCGTCCGGACTAAGTGCTGCCTCCATCAGGAGTTGCCGAAGCCGAAAGTCCCGCTCCTTCTTGGTCCTTGGTCTGAAGGCCTTACAGATCTTGCACTTATCTGTTTGATGGGACTCTCCCAGGCACTTCAGACAGGAGTCGTGCGGGTCGCTCGTGGGCATAGGCTTAGCGCAGGAGGCGCACTGCTTGAAGCCGGGAGCGTTGGGCATGAGCCCGGCCCCGCGGCCGGGGGAGAAAGGGGGAGACGACCCCCTTAATCCCCTGAACTACTTAGAACAACTAAAACAACTTTTAAACTATTTAACTATTTAACTATAAACACTAGAACTATAACTATAACTATCACTGTGATACAACAAACTAAGCTAGGGAGAGTGGAGAACAGCTAAGCAGCGCTCCACAGTTCCAACGACCGTCAGGGGCGGTAAGAAGGAACTGAGGGGGCGCCGGGTCGGCTGGGGTATATATTCAGCGCCATGAAGGCGCCACTCTAGGGGGCTCCACAGCCGACCCGCCGGTGTTGCTAGGGTAGAAAATCTTCCGACGATCGTGCACGCGGCGCGCACACACCTAATGGAATGGATATGAGCAAGCACTCGAAGAAGAAAGAGCTCCTCCTTGCCTACATTTCTCTGGGTCTTAGCAGCCATGTAAGGAAAATTTTGGAAAGCAAGGGAACAACTAAATTCTTGTGATGTTCACTCTGTGTGATGTCAACTGTAAGCTACAAAGCTAACAGGAACCTCAAGACAATCTATAGTATATTATTGGTATTAAAAATTCTACTATTCATGTGTGCTATTTATCATTCTTGCCTGTTAAAGTGTGAACTAAAGAACAATCTTGTCTGCTCAGAAACGTGATAGGAGCCATTTGGAAAAAGACAATTATTTTCATCAACTTTAGACACTTTATCTAAAACAGTTACACTCAAAGAATAGAGGCATTCTTCCAACACTGATTTTATTCATTTTGGCTTTAAAATTATATCAAGAAAGTGGTTTTACACAATTCTTAATAGCACACAGTTAAATCATAGCTCATGACTCAAACTAGTTAAAATATTAAAAACAAAGTATTTGTGTTTGTAATGTGTCAGCAGACGATAAAACTAAATTTTTTGTACCAGAAAATTTTATTTGAAATAATATTGTTCCAACACTTCAAACTGAATTTAGATGCACTGCATAGTAGGTGCAAACCATAGGTTTTAAATGGAAATATTACAATATGTTTGATTCATATACAGCTTGTTTCTTTGTGGCAGAATAAATGAAGCAATCTTTTTACTTTTTAAAATCACAAAATAATTATTCATCATTTCATTTTAATTACAGTTTTTATCTACAAATGGAAAACCTCAATGTACATTTCAAATAGGGTTACCATATTTTAAGTTCCCAAATAGAGGACACTGCCAGGGGAAAGGGAGAGCTGGAGGGGGAGGGGAATACAGTTTCTTTCTACTTTGAATATCTTTGAATATCTAACATTTATAAATAACTAGTGTAATGTCCTCAAAATGTCCTGAAATAGGACAAGAAAGGAAATATCATGGACATTTGTTCATATTTCAAAAATCTGCCAGGACAGAGATCGGAGGACCAAAAAGAGGTTGTGTCTGGGAAAACTGAGATGTATGGCAACCCTAATTTCAAATGTACCTCAACTTTTTTTTAAATCAATGACAAAATCAAATTACAATAAAAATACTTGCCTTCTCCATTAGAAAGTTAGCACTATATATTCTTGTACAATTTTATGGTTCTATATAACAGTGCAATATATTTCTATTAGTGATCAATCATGAAATACCTGCTATGTCATCTACAATCTCTGTGTATGTTCTACGAGCTATATCAAGGAATTCATTGATGTTTGGCCTGACTGCGTAGCACTTCTGGGTCCTCATATTCAGGCATCCTTTTGTGTATCTTGTATCATCATTAATGACAGTTTTAATCTTTTCAAGTATGATTCCAAACCTACAACAGTAGTTATATCAGTAACGGAATTAGCTAGGTCATATTTTTCAACTTCATTATCAATATCATCTTCAATTATAAATAAAAATGACTGAAGCCAATATACTAAAAACTTACCATGTGATTTTTTTTTTACCTGAGACATCATATGAACACACTTAACTTTTACCTAAATATTTTAATACCTTAAAGAATAGCAGACATTGCACACTGCTCAGATATTGGAAACCGCTACTTGTCCTGAGTCATTTTGGGTGATTCTAAGAAATCAAAGTATTCTCAATTTTTTTTTTTGTCTTTTCAATAATATCTACTGGAGTATTTAAATTTTGTAAGAATTTAAATTATGTTTGTCATTCATAACCAATCAACTATTGTTAAAACCAATTTTCTGTTTATCTTTTTTAAAATTTCTCCTGCAATAGTTGAAAAACTGAATTTCTAAAAACTTCATAAAGAGTAAGTAAAATTAAGAGTTTCTAATGATAACACAAAAAACAGGAGCTATATCTATAAATAATTCAAGAAGCAACATCTTAAAATCCTAGACATTCTCAGAAAAAAGGAGACAACAAGATATTCTAGCTATGAAAATATTATCACAATACCTTTTGTCTTCCAGAGAACTGTAATATGCCTTTAACAGATGTGTCTTGCAGCTTTTCAAAGCAGCCTATTGAAAATTAAAATATAGATTAAAATTTAATCATGTTTTTATGATTAAATAACCATTTTAACAGTCTGTAAGGCCTTTAGATTCACCTAGGCTTATTTGAAATTGGGATAATATAGAGAGCTTACCGGCTGGGCTGGCATAATCATTATAAAATTAAGTTTTTACCTAGCATTCAGAATCCAATTCCGAAATTATTAGAGACTCAAATATGTTTATTTTTAAATCCACATCAAACTTAGCATACATTTAGAGGCCCTTGTCTTATTTTTAGAGGATGTTACTACAGTGACAATGTACAGTTCCATGAGATATAAAGTAAATATAATGAACTGCACTGTGTGACAACAAATATTAACTAGTTTGGGTTTTATATAGAAAAAGTAACAGAATACATTTCACCTTTAGAGGATCCACAAGTTCCAGAGTATGCTTCAGATAGATTAAATTAGTTATTTTTGATTCAGCAGCGTTAACCTGTTGAAAAAAAAATATTACAAATACAGTACATATACATTTTTAAAATACATTTCAAAACAAGCATGCATTTTACACACATATTCTGAATATATTTTTCATGCACAATTAAGTGATTTATGAAAATTCATATGACTAATGACCAGCTTGATAATTTGTAAATTTGCTGTTTTTAAAAAATATATATATTTGACTATATATGGCTTGAGAAAACTCAAATTACAATACAATATTTTCAAAAGAGTTCTTTCACCTAACAAGGAGTCTAAAATATTTGTGCTTTCTTACAGAGAACAGAACATTTGCTATGTGCTGTTGCCTTATAAAGAAAGAATAGGTAGCAGTTCCATAAGAAAAAAAAATCTAATTTTTGTGTGGAGAGTTCAAATCAATTTTGGAAAATCAACGGCTTCTGAAAATGAAACTGAAGAAAACTTTAGATTTAAAAAATGGAAAAATCTTATGTAGAAGCTAAGGCAGATTTTCAAAGGCACAAATGAAAATCTTCCTTGTTTTTAAAGTCAAATTAATAGAAAATATAAATAAAAGTGAAGGCTCCTATGTGGGAAATACTAAACAGTATTTTTATTTCAATTTTATGAAAAATTCAATTACACATAAAAATCTACTAAAAAGTCTAAGTTTACTTTAAAAATAATTATGCTACAAATTTTTGGAACAGAAACACCCCAACCCACCCAATTTCTAATGTTCTGAAGTTTCTTAGAAGGAAAAATGTGCTCACAGAACTCAATTAAATCCCTTTATATGATACTGAATTTTGCAGAATTTTCTTCTCAGAATGAAGCTTGGCAATCAGCCCAGATGGTGTCTTAGTGCAATCAAAGTATCAGGGGCGACATTTACAGAAATATTCCTTAAGATGGAGCAATCTGATTGCCTTGGGTCACCTTACCAAGGAGAAAGCAAGCAAGGGTAGCTGTTCCAATAACCATTGCAAGTTTCTACCAAAATCCCCCCCACATACACACATTACCAATTACAACTCCAGGAACTTCAGTGTGTCTTGCTTTTAAGAAAAAAAAAAAAAAAAGCATCGTTCAACAGTTTTTTTATTCTATACCTGTTGGTAACATTAGCCTGTTAGTCTTAAATGTGCCACAGGACTCTCTGTTGCATTATAACTTGGTGTTTTAATTTATTTTTTAACATTTTAAAATAGGCACATGGATGAGAGTACAAAGAAAGATTTATTTCCTTTCTAATTTCTTTTTTGTCTGAACTAGCATCCAGAAACACTAAGGAAAATTGTGATGTACTGGCTGTATTTTAAGTATACTGAATCAGAATAGTTCTTTTGTTAACAATGAAGTCTAGGCAGCTGTTTTGTTACTAAAGTACTTTCCTGACATACTTTTTTGCACTAGTTGGATGCACTTAGTCATTGATTAGTAATGTTTTGCAGTTTGCAAATAACTGAAGTGGTAACAGCCTACTCTGAGATGTGTTAGTTGAAGCTGTCGAGGTCGGTGCTGAAGTCCAGGATTCAAATCTTGCTATTGATGCACTGGGGATAGGGGCATAGTTGTAAGAGACTTTCACTTGGTGTAAGCATGAAGGCCTGTGTTTGGAAGCTAAAAGGAACAAGATTCCAAGTTCTGGCTTGACAGATTTGGAAAGTTTATTTAGTAACTGAAACTAAACTAAAGAGGTTTGTTTTTTAGTAAATTTTTTGCAGCCCATTTATAAGGGATCATCTCAACTGATTTACATTGCATAAGAGGCTCCTGAGGCTAAATAATAGACAAAGCAAAGTTAAGTGGGCAATCGATCTAAAAACTGTGAGTATATTACAAAAAGAAGATTATTTCTATTACACAATTTTTAACATTAAAAGGTGAATTTTACCTTTCATGCTCATATGAAAATACTTCTCTCTCCTACTCTCCAGTGATGTTAAGATGGAGGTGTGATTAGGATGAATAAGTAAGAGGATGCAGATTTTAAAAGTACAGTGGCATTTGTGAAGTAACAACAGTCACGTTTTTTTAGTCATTCTCCACAAGGGTAACAGGGCCTCGCTTCCTCCCCAACTCCGTAACAGCTTGAGCTTGTTAGCCTTGCTGCTTTGCCCACCTTTTCTCCCTCACTTGCGAAGAAATGAGTGTTAGATTAGACTGGGTGTAGGAAGGTGCGGATCGTGTGAGAGCAATTCACATCAGTCATGTATTTTGTTGCTGTATATTTGAGCTGATCTGGGGGAACCAACAGGCCTGTTTCAATGTATTTTTAAAATATTGTCAAAGATGCCTAGAGCATTAGATGGCTGCTCTTTTATTACTCTCTACATAAATCTAAATAAATAAATGAAAACACTTTATGACTGGCTGAAATTCTTCTCCTGTTACAAAGTAAAAATATGGTTTAGTTTAAGGGGTATGTACTTTCATCTTTCTGGGTGAGGAGCAACATATATAAATCACTGTATATCTTTAAAACTATGTTTTCATCCCTTTTTAATGTACAATCTTTTTCTTACAATATAATACAATTGTACAACTGCTATATGAAGTTTACATGTTGCATACTCTATTGAGATAACTGACAATTATTCATTATTTATGAGATAGATGCATTTATAAACCTACTGTATCTTGCTTTGGAATTTGTACTAAAATTGAAAGAAGTTGTTCAGTATCCAGGAATCTTGAAATCACTGTAAAACAAAATTAAACACAAATTAGAAACTGAGTTAAAAGTTGCGATAATTTTAATAACAAATCTTTAACAAATAAGTGATTTAATTTTCCAAAAGAAAACAGGCACAGAAAACTATTTAGTACTTCTGTTTGTGAAGTCATTTTCTTCCCTCATCCTATCACAGAAAAATCTTGACAAAGTATTGTAGCTTCAATTACCAGAAAGAAAACAGACAAAAGAACGACCTATCTATCTAGATTCTTATGTCACATCCATAAGCATGGTATCTGAGCACTTCTTGGTCATTGTATCATGATGGCTATAATGACATCAGCTCTCCCGTATTCTCTTCAGTAAATAAACTCTCAGAACTTAAACAACCTAAAAAATATTGAACGGTAAGAACATTACTATCCCCACAACAGGGTAGAAAGGCTGAAATATAAATGAGGGAAAAGCAGGAGACTATAACAAAAATGGCATTGTCAGTAAACTACTGTCCCTTGTCAAATGTCTCTACTTCCTATCTTATAACAGAAAATATGTCAGACTGCAGATGTAGCAGGCAGTCCTCAAGAGCAAACAGGCTATCTTAAAAATCATAGCAACATTCTCTGTTTGAAAATTCCCATCCAATTATGACAGTGAAAAGATGACTATGTATCTGTCGTGCAATTTCAAGAGTCGTAACCTGAGCCTGTGGTGGAATGACCTTATCAAAAGGCAGCCAGACAGAACATAGCACTAATTGTGCAACTACAATAGCTCAAGAAAGATGCTGGCTGGTGGGCACTACTGAACTATTGAAGAGGCAGCAGACCCCCATGCATCCTGCAGAGGAAAGATCCCCAAATCCAATAAAAGCCCTGGTGTGTGGCAATGCTTTAGTGGTGCAACAGCACTGATTGCTGAAGAGCTACACATATGGTCAATCCTCCTGTATGGTGTGAGAGCTGGACATTTAAAAAGGAGACTGAGACACAACTCAGAGTGTTCAAGTTTTGGTGTTACAGAAGGTTAAAAATTAGCTGGATAACCAAAATTATGAATGATCAGATGATGAAACGGAACAATTTAAAAGAGCAAAATTACTTGATATTGTAGGTAAGAAAATAAAATCTTTCTGTGGACAAATTGCTCGCCGATCACCAGAGCAACTTGATTCCAGCTCTTATACTATCAGGCAAGAGGAAGAAAGAGAACCAGCTATGTTGGAAACATCACCAGGTGGACTGGTATCCAAAGGAAACTAGGGGTACGTCTATACTTACCCGCTGGTTCGGCGGCAAGCAATCGATCTTCTGGGATCGATTTATCGCGTCCTGTCTAGACACGATAAATCGATCCCGGAAGTGCTCGCCGTCAACACCGGTAATCCTGCTCCGCGAGAGGAGTAGGTGGAGTCAACGGGAGAGCCTGCCTGCCGCGTGTGGACCCGCGGTAAGTACCTTTAAGTTCGAACTAAGATACTTCGACTTCAGCTACGTTATTCACATAGCTGAAGTTGCGTATCTTAGTTCGAACTGGGGGCTTAGTGTGGACCAGCCCTAGAAGTTTTACAACTCTGTTGTGACTCTGAAAGATGGAAGGTGAAGGTTGACAACTTCCATACTAGAAATGTCATAAAAGGACACAACTGAGGAATTAGCCTCCACTTGAAAGGAGATAGTGTACTGACCTTTCTCAGGTATTACCCTAGCTCCTGCTGCATTTCACACCTGGTCTTAAGGGCAAAGAATGAGAGATCACAATGGGAGATCTACATTTCTGGCAAGGACCAGAGTGAAAATTTTTACAAATCATAAGGACCATCACCCACATCAGAACTGTTCTAACAGTCACAAAGAAAATAATGAGAGCTGTATGGTTCATACATTTTAAGGCCAGACAGACCCATTCAAATCTAACTTCCTACACAACACAGGCTATAGAACCTCATACAGAATTTCTGCATCAAACCTATAACTTCTGTTTGAGCAACAGCATACCTTTTAGAAAGATGTCAAATCTTAAGACTCCAAATGATAGAGAATCCAGTATATCCCTAGGTAAATTGTTCCAGTAGTTAATTACCCTTACTGTTAAAACTTTGTGCCTTATTTATAGTCTGAATTTCTTTTGCTTCAGTTTCTAACCATGGGCCCTTTTCTGTGCCTTTTTCTGCTGGGTTAAAGAGCTATCTATCGTCAGATATCACTTTCCCATGTACATATTGGAAACTGTAACCAAATCACCTCTTAACCTTCCCTTAGATAAACTAAATAGATTGAGCTTCTTTAGTCTCTCACTATAAGGCTTGTTTTCCAGTCTCAAATCTTTCATGTAGTTCTTCTCTGAACCTTTTCCATTTCAAAAAGGATGTTGGAAAAATTGGAGACACCAGAACTCAATGCAGTATTCCAGTAAAGGTCTCACTAATGCAGTATACAGACATAATACCAACTCTCTACTCCTACTCGATATTCCCAATTATGCATCTAAGGATCATGTTTACCCTCTTAGCTACAGCATTACAGAGGAAACTCAGAGTCAAATGGTTATCTGCCAGTACATCCAAGTCCTTTTCAGGATTGCTGCATTCCAGAATAGTGTGACCTACATTCTTTGTTTGTAGATGTATGATCTTACTTTTAGCTGTATTAAAATGCATATTGTTCACCTTATTAAATGATCTAGGATTGTCTGTATAATTTACCTGTCCCCATCATTATTTATCACTCCACCAATTTGAGTGTCATCTGTAAATATGAATCCATTTAACATGGGCTACATATAGTGCAAATTCTTAAAAAATCAGAATGCATGCTAGAATCTAAGTATATTATGTCAACACAGTAAACTTTATCAAACGTGATCTTGTCAAAAAATACCAAATTTATTTGTCAAGACCTATTTTCCATAAAACCATGTTGAGTGGCATTAATTATGCTAACATCATTTAATTCTTCACTGATTGCATTCCATATCAGCCTTTCCAAGATTTTGCCAGGATAGAGGCCCACAGTTATCTGGGTCATCCCATTTACCCTCTTTAAATATTAAAATATTAGTAAATGGTGACTTTTTTCCAATCCTTCTTTGTTCCCAGATTTGTTAAAAATCAAAAGTAATGATTCTGGGAGTTCCTTGTCCTATTCTTTTAGTAGAAAGAAAGCAGCTGCTCCTCACAAGTTAGAGAGCTGATCACTAATAAGATCAAGAGACAATGTTTGACAAGTAGTCTTGTGGGAAAGCATATATTATAGTCCACCTCTCCTACCTACCTCACTACCTTTGAGCTACAAGTGCCAAAACACAGTCTCCTCTGCTGCATCTTCACATGCATATTTCTGATCTATTGAAATGGGGTGGGTGGGTATGGATGAAGTTAAAACTGGAGAAATACACTCCATGTTTCCAAGAGAAAGGAAGCAAAAATACTAAAGAAAAAGTGGGTGGGCTGGTATTTTTATACCTTTTGCCTCCTTACTTCTTGACAGGTGGGATATAAATGTCAAAATATTTTCTATGATAGGATGGAGATAGAGAAAGAATGAGAAATTCCCATTCACTGTTTTAGGTAGTTGTGATGCAGTAACTTTTTCCAAACTTTTATTTTAAAAATGTGTATTTGTAATATTTAAGGTGTAAAAATAAAGGATAAACATACTATCTGAGCCACTCTGACGATCTGCAAAATTTGGTGGTATTTATATATTCAAATCTGCTCTACTGGTACAATATCAAGCTAAAGAGTGTAGCTCTACAGACTACATGTCATCCATTTTTGAGTTGTGAAAGCCTTGGAAAGAGTTCCTGATCTGACCAAAAGTGATTACTCGTTTAGCCAAAAAACCACAATAAGCCGTCCAAAACCAGGAAATAAAGGTTTTGCGAATTTTATTCCTCTTTAAAGCACCATTCGCTGGTTTGCCTCATTTACTAAAAATTTTAGCAAAATGATCAAAAAAAGAGGTAAAAAGTCAAATTAAATAATGACAGATTATGAACTATTGCTAGAAATCATAGCATTTTTAAAATCCACTATGAAATGTAATTTGACAAGTCAAAACATGTTTCATATCTATTTTATTAATACATGCTATGGGTTTTCAGCTATTATAAAAACCAAAATATTTAAATGGGTATTTTTAAGTGTTTTAAAAATAAAACAAGCTATTACCTGCCTGAAGACTAAAAAAGAGCTCCTCATCCTGGAGAAGTTCCTGAATACAATCCAATCTTGTGTTAATTGTTTCAGCATCAACCAGAGGCTCCAGGATATTAGACCTAAGTCTTCGGCTTCCACCTGGAGTTTTAGTATAATTTAGAACGCCAAAAAGAGTGTGACCATTCCTTTGAAAATAACAAATTTAAAAAAACAAAAAATAAAAAAAATCAAGCGGATACAAATTAAATGAAATTTTCAGATTAAATTAGCCTACAATTTATAGGTTGATTATCAGAAGTGCTGAGCACACACAAATTCCCTTGAACTCCATGTGAGCTCTGGGACCTCAGATGGAAAATCAGACTATGAGTAAGGCTACATTTTAGTCACAGGTATGTTTAGTAAAAGTCACAGACAGGTCACGGACAGTAAACAAAGGTCATGGGCCATGAATTTGTCCATGATTTTACTAAAATTACCAGTGAATAAAACTTGTAAGGGGGGCTGCCCAGAACCACTACTGGTGCAGGTGGGGCACAGGCGGTGGCACGCTGCCTGGGACTCCCACTGGTGCTGGTGTGGGCGAGACCGGCAGGCTCCCTACTTGGCTCAATGCCCTCCCTCCCACCCCGAGCAGCAGCAGAGTTTGGGTATGGGAGGGGGCAGGAAGTTGGTGCCCAGGACAGAGTGAGGCGGGCTCTGGGCAGCGCTTACCCACTTCTGGACTCCCCAAAAGTGGTGACATCCCCCTTGCTCAGCTGCTAGGTAGAGACGTGGCCACACATAACTTGTGGGTCAGTTATATAAATCAAACCTGCTGACAGCAGGCTCATTTGTGACAGATACACTATACACCTTTACACAATTCTTATCTTTTCTTTTTTTCTTTCTTTCTAATCCCTTTTATTATTAGGGGTTTCCTGATGCACATAAAAAAATTCCAGGCTAGGACTACAAATTTTGCACTAAGTTGCAGTTCATTTCTCGTTTCAAATTATTTAAAAATCAGCTTTGCATACGATATAATTACTATGACTAGATAGATTAGATACATGTGCCATAGAATTTGGTGCATTATAAATTTATAACAATGAAAAAAAATTTAATTTGTAAAAACAAAATAATCTTACCGAGAATCTCTATTGTTAGTTAACAATTCAAGATTTTGGGCTGATGATGAATCTATCATAGCAGTTTGCTCACTTCCCTGGAAACGAACCTTGAGTGACTTAGGAGCATAAACTGAATTTTGAATAAATTCAACATATTTTAGCAAAGCTGCAACAGCTGCTAGACAGTAATACCTGTAAAGTAGTAATCATTTATTGAACATTAAATATTTCTCCTCATCCAGCGCAAAAACATTTACTGTACTTAGGGAGAAGGTTTCTCTTAGCAATCTTAGCCAAGCTGTAGAGTCATGTTCACACCTATTAGGGATTGGGAGCACTGTATAAACCAGGGGTAGCCAAACTTGCTTACCCTCCGAACCATATATGACAATCTTCAGAAGTTCGAGAACCAGGGCATGCCACTCCTGCTGATGCCCCGAGCCCCAGCAGATGACTCCTGCAGGACTGAAGCCCCAAGACAACCCTTCCCATTACGCAGAAGCCAGAGGCAATGCGTGGTGGGGCACATGGAGTCACATGCCCCCCCCAGATTTTTCCCAGGGTTTGCTGGCCCTGCTCGGTTACATTGTGCCACTGGGCTCCCACCCTGCACAGCAGCTGTTGGAGCTGACATGCTGGGAGCTTCGGCCATGGGAAGAGGCAGCAGCAAACAGCTGGGAGCTGCAGGGAGAGCCTCTGCTTTTGCTGTTCCCTCTCTTTGCACTGCTAACACCTGGGAGCTGCAGGGAGGGGTCACTGATGGTGAGAGGAGGGGTGTGACAAACTGTTGGGGGAGCAAACCTTTAAATTGTGCCTCCCCACTCTCAGCAGGCACCAGTTGTCTCTGGCAGAAACCTCTAGTCCCACCGCAAGGCAGAAGCCCCGAGCTCCCCGCCATGCTCTGGTAGGCATGTGTGTACCAATTAATGAGAAGCCACTGGCCAGTGTATTAAATTTGTACAAACTGTTAAAACCTTTTATCTGGAAACGCTACTTCTTTTTCTTATTTAGGTTAAACGTACTTGGACTGAACCTCCATTAGGACAGTGCTGAATTCAGATGTACACAACTGTTCTATATATTCCAAGCCCTTTGTTTCATTGAAGTATTTTCTTTGGACAGTAGTAAAAGTCACGTTCTAATAACAACAAAAACAAAAACAGCAAAGGTTTCAAAATCTTATGGAAAGGAACCGTAGTGTTGTGGTGATTTGGGGAATCTCTGTATGTAAAAATGTGACACGGAGGCTCATTGGCAGTTTACAACTCTGGGTCAGCAACTTTTGTCAGGCCTGACATACTCAGTGTACCCCCACTCACCGCTATTATGATCTGTATCTGGAAGGTGACATGTAGGATATCATGAGCAAATTGGTGGCACACTGGTCCTGAAGCTCACTGCATGGTGTATGTACAGAGTGTGTACAAACAGTTATAGGTGTGCTGGAATTATGTTCTTAAAATGTGTTTGGCAACCACTGCATGGGCCTTGTCTGCCTTGGACAGGGGAGTGTATGTTTGCTTGTCTGACTGGTCTGGTCATTAGGCAGGGATGATGAAGCTGCACTTACACTGAAGGTAAATAAAACCATCAAATGGGTAAGTGGGGGAGATAGCCTCTTAACTATCACGACGGGGGAACACAAAACTGCAAAAATTAACATGGCGTCGGCTCCCTGCTGGACACAGCAGGCTGAGCCCCCAAAAGTTCATTGAACTTTAGAAGATATAAGCAAAGACAAGAAGCTATTTTGGCATCCATCACTTGAGGGACTAAAGGAGTCAGAGCTCTTGAAATCAGAGAAAGTTGGATCCTTCAACTCAGGGGACTGAAATTTCTGGGAATGAATACAGATCAGAACCCTGCTTACACAAAGATTGTAACTTGCTTTAAAAATTAAGTTTAATCTTAGAAATAGATTTTTACTTTAGTTTGCTTGTAACCCTTCCTATTCCTTATACTTGGTAGCACTTAAACCTAAGAGTTTTTATTTAATAAACTTGTTATACTTTTACTATAAACCAGTTCAGTGCTTTGACTGAAAAAGGTGTTTGTCAAACCCCCATTAAATTAATGAGCTGTTGTTTACTGGCTCTTTAAAGGAGAAGCAAACTTAGCTTCTGTGAGTATTCCAAGACAGGACTGGACACTCCAGGGCAAACACTTTCGGGGAAATTCAGTATTGGGCACAGGTGTTGTGGTCAACCTGCAAAAAGCAATTGCATGGTGGAAGTCAGGATATGACCTGCATGCATGTAGGCTGACTGTTGGTGTCAGAGCTGTGAGCCACACCAGCATCACATTTAAGGCATCAGAGTTGCAGGGCAGGCAGTTACACAACCCCTTATTGGTCCAGGTTGAACCCCAAAGTGTCACAACTTATTAATTCTGGTTGATGCTATGAAGTTATTATAAAATTTTGCATCATAGAATGACTGTGTGTATGTGGAATCCATCTGCTGCTGACATGGACAGCTCTATGTACCTACCAGACCAAGGCCAATGGAGAGTTGTTAACCTTAATCACTGTTTGTCTCTGGACCAAACAATGAACATGCTAAGGAGATTGGCTGGAGCTGGGAGAAACCACTTCCTCCAACTTGTCTGCAGGGAGGGGAAGTAGAGAATGGAAAACTGCCAAACAGGACACAGAGACAGAGATGCCAAAGCTAAGATTTTAAAATGACTCACAAGAGAAACAGTAAGCTTTGGTAAGAAGAGGGGAAGAGAAAGGCAAACATTCATACTGGGGGATCCAATTTAACTGCAGGACCGACAAAGGTCAGAGTAGGCTAGATGGGCTGGAAAATCTCCATAATTCAGAAGACATGACCTGGAGAGGAAGACACCCCAGAGGACTCTGCCCAAGCCTAAAGAACTCTCTAGAATGGTGAGGAACCTGAGGCAAGGAAATGTGTATACATATGTTTATTATTTTATCTAGATCTATGCACTTCTCATTCTATTAAGTAAAGAGCAATACTACTTTAGAATCCTGTGAAAGTCTGTCTATGTGTCTGTTGCATGTCCCTGAAGAGGCAAACTGTAAGCCAGAAGGCTCACAGCTTTGGAAGGATTCTGGGAAATGTGCAAGAGCTGCTGGGGAGGCTTGCGGGAGATGGTATTACTTTTGGGACATAGGCAGTTGGACTGTGGGGTCACCACTGCCAAAAGAGGTGTCAGACACAAGGTAACACCTGGAGTGTGCGCGCAGAGGCCAAAAGCCAGGAACGCTGCCTAAACTTTGCCCAGCCCCAGTGAGCTAAGGGATTCAGCATTTGGATCCCCTCATAAAGACGGTCACAAATCTGCAACCATATAAAACCAGTCAAATAGGAGCCCTATAAAAACTAAATGAAGTCTAAAAAAAGATTACCTTGAAATTGTCTGTTATCAAACTGAACAATTTTGTTGTATTCCCTGTATCACAAGCAGTATTTGACATTATTATTTCTAATGGTGTTAAAATCTTGAGTTTTGTGATAACCTAAAAACAAAATTTAAACATAATTCATTAAAAATCATTTAGCAGTCTCAAAGTACATTTTCACAAATAAATAAAATAGTCCAGAAATAACTGACAAATTCTATAATCTTTGTAAACACTTTTAAATCAATTAAAAATTCCACTTAAAGGGATGTGCACACACAAAAACCAGGCAGACATCATCTATTCCCAGTCAGTGCCTGGGACTGCTAAATGATTTAATGGCTTTTTCACTTCCTGAGCTTTGAGTGCTGGTAACAGGTGAGACTGCATCATTAGGAACTTTGTGTTGACCACAAAATGAGGTAAGTGTAGTACAGAAAGCAATAAGATAAATATAATGCAAAAAGAGAGGATTTAGTTACACCTATTGCACCATGCTCCAAAGATAGTAGATGAACATATATTATTATTTATAGCATGTAGAAATCTGCTAAATTTCTTTCCTCCTCTCCTTCCCTTTTATGCACTCTTGTCTCTCCAACTGCTGCATACAAGAACTAAAAAAGAAATAGCCTGCAGTAATAATTTTCCAAACAGAAGTGTCTGCAGATATCGCTCACTAATATAAAACAGAAAAATTGTTACAAAAATACCTAAAATTAAAGTAAAAGATTTGGATAATAATTTATCTCATGTCATGAATATATATGATGAAGCACCCCTGCAAAAAAAAGACAGTTACTCACCTTTGTAACTGTTGTTCTTCGAGATGTGTTGCTCAAATACATTCCAATTAGGTGTGTGTGCGCTGCGTGCACGATCGTCAGGAGAGTTTTACCCTAGCAACACTCGGTGGGTCGGCTGAGATGCCCCCTGGAGTGGTGCCTTCATGGCACTGGATATATGCCCCGGCAGACCCAGCACCTCCTCAGTTCCTTCTTGCCGGCTACTCCGACAGAGGGGAAGGAGGGCGGGTTTGGAATGGATATGAGCAACACATCTTGAAGAACAACAGTTACAAAGGTGAGTAACCGTCTTTTCTTCTTCAAGTGCTTGCTCATATCAATTCCAATTAGATGATTCCCAAGCCTTACCTTGGCGGTGGGGTTGGAGTGAGATGTCGCGGAGTGAAGGACCGCTGAACCAAATGCAGCATCACCCCTTGACTGCTGCAATATAGCATAGTGGGCGGCGAAGGTCTGCACTTATGACCAAGTCGCTGCCCTACATATCTCCTGTATGGGCACGTGCGCCAGGAAAGCAGAGGATGAAGCCTGAGCCCGCGTGGAGTGGGCGTAAGGTGTGTAGTTGGGACACCAGCCAAGTCATAGCACGCACGGATGCATGATGTGATCCAGGACGAGATGCGCTGGGAGGAGACCGGAGGCCCTTCATCTGGTCTGCCACTGCAACAAACAGCTGCGACGTTTTCCTGAAAGATTTCATTCGCTTGATGTAGAAGGCCAGGGCCCTGCGAACATCCAGGGAGTGCAGCTGTTGTTCCCGTCGAGAGGCATCGGTCTCGGTTAGAAGATAGGGAGGAAGATGTCCTGGTTGACATGCAAGGCAGACACCACCTTAGGGAGGAAGGCCGGGTGGGGTCGCAGCTGTACCTTGTCCCTGTGGAACACCATATACGGTGGTTCTGATGTGAGTGCCCTGAGCTCAGACACCCGCCTCGCCGAGGTGATAGCTACAAAAAAAGCTGTCTTCCAGGAAAGGTACAGGAGCGAGCAGGTGACCATCGGCTTGAACGGGGCACCCATGAGTCTGGATAGGACCAGGTTAAGATCCCACGTAGGGACCAGTTGTCAAATTCGTGGGAACAGGCGCTCCAATCCTTGAGAAATCTGCTGATCATGGGATTGGAGAAGACCGAACGCCGGTTTTCGCCTGGGTGGAAAGCTGAAATAGCTGCCAGGTGCACTCTGATGGATGATATTGCCAAGCCCTGCTGTTTTAAGGACAGGAGGTAGTCCAAGATGGTAGGTAGGGGAGCCGTATGACTCTGAGCACACCAGCAGGAAAAATGCTTCCACTTGGCTAAGTATGTGGACCTGGTAGAGGGCTTCCTGCTACCCAAAATGATCTGCTGAACCAAGCGAAAGCAGCATAGCTCAGACTGATTTAGCCATGCAGCAACTACACTGTGAAGTGGAGAGATTGCAGGTTGGGATGACAAGAGTCGTCCGTGGTCCTGAGTGATCAGGTCTGGACAAAGCGGGAGTTGAATTGGAGTGTCCACCGACAGCTCTAGGAGAGTGGTATACCAGTGCTGTCTGGGCCACGCTGGGGCGACCAAAATCAGACGTGCTCTATCCCTGCGCAGTTTGATTAGGACCCTGTGGACTAACAGGAAAGGAGGAAAGGCATAGCATAGGTGATCCTTCCACTGTATTAGGAAGGCGTCTGACAGGGAACCCGGAGAGCATTCTTGGAGAGAGCAGAACACCTGGCATTTTCGATTCTCGCGAGAGCTGAATAGGTCTATCAGGGGAAAGCCCCACTTCAGGAAGACAGAGTGGATGACGTCCGGGCAAACCGACCACTCGTGAGCCTGGAATGATCTGCTGAGGTGGTCCGCTAAGGTGTTCTGGACTCCTGGGAGAAACGACGCCAACAGATGGATGAGTGGGCTATGCAGAATTCCCACAGACGAGTGGCCTCCTGACAACGGGGGGACGACCAGGCTCCCCCTTGCTTGTTGATGTAAAACATGGCCGTTGTGTTGTCTGTGAGGACTGCAACACAATGGCCTTGAATGCGCTCTCGGAATGCTTGACACGCCAGGCGCACTGCTCTGAGTTCCTGTATGTTGATGTGGAGGGATAACTCTCCTGCCGACCATAGCCTCTGTGTATGGAAGGTTCCCAAGGTGGGCTCCCCATCCCAGGGATGACGGATCCATGACTAGGGACACGGAGGGTTGCAGGGCGTGGAATGGCACCCCTTTGCACACTGATTTGGGGTCCAGCCACCAGCCTAGAGAGGCTAATATCCCTGGTGGGATGGTAACCACCGTGATCAAGTTGTCCTGACTTGGGCGGTATACTGTTGATAGCCAGGTTTAGAGTGAAAGTAGTTGCAGCCTGGCATGCCTGGTCACATACGTGCAACAGGCCATGTGTCCCAGGAGGCATAGGCATGTTTTCACGGTCGAGGTCGGGAAGCTTTGCAGGCTGTGGATGATGTTCGCCAGGGACTGGAAGCATGCTTCCAGCAGAAGTGCCCAGCTAGGCCTGAGTCTAAGACTGCTCCTATGAATTCTATCCTCTGGGTTGGTACCAGAGTGGATTTCTCGACATTGAGCAGGAGGCCCAGTCAATTGAACATGTTCATGGTGAGCTGAACATGAGACTGCACCTGATCCCTGGAGTGACCCCTAATAAGCCAGTCGTCGAGATATGGGAACACTTGGATCCATTGTCGATGAAGGGAGGCAGCCACAACAGCCATGCACTTGGTAAACACCCTGGGGGCTGTGGACAGGCCGAAAGGAAGGACGGTGAATTGAAAGTGCTGTTGATTGACCACAAAGCAAAGGAAGCAGGACGGGGAAGGGTGGGGGGAGCAAATTCCGAACGCGGTGCCGGACCAGTCGGTGCCGCAGGGGCACTCCGCACCAAAGACGATGGTGCCAAGTCCCGGCGTGCAGAGGAAGGGACTGGGCTATATGCCGCCTCCATAAGGCACTGCTTCAGTCTGAAGTCCCACTCCTTTTTGGTCCCGCGCCATGAAGGCGCCATTCCAGGGGGCGCCTCAGCCGACCCACCGAGTATTGCTAGGGTAAAAATCTTCCGACGATCGTGCACACGGCGCGCACACACCTAATTGGAATCGATATGAGCAAGCACTTGAAGAAGAAGAATGTTATGCCTAACATGGCATTCCACAGGTGTGACTGAGGAAGTACCTTTTCAATCAGAAGTAACTTTCTGGGTTTGCAGCTGCAGAAGTTCATGGTGGTCCTGAAGGTCATGAGCTGCAGACTCGCTTGGACTGTATAAGGCTCTTTGGATTAGGTCATATTTTAGACCTTGTAACTTCTTATGTATACATGTTCATGCTACAGTCTAACCTGCATTATTTCTCTGTTTTGGTGGCTCAAAAGATACATATTTAAACCAGCTTTTCCTTTTCACATGAGATACTCATTGTGACAAGGTGTACCACGTGTTTGACGCCCTCCCACCTTGGCTAATCCTGCCCCAAGCACGTTTCCTTCTGGTGGAAAAGAGCAGTGTGTTTAGATACTCCACTGGCTGCCAAGAGAGTCCACCAGGTTCAGCAGCTGGCAGAACCATCAAGAATTGGTCTTCCAGCAGCTAGAAGGATCAGGAGCAGAAAGTCAAACAGGGCACAACAGACAAGGTAAAAAAGGACTGTCTGCTTCCCCTGAGAGAGGGGCTAGTTCTTCTGGGTGAAGCTGAAAGAGGAGAGGAAGGATGTCCCCTGTCTTGACCCAAAAGTCTGTGCTGCCTGGGTCAGGAGGCAACTTTGATTTAAAGTACAACTCAATTTTGCTGCTAGTTTCTTATCTAGGAAAGGATTAACATCTACATATACCTAACAAGATCAATTATTATGTATTGTTTCTAATTGTATTATTTTCAGTAGTGCCCAAAGGCCCCAAATTAGGATTTTGGCTCCAGTATATAGGTGATAAGGTGCTGTACAAAAAAATAGAAAGACATAAGCCCTGTCTAAAATCTCTTTCAGTCTAAGACAAAATGCAACCAGTGTGACAAACAACTGAAAGGAGGTGGTAGGGGAATGGGAGTAACTATAATAAATTAATGAGACTTCATCAACTTAATAGTTCTGAACCATCTAATATATTTTTGTTTGGGCTGTGGCTGCCTAACCTATCCATCATTAGCTGCTTAGTTTTTTGGTGGCATTACAGCAGAAATAAGTTTTAAGGAGGGATTTGTAGGAGGAGAAGATAGTGGCCTTAACATATTAATTCAGGGATGGTGTTCCATGCATAAGGGGTGGCATGAAAGAAAGTGCAACAATGGTTGAAGCCAATATCATTGGCAAAGCAGAGGTCACAACACAATAAGAAAAGTATGGATAACAGAGGGGCATTGTAGTGAAGGGCACTGAAGACAGTGGGGCCAGAAGATGGGAAGTTGATGGAGGGGTAAAATCAGAGTGACAGGTAAAGGGAGATGATCTTAGCAGATATGTTTTGTATGGACTGAAGGGTGAAAGTGCTGTCAGGGAAGCCAGCAAAAAGGAGGTTACAGCAATCAAAATGTGAGATAATGAGGAACATGTTTTTGCAGTGTGTACAGTATGAAAAAGGGCAGATTTTAAAAACATTAGAGCAAAACACAGCAGGAGTTGGACAGAGCTTGATGTGGGAGCATGGGAGAAGAAAGAATCAAAGACGATTCAGGTTATGTTTGAGTGACAGGGAAGACAGTGAGGTCAACAGTCAAGGAAAATGCAGAAAGGACTTGAAAGGAGTTCCATTTTTATCATGTTAATTCTAAGATGGAGACAATTAAGAGGGGATGTCAGATTGAGAGTGAGACTGAAATACAGGATTGCATGGATGGAGACAAATCAAAATTAGAAAGGTAACTTTGAGGATCAAGGCCAAGGACAGGGTCATAGTGGAACCCCAAAGGAGAGTGGGAAAAGGGAGGAGAAAGAATCCAGACACAAATAAATACACTATTACCGAAAAGAAAACTCACTTGCTATCATGAGTTGATAGAATCTTTTAAGAGAGACAGCTTCAAAAATGAGTATCCAATGTACAAAAAAGCCAGCATAAATGATGTTACTCTTCACATTAACAATGCTACTTTATTTTTTGTATTACTCTTGGTATGAACAAACTGCAGCTATCAATCAGAGATTTCCTGCTATTATTTATAAAAACTTCTGACAAAAAAGGACATCAATAATAATCTTCATCATTATGTAAAATACTACCATATACAGCAACCAAAAGTATTCAAAATTACCTTAGCATAGGTTGTATTGTCCGCAAATTGGGATAATACCACTTCAGGGTTTTTTAAGTCAATACTAGCCATTCCTACTTCACCTCTGGCAAGTCCTCTCCCTTCTACTACAGCTACAATAACGGATGCAACCAAATGAGCAGAGACAGCAGATGAGGATGTAACTGCAAAACAGTAGTATACGTTTATAGTTATGACCCAGTTCATAATAGAGTGAACAATGTATGTACTTATATCCCCCACTCACAAAGAAGCAAAAGTCTAGCAATTGTCCAAATTTACCTAAAAATTTAAAGTACAAGTTGCTGAATTCTACATTTGATGTACTATGCAGAGAATGAGCCATATTATCAATTATTTGAACACCATGTATATATGTGAAAAAATAAAGAACAGAGCACATGTACACAAATAGGGGGTGAACACGAAGAATGACATTTTTAAAGGTGCAAATATGTGTAGAAAATACAGTGCATGAGCACTATTTCTGCATTATGAAAAACAGGTGAAGAATAGAAGGGCTATTATGATCATTAAGCATTTGTAATTTTAAATACAAAACTGAGGGCAGCTATTATTGCTAATCAAATTTAGACAAATTAAAAGATGGAGAGAGACACTGAAATTAAAGGTAGTTTTCCATTAAAAGTGTAGTTCTGATGAGGTGTCCCTAATTTTGTCAAATACTAAGCCAACCTTTCTGAAATTTCATATCTGATCTTATGCTAAGGGAGAAATTTTCTGATGTTTGTGGAAAATCAAACAATGCATTGAGACAAATTATGTAGGTTTCACTTTGGTGAAATTTTCCTAACCAATCTGGCTTAGAAATTCCGTGTTTTGGTCTCTTGGAGTTGGTGAGGAATCAATTAGTGAATGTGGTTAATATGTACATCGGGAACTGCACAGAGTTCCATATATATGCACAGCACATATAAGTGCTTTACAAACTCCAACAGGAGCAAACATCCAAAAACATACAGAAGTTTTGAGGAAATAGGAGTGGTGTTCTAGATGAAACATGGTTTAGAGAGACAAGCACAGGGCTAAAAAGTCAGAAAAGCCTATCCTATTCCTACATCTGCTGAGGACTTACTCTTCTTTCCACTTATATAGAACTTCACAAACATGATTTGACTATACCTCAAAACATCACAGAAGATGATGAACATCATTATCTCCCATCTTCCCACTAAGGAAACTGCGGCTTAAAGAACTGATTTGCCCGTATCAGACTGCAAGCAAATCGGTGTCAGGATTTGGTTTAGAATACAGGTCTCCTGACTTCCACACTGAAGCCTAATCCTGTA
This sequence comes from Malaclemys terrapin pileata, assembly GCF_027887155.1. Classification (NCBI taxonomy): domain Eukaryota; kingdom Metazoa; phylum Chordata; order Testudines; family Emydidae; genus Malaclemys; species Malaclemys terrapin. The sequence continues at coordinate 86,811,975 of NC_071512.1, forward strand.
GACCAGAGGTTCTCAACCCATTTCCACTCAGAACCCTTATAAACACCTGACCAAAAGCATCCCATGTATTCACACTCTACACACTATTGTAATAAGCTTTGTACAAAATATGCCTTGTAACACATCATTTGAAAACAAATAACTCACTGGAGAATATCATCATGGTGATATGTATATAGCAACATTATATGAAAGATATGAATTCCCCCATATGATGTCATTAGCACATGTTCAAAACAAAACAGCCTTGCCTAGGCAAAAATTGTTACACAGGTCATTCCTAAACAAAGGAATGCATGTTTGCCTCAATTTCCATATAAGTAGTAGACAGAATCTTTAAGACAGCAGGGGGAAGAGATGGCAGGAAACAGAACAATTTGCATTTTAACAAACACAAGTAGGGGCATGGAGCCTCCTTCACCACCAGACTCCATGTTGTTTTTCTTACTGCTTGAATAAACTTTACTCTGAAGGGTAACCCTCAGAAGAATCCATTTAAAAGGTTCACTGGACTATAAAAAAAGGGGTAGAGAACCTCACATTTTCTTTCACCTAAAACAAAGGCACCAGAACCTTTGATGAAGTAAAAAGTAATTTATGATCTTGCTGGAAAACCAGGGGTGAGAAAGGCCATCTTAAACAAAACCTTGAACCAAACCTTGCTAGATTAAGTTTTAGACTTTTAGATGCATGTTTTCACTTTTATTTGTTCGTAACCATTTCTAACTGCTATCTCTTATACCTGAATTCACTTAAAATCCTATCTTCTTTTGTTAATAAACTTGTTTTATTTTTAATCTAAACCAATCCAGTGCCGTGTTTAAACTGAACTGTTAGGTAACTCCATCTAAAGTAACAAACTACTGAATATTGACTTCTTACAGGGACAATGTCTGTCCTTAATATCTGAACTATCCAGGAGAGGGCTGGTCATTGCAGAACACACGTTTTTGGGAAAATCCGGGAGTCAGAGTGCGTTGGGGTCATCTTGCAAGTAGTAAACAAGGCTTGTGGAAGCCAGTGTGTGACTGGTGTGTTGCTGGCAAGCTGCTGGGGTCAGAGCTTGCCGCCCCAGGCATGCGCTTGCAGCGCTGGTGCCTGGAGCCGCCCCTGCTTCTCTCTCAACCCTTCCATGCCCCCTCACACAGCTCTCACCACTACTATAAGAGGCTATCAAGCCAGGTCCACAGCTTCTAGATGTCCTTTATTATCATGTCCCAGAACTGAACACTGGGAAGGGGGAGAATCTCCATTGTGATTGGGTTTGGGGATGGAGCAGCAGTAGCAAAAAGTGGGGGGGATTATTTGGGGGAACAAGCTGCTACTTTCTTGCTCTCCCTTTGCTCCTGCTGGATCTTCACAGCCATAGGATTCTGCTATGTGGCAAGGGGTGGGTTGTTCTCAGCTAGTGGAGTGCTAACCAGCAGGCAACCCTTAGCAACACACCTGAAGGCATGGCTCCATCATTTGAGAAATATTGCGGTAGGCTACAGGGCACCATAGACAAGACACTTAACTAAACTGAGACACAGAGAAGTTTAGTTTATATACCTATTCTTTGGCAAATTGATTCTAGGAATATTACATTTAGACAGTATTCTTTATTAAAAGGTACAAATGGCAAACCATAAGCACATTTAAATAGCTTTGTTTAGTGTCTGGGATTATTTGTTTCACATTTAATGTTATGTATTTCCAAAGACCAGGCTAGTGGAGAAATTACTAATGACTTCTTTTCAAGAAAATTGTGGGTGAGGTAATATCTTTGACACACCTTGTCTCTCTAATAACCTGGGATCAACATAGCTACAACACTGCAAACAAGAAAACTGTGACCACCAGAGTTCTTGACAGACCCTAATCCTGTTTGAAGCCACTATAAAACAATTGTCCAGAAAATATGTCATTAATTAGAAGGTGATTCTGAAATGTAAAAGACCTTCAAATTAGGCTAAGAAAAATTCTTGCATATGGTAGATACATCACATTCAAGCTTTATTTACAGCAATTCCACAGTATGTAGCTTTTATGGCACAGAGAGATTTACTGAGATATCAAACAATTTGAAACTGAAAGTGAATTACTGCTAAATCCCAGAACTGTCAAAAAGTCAATACGTTAGATTCTTTGCTAGAAAGAAAGTTCTTTGCTCTGCCTTTGTGGTATCAGGCAGTGTTCTCATCAATCTTTTTCATTTTTTTTAATCAAATATTCTTCTAGAAGGCAACATCTTCATCAATCTTTTTTCTTTTATCAGTCAAACTTGCTATCACAGTAGTCAACCTCTTCATCAACTTGTCATTTCTCCCTTTTGTCCACTTCACTATTAAACTTTTATCAATTTATTGCCAGATTTGGATATAGTATAATAGTTTAAATCAAAGCTAATTCAAAATAAAAGCTAAATAAAAGTTACAGTAATATTACTACTTACTTTACAGATATAGTATATTTCATTCTGAAGGATCCCAAAGCACTTCACATAGTAAATCCTTACACCAGCTCTGAACTGAAGTCATCACTGAGATGGAGGGTGTTAGCCAGCTAATAGAGAGCAATATGATATGAAACAATTATGTGCAAGGGGACATTTTGGTCCAGATATTAGACCAAACTTTTTTTTAAAAAATACTTTCCCCATTAAGGTATTTATAACATGACCAAGTAGTATCAGAATGCAACCCGAAATTCAAAAACCTAGCAGTCTGAAAGTTTAATATCCCCCACTTGCTTTGTGATGCGAATGTACGCAGATGTTCATGTCAATGTTTCCTTTTTCCTCTCCACCATCATCTTCATTTATTGTTCAATTTCAAGGAAGTTGTTGTGGGAAAGCTCATGTAAATAAATGGGTTATATTTTGTTCTGTAGGTGGTAAGATTTATGCTCATTCTCAGAAGGGAGTTCCACAGCAGTGGGTCTACTGGAAAGAAGCCACAATCCTCTACATTTGTGAGTTTCCTTCGGGATGCACTCACAACTCCAATGTCCCTGAGAAGCACAGGTTAGCTCACAAACAGCCTCAAAGATCAAGATCAGAAATTTACATCGGATTAGTTATTGAACCACGTGCCACTGTAGTGTCTGAAGCACCATGGTGTTTTTGATGTGCAATGTTGATTAGAAGGTGGATTGCTTCATGTTGTGCTATCTAGAACATCTTAATAAGCAAAGGTATGAGATATTGCTGTAGTAGGGTGGAAGCAATAAATATTCAGATCATAAGTGGGAAAGCTGTGTTTTACATGAGGGAAATGCAGAGCTGGGAGTCATTGGGACACTACTGAAGCTGGAGTCTGTGACAGTTCACAACCTATCCTGAGATTTAACATGTGTCAAATGGGAAGTGGGAAAGGAACTGAGCCTCCTGGAACTGTACAAGGGAGTGTCCTTGAGAAGCTGATGCCCACCACAACCCCCTCTTCTGCCTGAGAGGAAGATTTTGAGCCAACATAGTGCCGAGAGTCTTTGCTGGTGCCGGGTTGTTCCGGTGCCAGAGGCGCGCTTCGGACCGACGGCGCCTGATCTGCGCACGGTGCCAAGGGCACCGGGCTAAGTGCCACTTCCATTAGGAGCTGTTTTAAACGAAAGTCCCACTCCTTTTTTGTCCCAGGCTTGAAAGCCTTACAAATGCGGCACTTATCTGGTTGATGGGATTCTCCCAGGCACTTCAAGCAGGAGTCGTGGGGGGTCTCCCGTAGGCATCGGCTTGAGACAGGCCGAGCAAGGCTTGAAACCCGGAGACCTAGGCATGGGCCCTGGTACTGGGGAGGAGGGAAGGGGATAAACCCCATTTCCTCCAAGTACTATCTACACTATCTACAAAACTTACTATTAACTACACTATAACTGTTAAAACTACACTAAACAACTATCTACAGTACAACAAGTAAAGAATGGAGATCAGCTATGCCGCACTCCACAGTTCCAATGACTGTCACGGGTGGTAAGAAGGAACTGAGGGGGTGCTGGGTCGGCAGGGGCATATATCTGGCGCCATAAGGGCGCCACTCCAGGGGGCGCCTCAGCCGACCCACCGACTGTTGCTAGGGTAAAAATCTTCCGACGATCGTGCACGTGGCACGAGGACACCTAATTGGAATCGATATGAGCAAGCATTCGAAGAAGAATGGCTAAATCCTCTATGTCAGCATTCAGACTTGAAGTTCATGGGAGTCTAGTAATTCCAAATAATGTGCTCAGACCACTGAGACACATAATTTATGGAAAATTGCCAAAATATGTCTTTAAAGAGAAATGCACACATGCATGTTTAGAAGACACACTTCAGTGATGGTTCATAAATTATACAATGTCAAGCATCATCTTCTGGCTTTGTTCACCCTCATTCTCATATTTCACTTTCACTATTGTCATCTTACATAAAGGTAAAATGTCTTACTTTCCTCCCCTTTGAATTATTCCATACCACTGTACAGTGCCTCTCTTACCAGAAGACAGAGAAGGAACATTTAATATTTTTGAATACTGCCAGCTCACTGTATATACCTGTCCTGCCAGTTCAATATTTCAGATGAAACTTAGAATGTAGCAATTTCTTCAAATATGCTAATTTTGCAGAAAATAAGGCACAACAGTCTTTAATTTACCAGAGCCAACTTGAAAAGGAGGTGGTCTGGATTGATATGAAACACTTAAAGAAATTTTAAAGGTGTGAAACCCAACCTTTAACTTGCACATGTCCAAATATTTACAACTTCCTAGTACAATTCATGTAAAAAAAAAAAAAGGAATTAGTGTCTTACAGATACCAGCAGAATCCAATGACAGAGGAAGTGGACCCACACAAATGGAAGGGTACTGCACCTATTGAAAACTTAAGATATCCAACCTATACTGTTCTGTAAATCCTGGGGTCAAGGACTGGGACACCACCTTGCATATTTTAAGAAAGGACACCTTCACTGTCTTGGCCCAAGAGAGAGACAATGATCTTGTGCAATGAGCTTTGAAAGAGACTGCTACTTCCTTGCCTCTCCTGATGCATATCTCTATCATAAATTCCTTAATCCAGACTGGTAAAGTAGACTTCAAAGCTATTTGTCCCTCTTGTGACATCCATGTGTCACAAAAAGCATTTCCAATTGCCTGAAGGTAGCTGCTCTATTGTAAGGAATCCTGAGAAGCAATCCTTTTAAAAATTAAAAAATAAGTTGCAAAACTAAGGGAATTTGAAGTTTAGAGCTTCTAGTCATAATCATGCATATACAATTTGGATGGAGAAAATGCATATTATAAATCTGAAAAGAACAGAATATTTGTGGTTATTGTCAGAAGAGGATGGAGCCAGCAAGGGATGAAGTTGCCCCATGCAAGACCTCTACTCTTAATGAGCTGATCCCCAAAATTCTTATCCAGAGAATTGCCTGAATTTCTTCTGATGTGAAATAATCACTGCACACACAACAAAAGGTTTCCAACATATGCTGGAGAGGTGGTTCCTTTCTTGTAGTACATTACAGTACTAGTAGTATTGTAGTAGTTTCACCCAGTCCAATTAATTAACCATTTTTTCTTGAGTATGGGGAGATCAATACTAAACAGTAAGTCTGAAGTACAATGCATTTTTACTGAGTATCAGACTTAACAGATTTTCTGACACTGGTAGTTTGAATTAATGGAAGAATAAATAGTGTAATTAGAAGAAATTAACAATGGAGCTAGGAGGACAGGAAGAAAAGGAAAAGTAAGAGATGGAGAGAAAAAAGAAATAGCTATAGATTAGGAAATTTTATGCATTCATGGTCTTAGATTTTAAAGTATTTCTTTCACAGGAATCCCACAGATCCATAAAACTGCAGAACGGTGTTACTGTGTAAGGCAGAGGAGAGATTAGAATTGTTTTTTCTTTGTTTTAAATTACATGACACAGATCAAGTTCTAATTTGGAAAAAGGGAAAGAGTTCAAATAATTAAAATTAAATTAAGGGGATGCAGGGCCCAAATGTGCAGGATGCCCAGTGCCCTCACTTCCTTTGGACCACAGTGGGTATTTAGAGCACTCCCTATTACACAGGATCAATCATTCAGAGAGGGAAACCAAGCAGTAACTGTTGAATGCATACATACACATACCATGTATGGGAGCATTACTTCCTTGCTCAGAAAACCTCCTTAGGTGATCAACAGACCCAGTACATTTTTTCTTATCTTGGGAAACAAATTATAAATAATGTATTTTGTGTCAGGATAGTCAAAATCAGCTGACACGCTACTGTTATCAGTTTCTGACCAAACTCTTTAGTAGTTTTAGGCATACAGAGTTGCAGGCCTTTGCTCATGAAATTAATTTCCTCTGTTTGCTAATATTTGACAAATTTCAAGGTACAGCATCAGATATATCTCTGAAGACAGGAGGTTGTTTTAATCTTATGCCAGTGAAGCAAATATATCCATTTCATGCAGGCACTTTTTGAATTTTAACTGTATGTTTTTAATTCTGAGTTGCCCATGTGCTATAGCTATTATGTCATTTTTCCACATTTCAGAAGCAATCTCTCTTTGTCAAGCGCTTTGTTTTCCCAATTAATTTGTGCAAACTTTAGTTCTAAAACTTACCATTTAATAATGTTTCTGGTGAGACTTAACCCTGTTTTGACAGACGTTATGCATTTTTTGAATATGAGGGCATTCAAACCCGGCATTTCCCTGGGACCTGTTGCTGGCTACTTTTCAGATTATGTCCTTAAACTAATATCTAGTAGAGGTACTTTTTATTTTGATAGAATACATTCTCTTTATATTTTATTCCGTTTTGGTTTCACTGGATGACAAAAAGGTAAACTATTCTATTTCTGTCATTAAATGTGAAGACAATAAAAAAGGACTTAAAGCAATCTTCCTGGAAAACTAAAGCTGTTCATATGTTCTATATTTCTCACAACCATAACATAACTTTGCAGTGCCCTCTACTGTGCATCTCAGCAACTCCTTTTGATACCATGAACCAGAGATAAACATGTCCACGAAAACAAAGGAAGCCACCGCAGGTCAGAAGCAAGCAGCAAATTTGAAAATGCTGTGGAAATAAATAAATACACAAATTTGTGTGCCTGCAGTCAGACAATCTGTGCTTGGGATTAAGTTTTCTTTCATATCTCATTGCTTCCTCTCCTCCAATGATCCAAGAACTGTTAGCCAAAACTGGAGAAACCAAGTGATACAATCTTGATACAGATTTGGGGGGAAATGGATTTTTTTTAAAAGGATCCCTTTACTGCTATGTTGTCTATTGAGGCTGTAAACTCTCAGGTATTAAGTAATAACAATAATAAGGATAACAAAAGCTATTCTATAACTATCCCCTAGCCTCAGATAAAATTTCCAAAGTCACAACCAAAAGTCTGTGCTTAAACTGCATATGGGACAATTTGTGTTCTTCTGACTTAACCAAATGCTTGAAGATGAGAAGAAAGCAAGCAAGATGCAGGCATATGAGTTGAAACAAGTAGATTCTACCAAGAGCAGCTAGTCATACATAAGGCTATGATTTAATCATGGGTATTTTTAGTAAAAGTCATAGGCAGGCCATGGGCAATAAACGAAAATTTACAGCCCATGACCTGTCCAGGACTTTTACTAAAAATACCCGTGACTAAATCTTGGGGGGGGTGGGCCTGCTAGGGGAGGATGTTGGGGGGGGGCTGCCGCTGCTGGGGGCAGGGTGCCCAGGGCCAACAACATCAGCTGCCAGGGATGGCCCGAGCAGTGGCTGCTCCAGCCACCTGCCCAGAGACTGCTGCCGGGGCTTCCCAACCAGCAGTTGGTGTGGCTGTCCCTCGGGCCATTCCAGCAGTGGCTGGTGTGGCTGTCCCAGGGCCACCTGAGCAGCTGGCCCTAGAGTCAGCTGCTTGGGCGACCCTGGGTCAGACACACGGGCTGCCTGCAGAAGTCATGGAGGTCACAGAATCAGTGACTTCCGCGACATCCATGAGAGACAGATCCCTAATCATACAGCACAAAAATGGTGTCTTGCTCACAAAAGCAAAGGCATCCACCAGTATTTTCACTTACAAGGCAATACCTATAAACTCCACCTACACCCCAAAACAATCTAAGCATATTATTTCTAAAAATAAAATATATTTAACTCCAAAAAATCTGATTCTACTATTTCTCTTGAGTTTGGACGGGCTTAGTGTGGAGGGATACAGGAGGGGCTGAGACGGTTCTGTGTGGTGCAATCTGGGTGTGGGCGGCTCTGCAGAGGGGCTCGTTGCGGGGGTTTGGATGTAGAGGGAATGGGATCCAGGTCAAATGGTTGGGGCTCAACAAGGGGAGGTCTGGTGTGTAGGAATGAGGCTCAGCAGGGGGTCTTGGTGTGGGGGGATTGATGGGGTGAGAGTCTGGGTACATCTGGTTGGGGCTCAGTGGGGTGGGGACCCGAGTGTGGGGAGTCTGACGGGGTGGTCCAAGTGCAAGGGGGGGGGGCTCATCAGAGTGGGAGTTTGCATGGGGGGGGTCTCAGCCAGGGTGTGGTCTGGATGGAGGGGTGGAGGTCCAGATCCAGGGGGGGAGGGTCTCAGGAGGGAGTCTGGGTTCAGGGGGCTCAGTGGGGGGATTCTGGGTGTGGGGGGTGAGGCTCAGTGGGGGGCCGGGTATGGGGAGTCTGGATACCTAGGCGGTTGGGCAGATGGGAGAGCAGCTCTTTCCCTGCAGCTGAGGAGTGATGGGGGCAGGGGTGGGGAGGGTGCAGAGCTTCCTGCAGCTGGGTGGGTTTCTGGGAATAGGTCTGGCCTGCTCCTTGTAAGGGAAGAGGAAGTCATGTCCTCCCCTGCCTTCAGCCCATCTGGGACTAATAGCTGAGCCCGGCAAAGAGTAAGAGAAACCGGCCAGGGCATCCTCAGGCCCACCCCCCACCATGCAGTGATTTACCTCTCCACTGGCTGCTCCGGATGCCCGAAAAGACACACCCAGGCTGCTGGGGAGGGGTACATGATCACTCTTGAAGCTTCCCTTTGCTTCCCTGTCAGAAGTCATTTTTCTGAGAGGAAGTCAAGAAATCTGCAGAGGACATGAATTCTGCATGCGTGCAGTGGCACAGAATTCTCCCAAGAGTAATTTTAGTATCAGAAGACCCAACACCTAATATTAACAGAAACTCTGTCCAAGGGGCTGTCGTGTTCTGGGGTGCAATCCAGGGCAGTGAGGGGTTATGTCACTGCTTGCCCTGTAACCGTGAGTGACTCAAAATGTTCTGCTGCTGGAGCTCCCTCATCTGGAGGCTTCCAACCAGCAAACAAGTATGCACTGAGTTTGTGTACTTTAAGCAGCCCTGGTTCAGCACTCTGATTCCAGCAGCCTCCTTGTTATACTACTGCCACACTCTTTGTTGTGAAAGAACTCCTTGAGATGAACTAGAAGAATTCTGCTGCTAACTCCTTCACATGTTAGTGGATTCTGGATGAGAGCTTTGCACTAGCAAAAGTAAAAATTACTCTTCCTAAAAGTAATGGGGACAAAGCTGATTTTGTTGTTGTCTGACAAGATAAAAAAATATAGAGTACAAATTTAGGTAAAGTTACCTTAGTAAAGTTACCATAGACTCACCAACATGTCCATACACTTACACCAAAACTAAATAATTTGAGAGAATATTTAAATTCCAATTATATCAATTATTTTGAAGACGAATGCAAGAAAACGTAGCTAATCAGTAACTAAAAAAATATTTTTCTTATGTACATCTCCATCAATGCTAGGTATCCTATATAATGTAATACCCCCAAAATACATGAACATAAAAGTTAATGTTAAGTATGTTACTATGTAACATTAAATTGTTAAATTATATTTAAAAAAATAAGGCTACAGATTTAAAGAGAGCTACTCCTATAAAAATATCAACTCTACCTGAATATCCCATGAGAGGAGTCCTGCTTCTACAACCTGATCTACTAGAAGAGAGGGGTGTTTTTCCTATCCAGGCACTATTTAGACCTCTTGCAGAAGAAGAGCTTGTAAAATTCATTGTGCTAACATTTTCTGCATACGAACTCTTGTCCCCAAAGTATGAATCTATGAAAAAAAGTCAGAGCATCTCTTGAAAAGATAATGCATAGATCACTTTGCTATTTAAGTCACACAAACTCCATAAAATAAAATTAACACAATCAGACATGAATTGTTTTGTTTGAAAAGCAATACAAATAAGGAAAAATAGTTAAAAGACTGTTAAGATATCTTAATGGAGAAAGGTTAATATATACAGTCACAGAACCCAGGGAGTTTGCTGAATTGATATTAATATTTATATAATCCAAGTATAAAAAGAGAAAAAGTAAACTTCAGTAGGATGCTATTTTGGAAACCAACTCATATTGATATGATAATTTCTCCTTAATGTCATTACTTTATACTGACAGCAAATTCCCTGCTTAGGATGTTATACTAATATTATGTGATAAAAAGCCAGATACAATGCATAATTTCATATTTGAGGGATTTCTGGGCCTATAAAAGGGGCTGCTCTATTTGTCAGATTTTCTACCTTCAGTTGCCTGTCTATTTCAATAATAATATCTGAAGTTGCACAAAGTGCTTGTGAAAATTCCCAAGTCTGAAAAGGGTCATAAAAAGAATGTATTTGCCTAATACTGAACACACATTTTAAAGGGTAATAAAAACGAAGAGAAAGAACCATATTCAAAAACTCATTCAGTTAAATTATCCTCTTCTGCCTATATGGTTCAACTCAAAGTCATATAATTTAAAATTTAAGAACTGGTGGGCTTCCGGAATTTCTATTTTACTGATGAATTTTAAGATGGATCTGCACTGTAAATTCTAAGATGATGCATTTACCTCAGAATCTGCTCTCATTTTAGTACACTAGAAACACTACAACAGCACAGATGCAGCGTAGACACTTACTACAACAAGAAAGGGGTTCTTTGGTTGCTGTAGTAAATCCACCGCTCCAAGATAATACTTTCATCGACCTAGCAAAGTCAACACAAGGGCTTAGTTCAGTTTAACCACATCACAAGGGGCGTAAAATTTTTCACAGCTCAAAGTGATGTGTCACTTTGTAACAAAGAGCAGGCCATCTGTGTTTAAGATCTTTAACTGATTTTAAATCTGTTCTCTTGAGATAAATGTACCAACGTATAGGAAAGTAAAGAACCATCTGAAATTAGATTTACATTTTTTGATCCATCTTGTGTTAAATAAAGCAAGAATATGTTTTCTCATATCCAAAGATTACAGTAAATGTAAAAAAAAAAAAATCATTAACATAACAAGGTCTGTAAAAAAAACCACGGTTGTATCCTATGATATTTTATGAAAATATGGTACATTGGTCTATAATACATTGCACTGAGAAATTGCTAAATGCCTAATGGATTTCTTGAAATTATCTCCAGATGGTTGGCACAAAAATACACAGTTTACACCACCACATTTATGTAATAGAAATCTTGATCACAAAATACTATGACTTAAATACCATTAAAGGACTTGACCTTCACTAGTCCTTACTCCCTGGAATAACCATAATATTTCCTATAAACAGTTGTTCCTGCAGTATACCAATTGCTGTACAGTGGCAGTTGATTTTTTAAATGGCACCCACAATATTACTCATACAGACTAGGGCTGAAGTAACAGTTTAAAAAACATAACACTTACCCTCTGCAGTATGTTAGTTATTTTCCTAATAATAAAATGGAGACCACCTGCTGAGGGGAAGATGGCCAGCTAAGTCCCAGTGGCAAAAGCCTGAAGTACCTTTGTATGCTCTTTAATCGTTTCCATTAAATAATCTTTGACCCTAATGTTCTAATCTATTAACATAATCCTGCACATTGAAGCAAGGGGAAGTTTAGACAACACTACAGCAAATTGTGTCATGGGCTCCTACACCTCCACACAAGCCAACACAACATTCCCATTCCACACACAAGAAAACAGATGAGGTATCTCAAACAGATATTAGGTAAATGTTGACTTTTTAATGATACTCAATGTATATATATCAGCTCTAGTGCTTTGAACTTTGGCCACTGGTACTTGGCTGGCCATGCACCTCCCATTTAATGGTATATACCAGGGGTAGGCAACCTATGACACATGTGCCAAAGGCGGCACACAAGCTGATTTGCAGTGGAACTCACACTGCCGGGTCCTGGCCACCAGTCCAGGGAGGTTGGGGGGGGGGCTCTGCATTTTAATTTAATTTTAAATTAAGCTTCTTAAACATTTTAAAAACCTTATTTACTTTACATACAACAACAGTTTAGTTATATATTATAGACTTATAGAAAGAGATCTTCTAAAAACGTTAAAATGTATTACTGGCACGCAAAACCTTAAATAATGAATAACGAGTGAATAAATCACGACTCGGCACACCACTTCTGAAAGGTTGCCGACCCCTGGTATACACCATAACCCTCCTCCCTACCTGTGCTGAAAGCAGGGCCCTGCCCCTGCTGAACACCTGCAAGCTGCCATATATTCAACTGTCAGTACTCTAACCCACAATACAGCTTGTGTGGCTCTAAGTCCAAACCCATTTTGTGTGTTCTTGTATGCTCCAGAATATGGAGTACTCCAAGCTTTACTATGTGCTAGAGGTTATACTAAATGAAAGTAATTAGTTGTGGTGGGTGGGGACTCAGCACAGATGCTGGGCTCCACCTTATTCAGCCTCAAGGACCAAAACCTGTACCATTGAAGCCAGTGGGAGTTTTATCATAGCTTTTATGGCCCTGTCCTGATGGCCAAAAGAGTATAGTTTTCAATTGCATTAGTGGGAAGTAGCTTAACACAACTGCAAAATTATTAGATCTGTCAATTAATTGCAGTTAACTCATGTGATTAACTCAGAAAAATTAATTGCAGTTAATACAATTAATTGCGATTAATAGCCGTTTTAATCGCACTCAAACAATAGAATATCAATTGAAATTTATGAAATATTTTGGATGTTTTTTCATATACAGTGTATTCTGTGTTGTAACTGAAATCAAAGTGTATATTTTTGATTATAAATATTTGCACTGTAAAAATGATAAACAAAAGAAATATTTTTCAGTTCACTTCACACAAGTATTGTAGTCCAATCTCTGTCGTGATTTACAAATGTAGATTTTTTTTTTGTTACATAACTGCACTCAAAAACAAAACAATGTAAAACATCAGAACCTACAAGTTCACTCAGTCCTACTTCTTTTTCAGCCAATCACTAAGAGACAAGCAAGTTTGTTTATATTTACAGCAGATAATGCTGCCCTCTTCTTATTTACAATGTCACTAGAAATTGAGAACAGGCATTTGCTTGGCAGTTTTGTAGCCAGCATTGCAAAGTATTTGTGTGCCAGATATGCTAAACAAAAGTCTTAAAAGAGCAACACTCTGAGCAGAAACAACAGAACCCGAACCAGCAAAAGAGAATAACAACCTTATCCTGGTGGCATCTGACTCAGATAATGAAAATGAACATGCATCGGTCTGTAATGCTTTGGATTGTTATCGAGCAGAACCCGTCATCAGCATGGACCCATGTCCCCTGGAATGGTGGCTGAAGCATGAAGGACCAAATGACTCTTTAGTGCATCTGGCATGTAAATATCATGCAATGCCCGGCTACAACAATGCCATGCGAACACCTGTTCTCACTTTCAGGTGACACTTTAACAAGAAGCGGGCAGCATTATCTCCTGCAAATGTAAACAAACTTGTTTGTCTGAGTGACTGGCTGAACAAGAAGTACGACTGAATGGACTTGCAGCCTCTAAAATTTTACATTGTTTTATTTTTGAATTCAGTTTTTTTTTTTTTTTTTTTACATAATTCTACATTTGTAGCTTTCATGACAAAGCGATTGCACTACAGTATTTGTATTAGGTGAATTGAAAAATATTTTTATTTTGTTTTTTTACAGTGCAAATACTAGTAATCAAAAATATAAAGTGAGCACTGTACACTTTGTATTCTGTATTGTAATTGAAATCAATGTATTTTAAAATGTAGAAAACATCCAAAAATATTTCAATAAACAGAATTGTATTAATGTTTAACAGTGTGATTAATAACAGTTAATTTTATTGCACGATTAATCATGATTAATTTTTTTAATCCCTTGGCAGCCCTAAAAATTGTTAGACTACATTTTTAAAAACGTTAAAAGGTCTTTTCAATCATGTTAGATTTATTGAGCTAATACAACTGAAAACCACAACTTTTTGACCCATCAAGGTAGGGCTTGTGGGAACAGGATCTAAGGGTTTATCTACATAAAACTGTACCATTTTAACTATACTGGCATAGTCAAAATAGTACCACCATCCCTAGTGTGGATATAGATACACTGGTATAAAATGTGCTTCCCTAAGAGAATGGGACTAAGCTCTACTGACATAACAGTATACTTTATGTCCACAACTTAGAGGTTGTGCAAGTGTAACTATTTTGATTAAAAAATTACACCTCTAACTAAAATAGTTATACCAGTACAAAAAGCATGCATAGACCTAGGGTGACCAGATGTCCCGATTTTATAGGGACAGTCCCAATATTTGGGGCTTTTTCTTATATAAGCTCCTATTACCCCCCATCCCGATTTTTCACACTCGCTGTCTGGTCATCTTACATAGATCAGACCCTTAAAATAACGAGGCTACTTCCTGCAAGGAACGAGGTTTTATTGGTTCAGCTGAGGACTTGACCTGATACTGTTAACTCCGTCTTACCCCAACCATTTTAGGTATTTAAAAATAAACTAAAGCAAATTTTAAAAATGTGGAGGAATTTTTTAGGGGTTTAGAGAGCAAATTTTTTTTCTTATGTTTATTTTAACATTAGCAATATCACATCTCCCCACTTTCTTCTCATGACGGGAGATCTGAGTATTGCTGCCATACGAGACTTTAATTTGAGCTGCAGTTCCAACACCACCAAAAGGAGAAGAGCATCCTCCTTACACAAACAACAAGGAGTCTGGTGGCACCTTAAAGACTAACAGATTTATTTGGGCATAAACTTTAGTGGGTAAAAACCTCACTTCTTCAGATGCAAGTGAGGTTTTTACCCATGAAAGCTTATGCCCAAATAAATCTGTTAGTCTTTAAGGTGCCCGTGCCACCAGACTCCTTGTTGTTTTTGTAGATACAGACTAACACGGCTACCTCCTGATACTTGATACCCTCCTTACACAGGCAGCCCATCTAACTGCTCAGGCCAATGGGACAGAGATGTTTCAGGGAGGGATACACGTGGATGCAGGAAGCTGTGCAACACTGATCCCCTGGGGTTGCAGATTCCTGTTTCCCCTTCCCAGGAGCAGCAGTTGGCCTGGGCGGGTTGGTGGCCCAGGGAGGGCACGGCGGGAGGACGGGCCTATCTCCATCTAGGGCGCTAGGCTGCTCAGACGCCCCGTACAGAGGGCCGGCAGCTCAGGGAGGGCGTGTCTGGTTAGGCCAGCCCCACTGCTCCCACCTCCTGCTGCCGCAGAGAACAGCTGCGGCCCCAGCCCCGGCGGGACGGCCCTGCCGAGGGAGTCTGCCTCTCGCTGGGGGCCGCCGGCGCTGCCCGCCGTACTCAGCGGGGTTTGCAGCAGCCCGAAGTGGTAACGGGGCAGGTGCTCCGTCCCGGACGAGGACGAACAGCGGCCAGAATAGGAGGCAGAGGCCTCCTCCCGCGCTGCCGGCCTCCTCTCGTCGCTTCCCCGTAACATCTCCCTCAGCGCAGGCACCAGAGGCCACACACAAAATGGCGGCATCGGCGACGACGTGAAACCCGCGCGTGCGCAAACAGGAAAAGACGCCCACCGCCGCAATCCAGTATACCATCGCCGCCTGGAAGCCATTTTGTTTTGGGAATCATAAGAGCCCTGCCGCGTGTTATATGGCTGGCCCTTTAAATCACCGACATGGGAGTGGGCATACAAAGCAACTGCTACTGCACAGTGGGTTTGGTCCCCGTCTGCCCGAGCAGACAAGATATAAAAGCCCCTTGGGGAGGCGCCCTGGAGCTTCCCCTTTCCCACACGCTGCTCCTAGCCCAGGCCCTCCTGTGATCCGGTCAACGTTCACAAGCCCCTTGCTCCGCTGCGCTACCCATATACCCTACGCCACCCCCACCCCCCATTCCTCTTCCCCTGCACCGCTGTTTTCTCCAGGGGCTTCCCCTCACCCCATCTTCCTGAAGATTTCCTCTACCCCAGGTGTTCCTGCCCTTCCCCTTCATTTAGCAAAGATAAGGTTGCGGGTGACTTGATCACAGGCTACACCTATCTACATGGAGAACAGCTATTTAATAAGGGTCTTATTAAATCTAGTCTAGGGTTCAGTGGGGTTATAGTGAAGATACCCAAGAAAGGAACTCTCAGTGTTTGGAATAACTGGTGTGGTATCACACTTTCATCTGTGCCAAGCAAGGTATTGTGTAAAATCATAGTCCAGCATATATATCAGAGGTAGTTGGCAGCATTCTCAGAAAAGAGCAAGCTGGTTTTCGGAAAGGGCGTGGATGTACAGACCAGATGTTCACTCTATGAAACGTAACAGAACAAAGGTTCAGAGAAGGGCAACTAAAGTGATTAGGGGTTTGGAACGGGTCCCATATGAGGACAGATTAAAGAGACTAGGACTTTTCAGCTTGGAAAAGAGGAGACTATGGGGGGATATGATGACAGAGGTATATAAAATCATGAGTGGTGTGGAGAAAGTGAATAAGGAAAAGTTATTTACTTGTTCCCATAATATAAGAACTAGGGACCACCAAATGAAATTAATGGGCAGCAGGTTTAAAACAAATAAAAGGAAGTTCTTCTTCACAGAGTGCACAGTCAACCTGTGGAACTCCTTGCCTGATGAGGTTGTGAAGGCTAGGACTATAACAGGGTTTAAAAGAGAACTAGATAAATTCATGGAGGTTAACTCCATTAATGGCTTTTAGTCAGGATGGGTAAGGAATGGTGTCCCTAGCCTCTGTTTGTCAGAGGGTGGAGATGGATGGCAGGAGAGAGATCACTTGATCATTACCTGTTAGGTTCGCTCCCTCTGGGGCACCTGGCATTGGCCACTATCGGTAGACAGGATATTGGGCTGGATGGACCTTTGGTCTGACCGAGGATGGCCATTCTTATGTTCTTATGCTTAGAATGGCAACAGCAGCTCTACATAAAATTCATAGACTTTGAGAAGGCTTTTGATAGCATTCACAGGACCAGCCTATGGCGCATTCTGCAGGCATATGGAAACCCTCTTTGTATAATCAACATCAAAAGCTTCTATTCCAACTTTATATGCAGTGTTGATTACAGTGAGCTCAATTTTGAAGTCAAAGCAGGAATACATCAGGGGTGTGTCATGTCTGCAATCCTCTTCAACATTGCCATCGACTGGATAATGCTGCGTACAACAGAAGACATGCCAAGAGGCATTAAGTCGGCACCCTTCTCATCCCTTGAAGACCTGGACTTCACAGATGATCTCGCTCTCCTATCACATACCCAACACCATATACAAGAAAAAAACAACTTGACTCAACACATTCAACCAGCAAATTGGACTGAAAATCAACCACAATAAGACAGATATTATGACCTTTAATATTGCCTCACCATCACCAGTATGGATTAGAGGATCATGTTTTCACCAATGTAGAAACATTCACAGACTTGGGCAGCACCATCAGCCAGGACAGTGGAACAAGCCAGGACATCCGAAACAGAATCAATAAAGCCAGGATCACCCTCAGGAACTTAAATAGAGTCTGGAAATCATCAAAATACAACACTAAAACCAAACTCAAGATTTATCAGATTTATACATTATAGTGCAGAATTCTGGGGAATGAGAAAGTATGACATGTCCAAACTGTCTTCATTCCATACAACCTGCCTCAGAAAAATCCTCCGTATCTTTTGGCCCAGAATAATCTCAAACCAAGATCTATTCACACAGTGCAGCCAAGAAGATATGAGCACCATCATTGCCAGGAGATGGATTGGCCATGTGCTTTGAATGGAAACTGATCCCAACACCAGAATAGCAATAAGATGGACACCTGAAGGCAAGTGAAAACGAGGCAGCCCGAAAACAATGTGGCAAAGAGCTGTGGAAGCTGAGCTGAAAAACCTGGGGCACAGCTGAGGACCCATTGAAAGACTTGCCAGAAACAGACAGGAGTGGAGGAGCTTCATCGCTGCCCTAAATGCTGGAGGCATAATGGGAACATGGTGATGATGATCTTCAATCTAACTGACAAAGATATAACACCATCCAATGGCTGGAAGTTAGACAAAATTGGACTGGGCATAAGGTGCATTCAGATTGTTGACAGTGAGAGTAATTAACCATTGTTAACGATTTACCAAGGGTCATGGTGAGTATCCATCAATGACCATTTCAAAATTAAGACTAGATGTTTTTGTGAAACGTACACTCTAGGAGTTATTTTGAGATGTTCTATGGTCTGTGCTATACTGGAGGTTAGACTAGATGATCATAATAGCCCCTTCTGGCCTTAGACTCTGTGAATCCCTGGCCATTACAGACCAGGTCTCCTTTATTCCTCCCCTGCTGCCACAGATCCCTTCTTCCATGCCCTCAGTGGCCCCAGGCTTCACTGTTGGGTCTTCAAGGAGGCAAATGGCCTTTTCCCCTCAGCAGGCTTCTGGGGTCTACCAGTTGGCCAGCTCCCCATCTGCTTTCTTCAGGGGGCCCTAAGGAGAGGCTATTGCTGCCCCAGTGAGACTAGCCCATCTGGTTGTCAGTGAGTTAGGGACTCACTTCAGACAGGCAGCACCTGCTCCAGGAGAGCCCTCAGCTCCTCCTCCTTATTCCTGAGGGAATTATGTACTAAAAAAAGTAACATTTTTTAATTCAGCAAAATTTATTTATCAATAAATGTGGAGACAAGCATGGCAGTGAGCATAGGCCACTGGCTTCATGCAGGTGAGAGATCACCTGCAGCCCACCCCACACTGAGGACAGGGACTCGGTGGTGAGGCTGCACCCAACCCTGACACAGCACAAGGTCTGGGCCTGCCCCAGAAACACCCTGGTGCCAGGTGCACCGGGTGTGGACAGGCAGGCTCAGCTCAGCAGGATCCAAGTATGGAGGGATCCAGGTCTGAGGTGAGAAGGTTCTGTGTGGGGGTAATCTGGGTGTGAGCAGCTCAGTGGGGGCTCTGGATGGACAGGGGCTCATTGGGGCAGGGAGTTCTGGGTTCAGGGGCAATGGGACTCTGCAAAGGGATCCAGGTGAAGGTGGTTGGGGCTCAGCAGGGGAGGTCTGGTGTGGGGGGGGGGGCTCAGTGGTGTGTAGGTGCAGCTGATTGGGGCTCAGGGGTAGGCATCTGGGTGTGGGGGCTCATCAGCATGGTCCAGGTGCAGGGTGGGTTGGGTTCATTGGGGTGGGAGTTTGAGGGGCCTGCTTAATGGAGCCCCTGCTGCTGAGGGGACACCGCATGCTGGTTCCCGCTTCTCCCCCTATTCCACTACCTCTTCTTCTGCCCCATCCCCTTCCTTGCCCCTCACTCCCACATCCCCCTGTCCGTCCAATCCCATCTGGCTTCCTTCCCTACTGCCTCTTCCCCTCACCCACCACGGCCACTCACCCTTGTACAGAAAACAGGATAGAAGGGGAGCCTAACAAGCACTAGGACCCAAGAGGCAGCATCCAGCTGCAGAGTCCATCTTTTTAATCTCGCCTCATAATGCTGTTCCATACCGTTAATCATGTGTGTTGTACCTTTTCCAATCCTAATGCATCTTTTTTGAGATGAGGCAACCAGTACTGCACCATATTCAAGGTGTAGGAATACCATGGATTTAATATATTGTCATATTTACAGTCTTATTTATCCATTTCCTAATGGTGCCTAACATTTTTGACCACTGCTGCTGTTTTCAGAGAACTATCCACTATGACTCTAAGATCTCTTTCTTGATTGGTAACAGCTAATTTGGACACCATCATTTTGTATGTATAGCACTTAACACTGAATTCCATCTGCCTTTTTTTGCCCAGTCACCCAGTTTTGTGAGATCTCTAACTTTTCACTGTCAGCTTTGGTCTTCACTATCTTGAGCAATTTTGTATTGTTTGCAAATTTTGCCACCTGTTTACCCTTTCCTAGATGATTTATCAAGCTGTTGATCACCACTGGTCTCAGTATAGATCCCTGAGGGATACCACTCTTTCCCTTTCTACATTTTGAAAATGACCATTTATCCAAACCTTTGGTTCCTGTGTTAACCAGTTACTGATTCATGAGAGGACCTTCCTTCTTACCCCAAAATTGTTACTGTAGTTCCAGGACATTAGTAGCTATGCTGCCATGAATGATTATGTGTTTTAAATATATGCACTGAAGGATACTTCAATATGAAGTTGTGTAAAAATATCAATAAATTATAGAAACAAGTGTGTGAAAACATTTAATAAAGGATCTCTACATGCAAAGACAAGCTGTCACCAAAGACAGTACTAATATCTTACTGTAATTCCAAAGTGAGCTGAAAATCTTAACATTTAAGAAGATAAAATGAGGTAGTTAATGATACCAATGCACTCTGCACTGAAACTAAGTACTTTAACTTCCACATGTTAAAGGACAACTCATTTTCTTCACTGGATGCTTTATTGATGGAAGATTATCTCTCATTCAATTTACAGATAAATGCATATGTGTAGTGATACACATTGCTAGATTGACTACAATATACAGTACCAGAATCTTTCCAAAAATTCTATATAATATTGTAATTAAATGGAAGACAAGACTACTGGTAAGAAAAGGTATACAAAGCAAACTAGTATTCTAATTAGTCATTGTTTAAATATATTTTCTTATCTAAAAGAACCACCCGTTAATATAGAAAAAAAAAGTTTGACTGGCAAAAAGGCTTTTAAAGAAAAATAACCTTAAAATAAGCCAAATGAAATAAGGACTAGTGCTCTGCATTGACCACTCTATTAAAAAATGGAGAACTATTTTGAAAAACCTTTTAGGACATCTTTAAACTATAAATAAGCTGGGGACTGTTAAAGGCTATTTTTTCCTTCACAATTACCTTTAATATGGTCCAACTGGAATTTCTTAGTCCTTCTCAGTCAGAACATGGTGGCCAGATGCAAACACACAATGCTATGGGATGTAAAGTAGAGGCACTTTAAGCACGCCAATGAAGACAAAACGATTTCATCCTTCAGAAAATATTTTTCATAGCTACTTTTATTTTTGATATTATTTCTTTCGCAACTATTTTCTCAAGTGCTAATGAAGTAGTAATTCAAACCAATGACAAATTTTCAATTAGCAGCACATTTGGCAAGTCATACTACTGTAGAGAGGTGATCTGTAGAATGCTTATTACCTGCAAGTCTCAATCTACACTCAACACAAATTATATTGTATTTCCAGTAGTAAAAATATTTTCTTTAATAAAGGACTTTACTGATAGGTAACTGTATTTGCTGAGAACAAAAACCTTTACACTTATCAATTGCTATGAGAAGAAAACTTGTGTGTTTCAGTATTAGATAAAAATGATGGTATATCCTAAACAGGATGTTTTAAATGCACATGTGTCCACTAACATCAAAGTGTTCTAACTACAAGTATCTTTTCTCTGCTTCTCTTAAATACAGTACTCAGGGCAATTCACTATCAATATATGCTTATATTATATTATCAAGACAAATGTTTTATGATTGATATTGTAGGAAATACAAAAAAAATCAAGTCATTCAAGTACTCTATTACTGTGACTAATACGCTGTTGTTTTGAGTTAGTGTACAAACAGAGCCCACAGGCCCACATATTTAGATGCAGATAAAAATGTTTTTCATCTGTTACAGAACCTGCAATACATGTAACATCCACATAATTTATTTAAACAAGCCATTTTGACACAATCCACAAAGTGACAAGGTTTACTGTACAGTGATAATTTTACTGTACTGATGTAAACACATTAAAATGAAAAATATATGCAAGTATGTTTCAGATGAGTTTCAACCAACAAAATCAAAGCAGCTGAGCATAGCAACCTTTTGCTTCTGTAAGGTCTAGCTCACAAGTTCAGGCTGTACATTTATTCTTTGAAGGATGTCTTCAGGCATACAAAAAACAGGACTGACAGGCTTAATTTGTTCGTCTCCTAACAATGATAGACCAGCAATTCCAAATAAGGTGTGAAAAGGATCCACCTGGAAAAAAAATTAAGAACTAATTTATACACACTGACAACTAAAACCCTTTGGATGAGTTTACAGTGAGACAATAAGATGACTGAGTTGCTAGAAGAGACTGAGAAAGCTCAATGGTGGTTGAAGATTTAATTTCAGAGAACAATGGAAGTGCACAACTTCCTGGTTTTTAGTATGCAATTACTTTAAAATATCAGAAGTAAATATTCACACACATTAAAAGAAACCAATAGCCAGCTTCAAATTGTATACATTTAGGATACCATTTTGAGATATTTGAACTGATGATGTTTGTTGCCACCAGAAATTTTTTTAAACCTGAACTCAGTAGCACGCATGCAGATAATGGAAAAAGTCTGACAGCTCTTTCCACCAATTCCTCTATGCAAGTTACAATATAGTAAATCTAGTTCCTCATGATTCTACTGTATATAATATAAAAGTTACATGCTAACCTGATGATCTAAAATCAGCTCTGCCATAAACTCCATATTTTTTACTCAACATTATATTGCTCTTTGGCAATCTCTCTGAACATAGAGCTGTGCTGACAGGTCTTAGAGGGAGTCAAAGGGACCTGAATACACAACTGGAGGGAAAACAGAAGGAAAAATGGGGCATAGGAGAAGAGAAAACATAAGTAGAAGGCAATTCTCTGAGATTTAGAGATTCCTTCATGAGATTAGGAACAGATTTTCCAGAAGGCTGCTATACAGTTTGCATATCCCCTACACAGACAACATAGAAGGCTACTTACTTAAACCCTTAGGCTGAGGGTATGCCTTCAGTGATGTAGCCTGTATCCTCTCTGCAAAGTGGGCATTGCCAACCCTAGTGAAAACAGAAACCAGGGCTCTAACCTACATCCCCAACTGTGCCAGCTAGCCCAAACTGAGAGCACCACTTAGCTCAGGTGACAGGATTATGTGTGTGGACAATACCCAAGTAAGAGCCTGAGCGAACTATGCTCTAAAGACAAACCCTTAGGACCTAGTTCACAACTTACTAAAGCTCCTTACATTGCTCTGCAGCATAAATAAGCAATAAATTAGGTGGAAAAAGCCCCCCCCATGCGTATACCACTTGCACCGGAGGCCTCGTTGGCCAGTTTACAGCTGGTTTAAGGGCTCTACGCTGACCCAGCTACCAGCCTCCCAGATATTATGATATCACCTAAAAGCCCAGGCTCAGACCAGAGCCTAATGTACTGAACAAAACAATTAAAAGACTGTCCCTTCCTCAAAGAGTTGACATAGCAGGCACATCATGGACATGTCCAGAATGCACAGCACTAGCTATTCTCTGCTTTCTAAGGCCCATACATAGGCCATTAAAAGCCAAATGTAAGCTAAAAGGAGCTCTGAGGCTGCTCTAAATTTACATAGAGGGCTGGGCAGGCCCCTGCATGGACCCAAAGTTAATGTTACTTTCTAATTCTCCGTAGAGACAAAAAAAAGCTTCCTGCTACACATGTAGGGCTAACTTAGCAGACATGGGCAGGCCCAAGTTAAGACAAGACAAGCCTGAACAAGTAATTGCTGAAACAGCTAACTATTGTGAATATATTTATAGCAAATAAGGGAGGGAGAAACTAACTACATTCACAATTGTGGGTATTAGAGAGACAAAGTGGGTAAGGCAATATAATTTATTCTGCTGGTGAGAGAGACAAGCTTTCTAACTACAGAGCTCTTCCTCAGGTCTGGGAAAGGATTCAGTCTCACAGGTAAATACAAGGCAAACAGAGAATTTAGCTTTAGTAGCAGCAGTATTCAATTTTCACAATAACTGCCACAACACTTTTATTGATGACCAGATTGCAATTTGACCTTAAATATACTGACAATTTTTAATGGAAAACCTTAAATGCTATTTTCACCTTCCATTTTCATGTAGCTCACTTTCATCTTTAGTTTATCCAATGCTTTTTGTTTAAATTGACACATTTGTTTTAGCTAAATTCTAAGCCAGTGGTTCTCAAACTGTGGATTGGGACCTCAAAGTGGGTCAAGACCTCATTTTACTGGGTTTGCCTCCTGGGGTCATGTAGTAATTTGTTGTCAGTAGGGGGCCACGCTGCAATGAAGTTTGAGAACCCCTGTTCTAAGCTATAAATATCAAGAGCATATATTCTTAATGTTTTCCAACACCACTTTTAACTGGGAAAAAAAATCAAATTTAACTGGACAAATCTATTTAAAGGAAACATCTTTAGCTTTTACTTCTCTTTTTACAGTAGCATTTTAAAAGGTAACATTCACAACTGCAATACAGCCTACAATCTTATTAGTCTGTTGCTTTTAAACAAAATGTTTTTTCAGCCATCTGCTGGGGATTTAAACAGGGAAAGGGTCCTGAATTCTCAGCATGGGATAGTCAACAGATATCGAAGACTGTCACATGCTCCCTCAAGGAAACAGATATGCTAAGGTAGCATTACCCTGTTCATACTTTGTGTACTACCTGCATTGGTTTAAATTTTAGTATATATAAAATAAAGCCTTTCGCAAACCTGTAAACTCTGAATTTCAACCTAAAATGTACATTTAAATGAACTTGCCATATCTCCTGGTCTGTCTGCAAATCCTCCAGTCTCCTCATCCTGGCAAGCCAAGATAAAGCAGCGCAATTTCTCTCTGTCAATCCAATGTAGTCTACCAATTATCTTCAGGGATGCTAACACCCACCATGAATAACATACATCTGGTAACTGGCAAATAAATATATTAGTAGAGTATTACGTTTTTTAAATACATGGGTTGCAGTAGTAACACTAGGTTTTGTGAAACCACTAGCCATATCATCAAAACATCACTGAGCAGAGTACAACTTTGGAGCACTGTTTCTTGGGCAGAGAACCGAGTTCCTCCACACAGCTTATTCACAGATGCCCTTCCTCCTCCTCCTGTCCCCCAGCAGCAGAATCACAAGTGTTCTGCTGCTTTTGAAACCTTGCTAGTCTCTTTGACAGGATTTTGGCTCTGAAGAAGAGACTCATTTAAATGGTATTTTCGTTTTCATGGCCAAGAGGGACAAGAGACTATGAGGACAGTATCAACTAATAATTTAACAAAAAAAACTCTTAAGTTTGAAAGCATTTGTCTGCTGCATTCATTAAGAAAACTAGTGCTAAGAAGTCTCCACTTGCAAGTCAGTCATTCCACATTACATTATTCAACTGTTGGACACACACAAGGAGTCCCACAAAAATTATAAATCCGAAGTATTTTTCTGGTT
The DNA here is from genome assembly GCF_027887155.1 of Malaclemys terrapin pileata. Lineage (NCBI taxonomy): Eukaryota > Metazoa > Chordata > Testudines > Emydidae > Malaclemys > Malaclemys terrapin. Next base: position 86,837,401 of record NC_071512.1, read on the forward strand.
ACTTTATGAATGAACATTTATAAATCCTGTAGTATACAGCATTCCTAAAACATCACAATATATCCAGGCCCTGATTCAGCAAGGTATTTTGAGACCTTAAACTATGTTGAGAACATTGCTTCTTCTTAAACAGGGGCCCATACTGGATGATACAGCAAGGGAATCAAGATTAAAAGTAAAAACATTTGAAAAGTTTTGCAACAGCATTTGAAAGGAGGTCCATGATATTTTCCAGAAATTAGAAAAATAATATTTTTGCTTCTACACTAAGCAGAGTAAAAGTTTTTTTAAAAAGTGAACCAAATACCTTCTCTGGCCTTCCATTGAGACCCCCAGAGGGTAACTGACGTTCACAAAGCCACCAGCCCAGCAAGTCAGCATTTATTTGGTGCAACTGGCCTGTTATAGCCAGAAATCCTGTGCAACAATAGATCTAAAATTACAGACATAAAGTTCATGTGTATTTAAGTAGCATGTAATAGACTAAATGTAGGAGGATCACAAAGCAGGATTCTATTCTTTCACATCATGCTAATAGTCTTCTAACTTGCTTATTTTAACTAAGTGTTCAGTTTACAAAGTGAACATACTACTCCACTGTTACGATTTTTTAAATCTTATCAGAAGATAACATTTTACTAATGTACTCTAGTTGTCATTAAAAGTAAAATGTAATTTGTAGAGCCCTAAAAAAAAAAATCAGATTGAACGTTAAGGTATTTTCTTAATGTATGCAGGACCTTAGAGGAGATTTAGGGAAAAAAAAAAAAAAAAAAAAACTATTTTGGAGGGGGACTATAACACGTTTAGGTTGTACGTTTCATAAATAATGAAGTTTCTCTACATTGAGTAGTTTTTATATTTTCATTTAAACAAATAAATCCTTCCAAATTACGATGCTCAGCACAATTATGGAAAATGAATAGCTGATTATTGTGATTAGATCTATATTGAAATAGTACTAAAATGTGCTAAAGTTAATTTCTATCAACTGGCGGTTCAGAGTAAGTGTCGCTATCAACTTCATCCAAAGTTAAGTTACATGTAAAGTTTCTAGAGGAAGTCATACAGGTCATCTTGCTTGGCATTTATCTAGGGTTACCATCCGTCCGGGTTTCCCCGGACATGTCCAGCTTTTTCAGCGTTAAATGGCCATCCAGGGGGGGATTTCTAATCAAGTAGAAATGTCCAGGATTTCCCCCTTCCCCTCATGCAGAGTACGGCTCGGCTGATTGGATGGCGGGACCTGATTGAAAGCCGCTCGCAGCCACTGGGGCCTCTAGCAGCCAGAGTCCCTCCCACTCCCTCCTCCCCCGCAGAGCAGCACAGAACAGTGTTTGAGTCCACCACGTGGAGCCCGCAGCTCTCCCTCTGCCGGGTGAGTGGGGGAGCAGAGGCTGCAGGGCGAGGAGGATCAGGGCAGGCAGGGGCATAGAGGCTGCAGGGGCAGGGCAGGCGGGGGCATAGAGGCTGCAGGGGCAGGGGGGTGTAGGGACAGGCAGGGGGTGCAGAGGCTGCAGGGCGAGGAGGAGCAGGACAGGCAGGGGCATAAAGGCTGCAGGGGCAGGGGGGTGTAGGGACAGGCGGGGGGTGCAGAGGCTGCAGGGCGAGGAGGAGCAGGACAGGCAGGGGCATAGAGGCTGCAGGGGCGGGGGGGGGGTGCAGGGGCTGCAGGGTGAGTGGGGAGCAGGGAAGCACTTAGCAAACCCCAACCAAGATCAGAGCAGGAGGGAGGAGGGCGAATGCGGGGAGCTCAGAGGAGGGGGCAGGGACTGGGGCGGGACCGGGGCCCCGTGGAGTGTCCTCTTTTTTAAATGTTTGAATATGGTAACCCTAATTTATCCATTCTTAATTAGCTCTAGTACCCCTTCACCTTACCTCCAGCTAGCCTGTCACCTTAAAAGAAATTCCACCAGCACCATCAAGAAGTTAACCAAGTTACCCCTGCAACATATCAGACTTTAGAATAAAAGGTAAGAGTGGAATCTACAGTAAATTCCACCTGAACTATAACTATAATTGGGCCAAACAAGTATTTTTGCTACCAGAAGGCAAGACATTTGATTAATGTGCAAGCCAGTGAAGTACAAAAAAAATTCTGATATGTTTAATCTAACAGAGAAAAAGTAAATGACTTCAAAATTGTGCTCTAATCATATTACAAAACTTGAGATATTTCCTCCCTAACAAATCTGAATGCTAACTACTTTTTGAACAGCTGCATACTTGTTTTTCTTTTGGAACTTTAGTTACATTTTTAACTCATCCTTGTGATGTTTGAAACAAAGATTCACACCACTATACAAAACTGTGGTTCTGATATGGATTTTTAGGGACAAAATTCAGCTCCTAGACCTCTTAACAGATCAATTCTGTACTTGTGTCATTTAAAGGAATAAAGTTCTTTACATACATTTAGGAAGTGACAAAAGTGCTTCAGTCTGCATTGCTGACAGGTTTTAGAAACAGTTATAAAAACTAGATATGAGAATTTTTTGCAATTTAAAATATTTCAATGTGCAAGCAACAGCACTTACCTGCCCTGCATGCGATTCAGAACCTGGTCTACAACCAAATCCTCCATCAAAGTTCATACAGGACAAAACAAATTTGACTGCTTTTTCCACATCAATGACATCTAGCTTCCCCTGCAAGTCAGAAAAGTCCCTTTAATATTTTATACTACCACCAAGTAAATTAAGTATAGCTACTGTAGCATCATTCGTCTGCCATCTACAGAAAACTTAAATATTTGTATCTAATATCCACCCTATTGCAGAACTTACCAAAAGAGCTAGTGTTGCTGCAGCACAGAAAGAGAATCTTGTATCTATTTCTCCTACAAAGAAGTGGGGAAAATAGTATAACTACAGAGAACTAATTTTGATTATATATATGCACACAGAGGATGCATGCTATTAAAAAGAACACAGTAAGTCACTAAACAGGGTGTTTCCCTGAATATTAAATAGAAAACATTCCAATGCTTTATACCAATATTTTCCTCCACCAGCCAATACATTCACATTATTTCCCAATAGGATCACACTAAACAAATATAAAATGATCTGTATGTAACCATTAATTAATAATCCTTTGATCACTTAGCGGTTGCCAGATAAATATCCAGGCTTACTTCAGTTAAGAGAAATTTGTAAATATGCTATTTAATTTTTCAGTTTATAAAAAGCACCCAATGCACAGTATGTACACTGAACAGAAAGAGAACTGGTTGAACAATGTCAACACAGATTCGTTCACCAGTAAATTACCCACATTGCCCACTCAGTTCTTCAACATCATAATCTGAAGGCCACAAAGACTCAGAACTTTGGATAAAGCAAGTTAAAGAGCAATGGACCCTCAAGAATACATCAACACCAGTCTCCACAATGCTCAAGGTCCTCAGCTGGTGTGAAGGCACAGATCAAGAAAGGACTCTCATGCAAGGTCTACACTAGAAACTTTTGCAAGTATAGTTTCATCAGTTAGAGAAGTGATTTTTATGACATTTCTATAGTGGCTATACCAGTAATCCTTTTCCCAGTGTTGATTAGACCTCAGTAATTAGAACTCAAGTCAACACTTTAAACAGTACCCCAGATACAAATAGGGAATGAGTGCAGTTTTTCAGAAATGGTATAATATCCTTGTTGTAGCTCGTATCACCAATCAAGCAGGTAACCACATTCTGTACTAGCTTTAGCTCCTGAATTTTCCTCAACGGTAGCCTCATTTATAGTGCATTTCAGTAATCCAATCTGATAATTTACATTCTTGTCAGTATTGGTCATATCCCTGCCAGTGTATTTCATTACTATATTATGAAAAACTGGCTGCAATGTAAAAGTCGGTGCTGAATATGGATGACCATTTTAATACCAACACGTAGCTTGTCAACTGCAAATTGATGTTTATGGATTTACGTATGTTGAAATATCTTGATCAGTTCATTTTATTAACTGAAAAACGAAAATTGTTTTGTTGTAACTGATATTCAACAGGATACAATACTGAAATATTAAAATATATTTTATATAAAATAAAGAATACTTTAAAATGTCAATAGAAGAAAAGGTGAACAAACATACCCTTTAAAAATAAAAATCAACCAGATCAATATTTTTAAAAGCTGTGAATGCAGACACAGATTTATGTCATTACTATGCAGAGAAGTAGTTCCTTTTACAAGCAATAAATATATACCACAACTTAGAAATCACTAGATATTAAACTCAAAGATTAATATCTAGTACAAATTACACTGAAATGAGAAGGCACTCTCCCATCACAAGCTCTAACAAGTTTTGAGCTTTCAGAAGCTTCTATGAAGGTAGATCAGCTTTTGTTATTTATATCCATTTTTCTGTAAATTTAGAGTCATCTAGAAAAGCAATCATGTGACTGGCTGTTACACAATAGCTCCTTTTTACACAGTGAGGGAAATAAATGCAGTTCATGCATAATACATAGTGAAAAAACATGCAGAGCAACTTATTCTTAACTGCTTCATTATATGAAATACGTCAACCCATCCATGAGACTCTGAAGATATAAGTTACCCCATTTGTCTCCAGCAAATGATCCATCTTCTTTTTGCAGGCTCTTTACGTAGTCAACAATTTTATTTACATCAACAACATGGAGACTATCATATAAGGTAAGAATCTGCAAAACAAAAATGACACAAATCAATTACTAGAAGAGTAAAGTTTCCTAGAATTTACCAGAGAACCAGAGCCCTAGTTTTCTTAAAACAAAACCCAGAACTTCATTTTATTGATGATGAACATAAATCACTAACATTTTAAACTACCATGAAAGCTTCAGCTAACTGCAACTTACCCAACATTACAAGCTTGATTCCATAAAACTTTAAAATTCCCAAATGAAGGTGAAGATTTCCATGCATGGTCTCAACACAATCTCTTTCTCCACTTTAAAGTTTTAAACAGTCATTTGAGTTAGGCTAGCATCATGGAACATGGTATTGATTTATTAGTGTCTGATTATGGTTGAATTGTTAGGAGATAAGAGTGTTCTGGGCTTGTAGTAGCATGTATACCTAAGTAATGGAAAGGTGCAGAAAGCTTTTGGATGGGCAAATTTTTACAAATATAAATTCAAAAAACAAAATCACAATTTAAGAACTGTCAGACTTTAATAGTATAGACTAGTCCCCAATAAGAAGCACATGCTTGGTAATAGTGAGAAGAATTTTAAGTTATGAAATTTTTAGTTAAGTCATATTATAGAAAATAATGCAGGTGATGCATTCCATAGAGATTTTTCCAAGAGCTTTTTTGAGCAGGATTATAAGGGGGTGGTGGAGAGGAGGAGAATTTCAACAAAATTTTGTAAAAAGCAACAAAGAGTCCTGTGGCACCTTCTAGACTAACAGACATATTGGAGCATAAGCTTTCGCGTCTGACGAAGCAGATATTCACCCATGAAAGCTTATGCTCCAATATGTCTGTTAGTCTAGAAGGTGCCACAGGACTCTTTGTTGCTTTTTACAGATCCAGACTAACATGGCTACCCCTCTGATACTTAACAAAATTTTGAAAAATTTCATCCAGGTCTAAGTTCTCTTTATCTGTTGACTGCAATTTAAGTCCTATGGAGTTGCAGAAAACAAATTAGCAACTTCATAATTCCAGCTACAGTGTTTGCAGTAATCTATATTTTGCAGTTTACAGAGCATTGCATAATACTCCAGTGTTGCAATATGCTTTTTAAATTGAAAAAACAAACAGAACACAAGATGGCAATGTTAATATAATAGAGTTGGAGGACAAGAAAAGCAGAAATTAAGCTTCTGATGGTAATCTGCACTTATTTATTATTTTGGATTAGCAGTTTAGAATTCTTAATGTAAAATATAAATGAATACAGTATGTGCAAGGTGGGTTAGTTTAGCATTGCTAAAAGAACCTTAGATTTGCCTTTCCTGACTTTATTTTAAATTTGCAAATTTTTATATTTACGCTGCAATCTATTGTGGTTTTATTATCTTATAGTAACATCAATATTAAGCGTAAGGAGTTTAAATAAATCGGAAGGACCTCAAGACTTATTCCCTCTCTATACTGGGCTGGGAACCCTACATATAAATATTTTGCCTGGCCAGCGTGGATAGACCCAAACTGGATCCAGAATGTGTGGTAACCAATTAGGACACTGAGAATAATTTGTGCCCAAATCTATGACAAGCAGAAGTGTGGCTCTCTACCCACAATAGCTGGTACTCACTCAAGCTAAAAAAAAGGGTGGGCACAGCAATTTCCTCAGGTCTCAGAGTAATTCTAGAGCTAAAGTGTGATAATCATCAACTTTAGATTCAGGTAATACATGCCAAGGCTCATCATTGACCTGTGAAACTCCTGGGCCCCATCTCTCACTACCAGACACATCTACTTTATATTTCATCCTATTCAAGGATTACAACCCACAACACTTCTTCCCTACAAAATGATCTATGATGCAAGAGTATTTAAATGCCATTTAGATATATTTGGTCCCAGCTTGTCAAACTATTTTACACTAACTTCATCCAGTTCTTGTGTTTAAAACTGGATTGGGTAACATTTCTTGGTATAGAGCAGAGGAAACTCGACTCTACAAGTAGTTAGAACCTAGATCTGTAATGGAGGTAGTGTGTAATCAGGAGGATCTCTGTTGTACGGCTTCCTGTCAGCTGCAGATACAAGACCACACCTTCACTTTGTGTACGTCCAGACTACCCGCCGTATCGGCGGGTAGCAATTGGTTGATCGGGGATCAATATATCGCGTCTCGTTAAGATGCGATGCAGCGATCCCCAAACTCATTCCCCGACTACTCCGGAACTCCACCGGAGCGAGCGGTGGTAGCGGAGTCGACGGGGGAGCCGCGGCCGCCGATCCCGTGCCGTGAGGACCCGAGGTAAATCGATCTAAGATATGCAACTTCAGCTACATGAACAGCGTAGCTGAAGTCGAAGTATCTTAGATCGATACCCCCAGTGTAGACCATCCCTTTGAAAGAAGACTCTACATTATTAGCTGAATATGAGTAGGCAGGCAAGTTGGGAAAAAACTAAGGTATATGTTGGCTCAGAATGACAAGATGCACTTAGGTCAACCTCTGTGCGTGGGGCCCCAACACCACAAAAGAAAGTGTTTAATAGCTTACAATTAAAAAAAAAAATCTACATTACATCAATGTTTTACTTCTCAAATTTGTATTGCTGTACTAGTAATCTTTAAAACAGAAGCTTCCCAATTAAAAGTTTCAATTCAGGCACTACACACAAAGGGGAAAGGGAAACATTCATCTCTACTAGCTTTAAAGAAATTGGGTTTATATATCCTTATTATACACGTGCCTTATTTTCCCCGAAAGAGGTTGATACAATTCAGCATAATTCTTGTAGCCTTTTTGAAAACTCCGTAGACTATTCTATTTCTTTAGAAAATAAAACATTACCATAGTTAGAAGTGTGCACATGAAGTACATGATCACTGCCTGAAGGTGACAAGCTGCTGTACCTTGTGCTTTCCAACTTGGTGCATTATACATGTCTAACTTGCAACAAACTTATTAGGGAATTCACAGAACTAAATCTATAAGTTGTAACAATTTTTCTAGTGAACAAATCAGGCTCAAATAAAGCATTTCAATGTGACAGCAGAAAATGAAATAATTTGACTGTTCTAGATACCACCAAGGTAATTTATTAAATTAAGCAGCTGTTTTCACTTACTTCCAATATTTTCTTTTCTATATATTTACCTGGACAGCACTAAGGGTATATAAAAGGTGAGGATCGTGACCTATACTGGCACTTATTCCACCGCACTCATGTTGACATGATTTGATGAATGCTAGAATTTCTTCTTTGGTCATTCGTTGCAGCTGTCCCATGAGATCCATTACTGTCAGTCCCCAGTAGACACCACTCATCCTCAAATATTCCGACATACAGTACTCCTAAGTAGTACAGAATTTTAGTTCTTAAGCAGACAAAGACATATAAACAAGTAGAGCCCTGCTCGGATAAAAAAATTTGGATCCGCATCCAATCTGCAAAGATGGTAAACAATACAACTGCATCCGCAGATGCATATAGCTGCAGATATCGGTGGATTTGCAGGGCTCTGTAAATTCTGCAATTTTGTAAGTTAGACTAAGTTCTCTGAACTAAAGATCTAGCCATAACCAAATCCTCCCCATCCAACCAACAAGCCAAACTGTACTTTATTCTAGGTTGTTTACTTAAGAAATATAAGCTTTCTAAGCTGGCTAAGATACTGCAACTGATTCAGTGAATTTCTGCCTTTTACATAATTTTTCCATCTTAGATGGCTGAGGCATAAGGTCAAGTTACTTGCCCATATTTATGCAGCAAGACAGTAGCTCAGACCAGATCATTAGTTACGATCTTCTTGGCTCTGGTCCTTTGCTCAAGTTACTAAACCAAATGGTCCCCTCAAAATAACAGCCTAACATTCAGTTAATTACATAATTGCCATTTCCCAAAATTGAAGCAAAGCAACTTAGAGCAGTAACAGGAGGAGAAAAACTCATTTATTGTAGCTTAATATATGGTTATAAATCTTTCTTGATCAGCATTACCTATGATTTTTCATATTGTATTGTAATATTCCATAGTAATTTATGTATTTTCTTGCTACAGGTGAGCAGGAGAGCGAGACCATACACATGGCATAAGAGAAGGCAGGTTTCAGTCAGAGGCACCACACTTTAAAACGTAATTGAGACCATCTTGTTGGGAGACCTGTCGTATTTAAACATCTAGTTTTATTTTTCTGTACATTTTCTCTGCATAGCCTTATGAATATCAAATAATATATACAGATATTTATAACTGGTTTAAAAAACCCCAAGCACAATTGCTACAGACTACTTTGGGAAAAGGTACTAATTGACTAGAATGTCCAATTCGCTTAGTTTGTAATTCTATTAAAACTTATCTAAGAAGTACTACTACGAGCAAAATATAAGAGATTTAATAAAGAATTATACATTATATGCCCAGCTGAAGTCATAAGCCTGCCCAATATTGTAATACACATCACACAGCTAAACTAACAATATGTCATTTTCTACTTAAACGTTGCTCCCAGAACTGACCCCATAACATGTCAAGATATGCCTCCAGCATACTGAGGATTGTTAAAGAATATCTGTATTTGAAAGGATCTGCAAGTACTCATTCCCAAGAGAAAATTCCTCATGTTTTGGTATTTCTGGCACAAAGGTTAAGGCCAGACCACTGGGGGACTTGAAGTGGAACACAAAAAATCAAGCCAGACCGAAACAAGGAAACATCTGAGGTTCAATAATTAGAGCTGGTCAGGAATTTTCCAACAAAACAGTTCCGTCGAAAAAGCCAATTAACTGAACCAGATGTGTTTCAAAGCAACAGTGTGCTTTGAGAAACTTGCATCACAGACTTCCTGGTGGGCTGCTATGGAGCCTAGGGTTCCAGGGTCTGAGGATCTCGGATAGGTAAGCCACGTGCACTACTTGAGTGCTGGGAACCTGGTTCACAGCTCAAGGGCAGTCCCATTATGCATGGCTTCTAGGCTCCTTGCAATGGAGTCAGGACCCTGAAAGCCCTGGCTGTAATAAGGGCTCACCTCCTGTATCTGCAGCAGGGAACTAGGGTTCTCAGGGCTTCCAGGATCCCTGCCATGGAAACATGGAAAACCCACTGTATCCTGAACTCTCAAAGTATATCTACACTGCAAACAAAAAAAACCCAACCGACAGCTATAAATAGGGCCCTACCAAATTCACAGTCCATTCTGGTCAATTTCATGACTAGAGGGTTTTGGTCAATTTAACGATTTTAGATGTTTATAGCTGAAATTTCAGGGTGTTGTAACTGTGGGGCTCCTGACCCAAAATGGGATGGGGGAGGGGTGCAGAGGCAGGGAGGTTTTGTAAAGCTGTTGTAGCGGAGTCCCGAGATTGCCACCCTTACTTCTGTGCTGCCTTCAGAGCTGGACTCTGAAGGCAGCATCCTCCCAGCTTCCTGCATTTAGTGGAACTCCCAGAGGTGGAGGTGGGTAGGATCTCTGCCAATGCTGCTGGGAGCACCCCAGCCAGGGGTGCTTAGCTGCTAGTCCACACCAGGGACAGATTAAGGCAGGGGGCCTGGCCAATTTAGGAATCCCCCCAGAAAAAATCAGTGCCCCAGCCCCAGAAGAAGCCCCAGGTCAGAAGCCCCTACCAGGTCACCCTGAGCCCTGGTGGGAGCTGCAAGGGAAGAAGCCCCGAGCCTGGGATGCCCCCAAGCCCAGGAGGAGTGGCAGTAGGGGGGAAGCCCCAAACCAGAGCTGCTCACAGGCCAAGGTGGCAGGAGCAAAAGCCCCAAGCTCCGCACCCGGAGACACAGCAGAAGCCGCGAGGAGTGTGTGCGCATGTGTAGTGGAAGCCCCTACCCCTGGCTGGAGTGGCAGGGGGCAGAAGTTCCAAGCCCAGGCCATCTGTCTCCCCCACCGCCCTGGCTGCAGCCGTCAGGAGCGGAAGCCCCCAGAGGAGGAAGCCCTGGGCTTGGCACCGGAGCAGTGCGCAGGGCAAGCCCAGAAGCCGAGCCTGCCCCAGCTGCAGGAACCAGGAGTGAAAACCCCCAGCCTGGCAGGAAACGCTACAGGATGACGCCACGAGCTTGGCACCTGGACCCAGAGCTGCGGTGGGGGGGGGGGGGGGGGAGGGGGGGTGTAGGAGGGAAGAGAGAGAGAGAGATCCCGGAGCCCAGTTCCTGGGCTTCTGCAGCAAAGAAGTGAGGGTGTATCACCCTCATTTCTGCACTACCTCTGGAGCTGGGTCTGATCTCCCCACCAAGAGCGGCCCTGCAGGGAAAGGACAACTCCTGTCCCTTCCCAGCACAGACGGACTAGCAGCTAGGAGCCCCGGGCTCTCAACAGCAGGGGAGATCAGATTTTACCGTGACACATTTTTCACAGCAGTGAAATTGGTCGAGCCCTAGCTATTGGTAGAGCACAGGTCTGCAGACTCAGGCTTGAGTTACAGTGCTAAAAACAGCTGTGCAGACATAGCCACACAGGCTGTGAAACCCAGAGACGGGGGTGGGTCTCAGAGCCCAAGAGGGAACATTTTAGCACCATAGGACAAGCCTGAGCTTGTAGACCCAGACTCTGAGACTCACTGCCACAGATTTGTTTTTCTGCAGTGTAGGTATACCCTCAGGGTCTAGGCTCCCCAGGTCTATAAAATGAGGCTTAGAAGCCTCAAGAGTCCTGGCTTGAGCCCAGACTCCCAGGGTTTCCAGACCCGCCACCATGGAGCCAACTGTCTCAGGAGTCTGGGAAACTGGGGTCCCCAATCCCTGTAAAACTGACAAGAATCACATCAATTTAAGTCAGCAGCTGCTGGGGTCCAGGGAGCATATTTCATTTTGTAAATACCACCACATGGTGTTTGTATTTCCCCAAAAGATTTTTCAGTATTTCTGGCTCACCTGAAATTTCAAAACCTTAAAATTTCCCATGAACTGGAAATCCTCAGGTTTGGCCAGCAATATCAGTACTCATGTGGAAAATACTCAAATGGCAGAGTTAGAGATAGAACTCTTCCACACGGGGACAGATATTTCATCATTGTGTTCATCACTAGCCTGGTGTTGAATTCTTTCCACAATATTTGCATAGCTGTATTTTTTTAACCTGTCTGTTTTTTTTAAGATAGTTACATGGAATTGTATTTGGAAATGTAGAGTGAAAGCCTGGCCCTAATACCAAAGCTCCCAGTGATTTCACTGGGACCAGACTGTCACTTCTTAGCTGGGAATCTTGCTGGATGATGCACTGAAAGAGGAAACAAGTATTTTGGCTGCTCATGAGACAGTGATAAAACAGTGATCTGGGTTCCATGTCAGTGACAGATAGCTGTGGTCATCTTCTCCTACAAGATACTATAAGAGGGATGAATGACCAACCAACAATATACCGATAAGAGTACGGTCTCTCTTTCATAAAACCAGATAGGATTGGTTGGCTAAGGTTCACTATTAACAAGACAGAGGTATATGCTGATTTGCTAGGAAAAATATATGGAAGAGAGAGGCGCACCTGCCTTGTGTTACCTGAATTCCAACGTACATTTTCTAGTATAATCCAGATTAAATCCAGTGATGCTGAGGCTCATTATATAGCAGGTAGAAATACAACTATGGGACATACATGATATTTGGGAAGACGTTGTATCACTATAGCACAAATTCATCCTAATAAGCAAAAGATCACATTTCCTAGGTCTCAGAGTAATTCTAGAGCTAAAGCAGTGATCTTCAACTTTAGAGTCAGATAATACATGCCAAGTCTCATCATTGACCAAGGAAAAGTACTATCTCCACCCCTCAGAGCAACAGAATCTTTTCTTTTAACTCTTCCCTTTGCATTCAGAGACAAAAAGATACCTAACTTCCTAACTCATCACCTGCCAACCTACTCCTATCAGTGCACGAAATGGCAAGATATATCACTTATTAGAGTATTATCAATAGTGAAATAAGCAAATACCTACATAATCGTCTTTCTTTGCACCATAAGAAGCTATGTAATCTGCATGTTTCTCCAAAAACAATGTGCTTGGTGCATCAGGTTTTATAACAACATCCTTTTGTGGTGTTCCCTTTTTAAAAAAAATAAATAAAAAAAAACAAAAAGTTAAGTTGTATTATCAATCTAAAGAGACCTCAGTACCTGATTTTTAATAAACCAATTATTGTTACAAGTAACACTTAAGTTGATCGTAACAGGTCAGAGCGAACAATTCATGTTATGTGTACCTGTCGAAACTGAATATGTCAGCACTTCATTTCTTTTAAACAGACGTCTAAGTCTGTTTCATTCTTTCCCGATAAAAGTTCCAACTTATTTGACAGAACAAAGTCTATAAATAAAAGCTTCGATGAGTTTACATTTTCACTAACCCAGATAAATATTAACCAAACTATTTTTTTAAACGACCCCCCCCCCGGCAATCAAGGGGACGCTCTGCAGCGAATTCATGCAGACGGGTTCATAGCGATGCGCCTGCGGTTCACGCGGCTGGGACTGGGCCTCGTGCTCAGCGCGGCCCCGATTCCAGGTCAGGCTTGCTCAGCTCAGAGTTCAGATCCCAGCTCCCAGCCTGGGATCGCCCGGCACTGCCTCGTTACACATCCCGGGTCCCTCACAGGCCGGGACTGAGGGCAATTCCCCCCACCCCCGTCTCCATCTCCAGCCCAGGCCCCATCACACCCCTCCCCCTTGGCCACGTTACTCCAGCGGCCGCCGCCCCGCTATCCGCGCGCTTGGGCCCTGTTAGGCTGGCAGCGGGCGCCGGGCTCTACAACCGTCACCGCGGGGCGACGCCTCCCGCGCTCTGCAGCGAACCAACTGGTCCAGGAGCGACTGGATCCAACCGAGCTCGCCGGGCGCAGGCCGGTGCCCCCGGCCGGACGATGAGACCCGACCTAGCGGAAGCCGGCAGCGAAAGGGCGGGCCAGGCCAGCGGCGAGGGGACGGGGAAGGAGACCGCCCGGAGAAGCCCGCGCAGGAGCGAGCCACCCACCATGTTAGCAGCCTCCGCCGCACGCGCCACCAACCGTCTGTCCTACAGGTGGGATCGCGACTCGTTGAGCGGGAGAAGGCGGTGCCCTCGCCGGCCTCTCAAGACCCCGCCATAGCTGTCTTTGGCGCTGCCTGCGCAGCCTGGTTACTCTGCAGCAGAGCTCCACCTAGCCCTAGCGGCTCAGTGTGGGCCGCGTGCTCTGACTGGCGATGACCCGACTCCGCTTAGGTGCCCCACGCGCTGCCCGCCCCAGGAGGACCCCGGCTGACCGGCACCGCCTGCACAATAGAGAGCGACCACGTGGGGGTCATAGGGACTAGCGGGGGGCAGCATGGAGAGGCCCCGCCCAGTCGCGCGGGTGCCGAGGGAGGGACCAGGAGACGGAGGCTGAGGCTGCGCCCAGCTGCAGTTACGTCAGGCATCGGCTTGCGCGTGCGCACTCGACGCGACGCAGGGTGAACGCGCGCCCGCATCCGCGCTGCGCCCAACGCAGAGAGCTCAGCAGCCCCGTGGTGGCATCAGCGGGCCGCCAGCAGTGCCATCTAGCCGGCCCGCTGCCCCAACGTACCGTCAGCCCCTTCTGCCCAGGGCGGGACACTGCTTTGCACTCCCGCAGGGTTAGAGAGGGAGGCTTGTTTCGGGGGGGAGGGTTGTGGCTTCCTTCCAAGGAATACAAATATTTTTAGTTTCAATCACTAATCTCTCCCTCCCCCTCCCCTGCTTTTTATAAACGTTGGGCCCTCCTGTAGGTTAACGTACCTGGGACTCCCCCCAGACCAAAGAGCAGATTGAGATGTAGCTTCTCGAGCTGTGGCAACCCAATGCCATGCAGAAAAAAATGAACTAGATTAACTGCAAGGGTGAACTTAAAGCAAATTCAGGCGTGAAAGTTAATTCGGGTTTAGAGAGGGAATGAATGTAAAGCATAATAGCTGTGCTTGATAATTCCGCAGGTGGACATGTTCTGGAAGAGTGCTTTGGTCCTGGACAGCTTAATCCACTTTAAACAGGAGCAAAACACGCTTAGGCCTGGTCTACACAAGAAAACTCTTAACTGTTACATTCCTCCAGTAGTTAAAAAATCCACATCCTTGTGAAGAACAGTTAAGCCAACATAACCCCTGGCGTAGCACTAGGTCAGTGGAAGAATTCTTCATAAGGGGAGCATAAATCACTAGCTAGCTTCCACCTCTAGGGGAGGCAGATTACTTACAGTAATGGGAGAATCCCTCCTGTTAGCATAGGTAGTGTCAACACTGAAGCATTACAGTGGAGCATCTGTGCTGCTGTGGCATTTTAAGTATAGACATCCCCTTAGGCCTGGTCTACACTTAAAAATTAGATAGACCTCAGTACATCACTCAGACCTATGAAAAATTTTGCATCCTGAGGGCTGTAGTTGGTTCAACCCCACCAGAAGTGTAGAGGCAGCTAGGTCGACAGACAGCTGCTTCCATGAACCTTAGAGCCTTTACTACAGGACTTGTAAATTGCATAATATGTATATACTTCATCCTTCCTCAGCGTGGGTCTCCTCTTCCGGCCCTATAATTCTATCATTCTGTAATACAAACTATATTCATTTTCCAAGACAGCCTTTGTTTGTTAAAGTCAGAATTCGAGGAGTGCAGTTATATGTTCTTTCCAAGGTTGTTAGAGTTGCAGTTTTCTAACACGTGGCTTGCTTCAAAGACAAACTTTGAAGGAAAAAATAAAGGTGAGCAACAGAGAATCTAAAATGCATAAAGTATATAAAAGAAAAAAAAATTCAGTTACACTCCTTTCCAATATTACTACTTATAAAAAGGTCTGGAGATAACTAAGTATTCTGCTTTTGCAAGCTTTGATTAAAAATGTGTTCTGGAGCCACACTGTTACAGATAATAAAAACAGAATCCACAGGAGTATTCCAAATACTACATGATATCATACCTAACTAGTGGTCTACAGCTATGCCAAACTATACTCGTCACTTAATTCCTTTGGTATTCAGAGAATGGATTAAAGGATTTCCAAAAGCCCCCTGGTGTCTTCTGCAACCAAGCCCTAAGAAAAAGAACAGGAGTACTTGTGGCACCTTAGAGACTAACAAATTTATTAGAGCATAAGCTTTCGTGGACTACAGACC
The DNA here is from genome assembly GCF_027887155.1 of Malaclemys terrapin pileata. Taxonomy (NCBI): domain Eukaryota; kingdom Metazoa; phylum Chordata; order Testudines; family Emydidae; genus Malaclemys; species Malaclemys terrapin. The sequence goes on from NC_071512.1 coordinate 86,853,116, forward strand.
ACTTCTTCGGATGCATATAGAATGGAACATATATTGAGGAGATATATATACACACATACAGAGAGCATAAACAGGTGGGAGTTGTCTTACCAACTCTGAGAGGCCAATTAATTAAGAGAAAAAAAACTTTTGAAGTGATAATCAAGCTAGCCCAGTACAGACAGTTTGATAAGAAGTGTGAGAATACTTACCAGGGGAGATAGATTCAATGTTTGTAATGGCTCAGCCATTCCCAGTCCTTATTCAAACCGGAGTTGATTGTGTCTAGTTTGCACATAGACATATGATTGTGTCTAGTTTGACTCTCCTCAGACCCTACGCTACCAGCACTCCCAGCTATCTTCGAGACACCACTGACTTCCTGAGGAAACTACAATCCATCGGTGATCTTCCAGAAAACACCATCCTGGCCACTATGGACGTAGAAGCCCTCTACACCAATATTCCACACAAAGATGGACTACAAGCTATCAGGAACAGTATCCCTGATAATGTCATAGCTAACCTGGTGGCTGAACTTTGTGATTTTGTCCTCACCCACAACTATTTCACATTTGGGGACAATATATCCCTTCAAGTCAGCGGCACTGCTATGGGTACCCGCATGGCCCCACAATATGCCAACATTTTTATGGCTGACTTAGAACAACGCTTCCTTAGCTCTCGTCCCCTAACGCCCCTACTCTACTTGCGCTACATTGATGACATCTTCATCATCTGGACCCATGGAAAAGAAGCCCTTGAGGAATTTCACCATGATTTCAATAATTTCCATCCCACCATCAACCTCAGCTTAGATCAATCCACACAAGTGGTCCATTTCCTGGACACTACTGTGCTAATAAGCGATGGTCACATAAATACCACCCTATACCGGAAACCTACTGACCGCTACACTTACCTACATGCCTCCAGCTTCCATCCAGGACACACCACACGATCCATTGTCTACAGCCAAGCTCTAAGATATAACTGCATTTGCTCCAATCCCTCGGATAGAGACAAGCACCTAAAAGATCTCTATGAAGCATTCTTAAAACTACAATACCCACCTGCTGAAGTGAAAAAACAGATTGACAGAGCCAGACGAGTACCCAGAAGTCACCTCCTACAAGACAGGCCCAACAAAGAAAATAACAGAACACCACTAGCTGTCACCTTCAGCCCCCAACTAAAACCTCTCCAGTGCATCATCAGAGATCTACAACCTATCCTGAAAGATGATCCTTTACTCTCACAGATCTTGGGAGACAGACCTGTCCTCGCTTACAGACAACCCCCCAACCTAAAGGAAATACTCACCAGCAACCACACATCACTGAACAAAACCACTAACCCAGGAACCTGTCCTTGTAACAAACCCCGATGCCAACTCTGTCCACATATCTATTCAAGTGACATCATCATAGGACCTAATCACATCAGCCATACCATCAGGGGCTCATTCACCTGCACATCTACCAATGTGATATATGCCATCATGTGCAAGCAATGCCCCTCTGCCATGTACATTGGCCAAACCGGACAGTCTCTACGCAAAAGAATTAATGGACACAAATCTGACATCGGGAATCAAAATACTCAAAAACCAGTGGGAGAACACTTTAACCTGTCTGGTCATTCAGTGACAGACCTGCGGGTGGCTATATTACAACAGAAAAACTTCAAAAACAGACTCCAAGGAGAGACTGCTGAGCTAGAATTGATATGCAAACTAGACACAATCAACTCCGGTTTGAATAAGGACTGGGATTGGCTGAGCCATTACAAACATTGAATCTATCTCCCCTTGTAAGTATTCTCACACTTCTTATCAAACTGTCTGTACTGGGCTAGCTTGATTATCACTTCAAAAGTTTTTTTTCTCTTAATTAATTGGCCTCTCAGAGTTGGTAAGACAACTCCCACCTGTTTATGCTCTCTGTATGTGTGTATATATATCTCCTCAATATATGTTCCATTCTATATGCATCCGAAGAAGTGGGCTGTAGTCCACAAAAGCTTATGCTCTAATAAATTTGTTAGTCTCTAAGGTGCCACAAGTACTCCTGTTCTTCTTTTTGCGGATACAGACTAACACGGCTGCTACTCTGAAACAAGCCCTAAGAGTACAGCATCCTTCAAAATGCCAAACATTCCAGGAATTGGGTTCATCGGTTTCTGAAGGAATACCTTTACCAGGCTTTTAGAAACTTAGTCAAGTACCAACTAAAAGAGCCAAATACTACGCTGTAATTAGATCAAATAGATCACTTTCAGTCTTTGAAATATCTCTTTTCCATTATTTGCAACGTCTCTATTCCTATTACCACATGCAATAGATTTCCATTAGAGCTTCTGCAAAACCAAAAATTTCTTGACAATACAGTTCATCTGGGCTGCTGCACAACAATCAACCACCTGTGCAGAAATATAAAACTACAAATTTAATTTTGGATGCTTGGGGGAAGGGGAGCGTAAAACAGCATGCCAGCTCAGATGACCCATGGGAATCACTTTTTATGTGTGTGGGATGTAGGAGGGAGTCCCACAAGTCATTCCATTCTTGAGACAGAAATGCCATATAAGGGAATATGTAGGGTTGGAGCCATGTTGGTCTCAGGATATAACGGAGACAAGGTCAGTGAGCTAATATCTACTGGACCAACTTCTGTTGGTGAGAGTCAAGCTTTTGAGCTTACACAGAGCTCCTCTGCAGGTCTGGGAAATGTACTCAGCATCACAGCTTAATTACTCCTAGGAGAATTCAGGGCCCGTGCAGAATTTTTTTTCTCCACAGAAAATACATTCTACTGGACAAGTGCTGCAGTTGTGTCTTTCGTCCACCAGGGGCTGCTGTGGCACTAAAACAGGGAATTCACTCCCAGGTGGGAGCAACCCCAGCTGAGATAGGAAAGAGAAGAGGCTGTGTTCCTCACAGTGCCCTGGCCATGGGTCCAGGTCAGGAGGCACAGGAATTGGATGGACAGATGGACAGCATAGGGCACATAGGCGGGGTAGGGGGGTCATAGACTTGGGTTCAGAAGGGCTATTGGGGGGGGGAGAGTGGGACAGGGACTGAATGGGAATGGGGGGTGTAGAGACACATAGGGACATGGGGGAGACTCCCTAACAATCCTTCCCACCCCCCAAAATACCTGTTCCATATGTCTCCCACCCACACTCAACAACCCACCAAGTTCACAACCAGGCTCCTTCCCAGCAATTACTTCCTTCTCCCTCAGCTCCTCAATTATCCTGACTCTCCCAAGCCTTTGCACTGCTTCTGAGGGGTGCGGGAAATATGTTTCTGTATTGTTCTTTAAATTAATTATTACTCAAAGTTCTATATTAATATGCCTGCTAAGGAATCTATTTGTCCTAAAGCTTTTTTTGTTGTCTGTATTGTTACAGACATATATGCTGACAAGTATTTTGAAATAAATTACCAAAATAATTGAAACTAGTGTGATTATATTGTTATTTTTACAAATAAAATATGCAGATTTTAAAATACTGTGCCCATAATTTTTAATTTTTTGGCACATAATTCCCCCAGGAGTACTAAATACAAGGTGGAACAGATTGTTTAGTATAAGTAGTTAACACATATCTCAAGGGACCAGTCAAGGTGAAGTGACCTCTTAACACCCCTGCAGGCATAGGGAGGGAGGAAGGGAACGCAGCTGGGGGTGTCTCAATTCAGTCCATGATTTTTACTATCTAGCTCTAAATCGCCTTCACTGAACAAGGACATCCCACCAGAGAAGTAGATCGCACCATGGAACGGGCCACCCAAATACCCCAAGAGAACCTGCTTCAATAAATAAATAAAACTCACACAGGAAAATGATAAAAGACAAAAACACCACATCACCTGCAGGTGAACACTTTTCACAAAGGGATCACTCTACATCTGACCTATCAGTCCTCATCCCCAAAGGGAACCTGCACAACAGTTTCAAAAGACAAGCCTGAAAGCTTAAATTTATAACTTTACTAAGACACTAAAAAACATGGACTGAATAGAGACACTGGATTTATGGCTTATTATAACAATGTATAACCCACTAACAACCCCCCCCCCACATCTTTCCTCCTCTATGACTGGAGGGGAGTCATAGAGGAGGAAAGATGTGGGGGGTTGTTAGTGGGTTATACATTGTTAATGGGCCACTTCACCTTAAATCATCCCTTGAAATTTGTTAACTATTTATGCAAAACAATCTGTTTCACATTGTATTTAGTTATGACTCTGGGTACATTTTCCAGACCCGAAGAGCTCTGTGTAAGCTTGAAAGCTTGTTTCTCTCACCAACAGAAGTTGGTCCAATAAAAGATATTACAATAACTCCTCACCTAATGTTGTAGTTATGTTCCTGAAAAATGCAAATTTAAGTGAAACGATGTTAAACGAATCCAATTTTCCCATAAGATTTAATGTAAATGCAGGGGGTTAGGTGCCAAGGAAATTTTTTTGTGGCAGACAAAAGGCATTATATACTGTACTGTACAGTACTGGGGAGGTGCCCTGGGCTTACCCCTGGGGCTCAGGGCTGGGGGTGCAGGGTCTGGGAGGAAGTTAGGCTGTGGGAGGGCACTCAGGGTGGGGGTGCGGGGTCTGGGAGGGAGTTAAGGTGTGGGAGGAGGCTCTGGGCTGGGGCAGGCAGGAGGTGCAGAGCACTTACCTGGAGCAGCTCCTGTTCGGTGCAGGGGGTGTGGAGGTGGCTCTGCACAGCGCGGCACCGCCCCCTTGGCCACGATTCTGGGAGCCGTGATTCTGGGAGCTGCCCCCCACCTCCCCAGCAGGCAGGGCCACCCATAATGCGGGGACTTTGGGGGTCCCGGGGCCCTGGTCTGCAGCTCTAATGCCCCTTTCAGAATGCAGCCCTGTGAGCATGGGCCGGAGGACTCGGGAGGAGCAGGGGCAGCCGTGCAGCCAGAGAGAAGCGGCGCTTTCCCCTTCGAAGCCGGCCAGAGAGCAGGGGAAACGCTGGAAGGGAAGGAGGGAGGGAGGGGGAGGAGAAGAGGAACTTGTGCAATGCTCCCTTATAATGTCGTTTGGCTCACTTTACAAGGGAGCATCGCACAACTTTAACTTAGTATGTTCCCTAATGGAGCAGCGACATAACTTCAAAACAACATTAAGTGGGAGGACGTTAAGTGAGGAGTTACTGTACCTCACCCACTTTGTCTCCCTAATATAGGACGATGGCAGATTTTCTTGGGTTCCTGTTCATTAAGGAGCTACAGCCAGTGCTGTTTAGCAGAATGTATAACAGCACATTTAGATTGTTTGCAAAACTAATACTTGTATTACTAGCAAGCTCTTATATTACTGGCATCAAAAGGAGTAAGTCTTTCTCTTGGCTGTAGCTTCTTAAAGGAACAGGAACTTGAGAAAATCTGCTGTCATTTTATATGGAATTTCTAGCTGAGGAGTGGAATCAAATGAGAGGTGAACATTTCGATGTAAAGTACTGAAAGCTTGAAGAGGACCTGCTGCTACAGTTTTTTCAAACTTGGTGTAGTCTGCTTAGATATTGTTCTTCCCTAACAGAAAACACTCCTCAGCAAACTGTACACCTTGACATGTTTGTATTAGAATCTAGAACTCTAGATCAGAAAAGGTGCATACAGTAGGGATTTGGCTCAAAACAAGAGTAACTATATTCTCCTTGAAGTCGCAAATGGAAATGGTGTTCTGCCCTTCCTAACCTAAACAGTTGTGTAGTCTGTGTGCTACTCAACAGTCACTATTTTCTACATCTGAGGCAATTGCACTTCAGAACTGGGAGAAGTGATCCTGTGCATGTGATATTCCCCAAGGTGCAACCTGAACTGGTGTGTCTCCTTAGGGATGCCTTTTACACTGCTTTCCTAGTGAACAGCAAGCCCCTGCAGGCTCTGCTCACTCACAGCTACCAGCAGGCAAAGTCATTCCCAGCTGAGTACACAAATGCTATGCCCAGCCATCCATGAATTCCATACAGGATGACACCCACATATCCATCAGTCCCAGATCCTCCGCTTCCCCCCCCCTCCCCCCAAATGTGCATCTTGTACTGTTCAGTAGTCCACTGGATTGTACAGGTTCATATTTAGTCTGTCATTCCAACGATGGGTAATTAATATACACCAGTCCTGTTGACCTGAGTAAAGATTTTCCAAACGAACACACTGGTTTAGATAAAAAGTTTATTAAATAGAAAAAAAGATTAAGTGATTATAAGTGGTAAGGCATAAAGTCAGAATTGGTTACAAAAGAAAAAAAATAAAACTGCAAGCTAATTCCTAAACTTTACCAAGCTAAATAAGATTTGAAGCAAACATCATTCTTACCACACTAGATACTGCAGGCAATTCTCACTTCACAGTTCTCAGGCTGGACTTCCTTTCAGCCTGGGACCATTCCCCTTAGTTTAGAGTTCTTCAGGTATTCATTGATGGTATGAGCAGAGCAATATAAGAGGAGAGGAGAGGAGGGATGAGGGTCCTGTGGAGGTCACTGTCCTTTATTTTTATATCCACCTCCTCTCTTTTAGGATTATTCCTCACCCGCCACTGGGGGGGGGGGGAGGTGGATAAACAGTCCCCTTTATATGTGAGATCTGCACCATATCTGGGAGGAAATGTAAATTTATTGTTTACACTTCCCCATTGCTGAAGAACGGCTGTTTAAATGATAGCCCCCTTGACTTTATTGACCTGTCTGGGGTTGCTATGTGCCTTTGGCTCTGAAAAACTAGTTTGTGGGTGTTACCCAGAACTACAACATATTTCAGTAACAATCATATAGCAAAATCTCATAATTTTACATCCAGTAATGTTACAAACATCTTAATAGGACAATGATGGTCAGCAGATTATGAGTTTCTAAATGATACCTCACAAGTCATGCTTTGTACGAAACATATAATCATATAAAAGTGGTGAATATGGAGTACAGAGTGTCACTGTATAATTTATATTTGTTATTTTGATTTGTAAAATGTTTTGGGATCCTAAAGGATGAAATGCAGTGTATAACAATGTGATGTAATATGTAGAAAACCCCTAGAAAAAGAGGATATTTGAATGTGAATTTTCAGTCTTACAGTTTTTTGTATGCATCACCTGTTGCAGGATTGACATACTCTGAGTTAGCAAACTGGCAATTTACAATAACTAAAGAAGATTAAAAAACTACAATGAACAATAAATGGTCTGCATGCCAGACTTTGCCTTCTATCGAATGCTCCAGTCAATAATAATAGTAAAAAAAAAAATAACCTAAGTCCTCTATAAGCACCAATCATGGGTTTGGATGTTAAATTTCAGCTGATGGAGAAGACTATAGTTAAACAAAACACTCAAAGAGGAATATGTCCAAGAAGCCAAGGAAAGGTGCATGGATATTGAGTTCTATGAGAAATCTTTCTTGGTGACAAAATCTCTCAGAAAATTGCCGTTTTCAGCAGTTCCCAGAGCAAAGTTATTTCTAAGTACAGACTGATAGAAATGACAGAATTCACATGCTGAACAGACATGAATAAATGAGATCACATAAGTCACTCCAACAAGACAAGTAAACACTCCAAAAATCACACAGATTTTCCACTAGAGTGCATGCTGTAAGAATGTATGGTGTAGCCAAGTGGGAAGAAGCAGTCCTAACGCCCCCGTCCCCCCGCCTTTTTTTTGTTTTGTTTTTAAACACACACACATACAGAAAGGGATTTCAGACATGTTACAGCTATTAACACCATTTAGATTGAGGGCGTGGTTTGTCTAAACTTCTGAGAGGTAAATCTACTAAACATACCATGGTTAGGAAAGCAGGGATTGACAAGGAGAGCAAGACCTAGGACGGTTAAAGTGTGGAGAATGGTCTTCTACAACCACCATCTGATTTTCCTATTCCTTTGCCTGTTTCGCTACCTAAGTTAAAAGTTTAATCAAGTCCCCATAGAAGAGATTCTCCTAGAAATGATAATGGACATTTTTGTTTTGTTTTGTTTTTTGTTTGGTGAGCGGAGGCATTGAGAGAAAAAAAAAAAAAAGACTGTCCCTTTTCTCCCTTCTGCTCTTTTCCCTAGTAACATTTTTGCCATTTCCCTTTTTGAGCATGTCCTGTCCTCCAAGGAGGTTTTCTAAAACAGCCAATAGTCACCAGGTTTATTATCCTAAGCAAAGCCACACATAGGAAAGAGTGGTATTTAGCTAATCATTCTCTATATTTTGCCTTATTCTATTTATTTCTTTGATTCTTACAATTTCTGCAAACTGAGAACACTTTAAAAAAATTCCAAGGATGCAGAAAGGACAAAAATATATACACTCCGGAGCAGTTCAACCACTGTAATGTAGTGATGGAGCCCAACTCTGTTATAAAAGGAGTCTTAGTGTATTACTCTGGTTGTGTAAAGGGGCCTTAAAGTGGGCAGAAACAGCTTTCTGAGAATAACCCCTATGCAGAGGTCTTCCCAGCTGCTGTAGAGATAGCATAGGAGTTCTGCACTGGCCTTGTTTCCAGCCACCACTGCAGGAGTTGGACTGGGAGTGTGGCCAGAGCATGCTGCACTATGACTAGTCTCTGCTTCCCGAGGGCTTATTGAAAGCCATGGGAAAGAGCACAAATTAGAGCAGCCTTAGGGCAGGGAAGCCAAGCTCCTGCAGGATGCCAGAATGCAGGGAGCACAACCCTTCCTCAAATGCAATCAGAACTGCAAGTGCAATTGACTGAGAAGAGGCCCATCACCTGATATGCTGAATTGGTGCATTTACTAATTACATCCTCTGAGGAGGGGCTCTGAAGTTGCAAATATTTCATATGCCTACATATAGCTTGTTTCAGGAACCAAAACTTCCCATTTGCAAAAATTAATGTTATGGTTTGATGAAAGCTAGGGGTAGGAAATGAAGAAAAGCACAAAGGACTTAAGACATTATCCACCTAATATATTACAGTGGAAATCCTCTTTTGAGGCATCTTAAAGACTGACTAAAATGGAGAAGATGATTCAAGAGAATACATTTTGGACACATTTAGTGCCAGATTCTTGCCTTCTTTTCACCCTGCATAAGCCCAACAATCTCTGAGATAGTACAGGATGCAAGTGAGGGTAGAGTTTGGCTTTTTGGATTCATTATACCTCCTACGTGACTCAGCCATGTTAGTGGGAGTAACCACAACCTTAGTGATTTTATCAGGAAGCATTATCCCTTTGAAAGGCCTAATGCAGGGGTTCTCAGACTTTTGTACGGTGACCCCTTTCACACAGCAAGCCTCTGAGTGTGACCCCCCCTTATACATTAAAAACTTTTATATATTTAACACCATTATTAATGCTGGAGGCAAAGTGGGGTTTGGGGTGGAGGCTGACAGCTTGTGACCCCCCCATGTAATAAACTCACGACCCCCAATTTGAGAACCCCTGGCCCAATGTCTCCTGGGTGCTGGTGTGTTACTGGGAGTATGGTAAACAGTGGGTTTTACTACTCCTTCATAGCACCTGGTGGACGGTGGGTGAAATCATTGCTGCAAGCCGTTGGAAATGGCACCCTATCCTTGAGCATCCCATTGCGGAGAGAAGGATGATTCCTTCTTTTTAAAAGGTTCTCTGTGTTCTCTCTCTATCCTACTGCACACACACACACACACACACACGAGGGAAACTTTTGCTTGTATACATTTAAGTGCACTCCATCCAAATCATCTTTTTAGAATAAGTGCAAAAATGGCATTTTAAACTAATTTGTCTTCTTTATAGAGTGGAGTGATTATCAAGCTTTTTTTAGAACAGATTTTTTTTCTTAAGTACTCCAAGTAGCCCAAAGCACATAAGTTAGATACTGTCACTGCAATGACTGCAGGCAAAACGTCAATGCCATAAACACTCAACAATAGCTCAAACAGCATTCTACAGATGAGAATTTGTTTTTAAATGGAGAGGGGAAAGTGTTGATCCTTATTCTTTCCAAGTAGATCTGTGGGATCTTTATCTTCAATTTGGACCAAGAGTGATAGATATGCAGGTATCAGATTTTTTCACAAGTGACGCCTGAGCAGCTGAGAACCCAGCATGTAAAAAGTGAAATTGTGCAAGTGACACTTTAGACCAGCACGTTACAAGACAAGCAGCCTAATTCCTGGGATTTTAGCATTTACTTCAATAGGAGCAGAATCACAATATGAAAAATAAAGTTTTTTCAAGTGCATGTTTTTTTTTTCTTTTCTTCAATAATAGATGCCAGGTGCAGGCTTTCTTCATGTAAGTTACATAGCGGTTATGATTCTGCCTTCATGCACACAAGCACTTCTGTTTTCCTTCAGTAAGACTTCTATGAGGATTAGCATTTTGCTAGTACTACCTGAAAACAAAATTTATGCCTCGTGACACCTTAAATACTTATTTTAGTAAGTTTAGACAAAAACCCCCTACTACAAAATGATTCACCCTCAACTAGGAAACAGAACAGAGAATAAAACTTGAAATGTGAATTTAGTTCTCATGAAAGATTGACAGTCCTGGAAACTGACATGATACTTGTTCACTTCCAGTGGCTGGATTCTGACTGCTGTTCAAGTAATGCCTGAGGTTAGTTAGATCCCCAAAACAGATACATAGCATGCACAGTATCAGTGTAAACTTCCCCTCCTCATCAAACCCCACTAAGTATCAATGATAATTTGGAAGAGGTGAGTTAGTCCCAATATGAGCAAGATTTCCATGGCTAAGCTATGCAACCTCTGGCCTCGACTTGGATGGTCCATTGCAGTGGTCTGTGGCATGGATAATTAAAGTATAATTAACAACTCATTCACAAAGACTGACTAAAAATGAATTGTCTAATTCTGAGCTGGACCTGATTTGAACACGTAACTTAAAATGTCACATCTGAATATCCTATTACCAATCATACCTCACAATGTTATACAATTTCTACCATAGTCTATTTGAAGGAAACTGGTCCTCATTTGAAAATAAAAATGAGTAGTGCACATCTGTTTTCTGAGAATAAGTAGTTTTTTATTATTGCAATTCAGCACTATGACTAACAAACACCTTTCGAATCATTTACTATTAAACATGACAGGAAAAACTTTGCATTGTGTGATTTACTGCTTCTAGCAATCATCATACTTGAGGTAATATTTATGTTTAATAGGGATACTATAACCAAAAATGTGGCACAGTAACCCTTATGGTGATTTTGAATGCGTGCAGTTCAAAGAAACTAAAAAATCTGAATGGTCATTGTTCAGTTTTTCTGCTATAAAAAAAATATGTAGTTAATGAAACTACTATTGCGCATAACATTAGTTCCCAAAAGTTGTTCATAGTATTTATCCATAAAAAGAAGTCTTATTTTAGGAAGGAGAGAGAGAGGAGAATAAAAAAACCAAACTTCAAACTGTATACAATACGATAGCTTTTTTTAAGGCACAGAAGGTAAAATACATGCATCCAAATAGACAGAATTAAAAAAAAAAAAAAAAAAATCAGTACTTGTTCCAGACAAATAAGATGAAAGATGGTGCACAAGTAAACCAAATTTCATGTTTGTTTACAATGGCATAGCATAAAACAGGTTTTGCTCATACATGTATAGACAATTTACAAGTATAGTAAAATAAAGTGATAATTCAGCTGCTGTGATATTATTTTCCTAAAACAATAATCCCTGTTTTGATGTCAGAACACAGTATTATAATTTAGCAGGGCCTAAACATTCACCTATACTTAAATTTTAAATATTCTGAAAGTGCAAGTTTCTAGAACTCATAAAGCTGTAAGTACACAGAAGAAATTGAAACCTACGAAGCAGAACATGATCTCTGAGGAAACAGAGTAATAGCTTTTTTATTAAAGGTTTCGATATTTTTTTCTTTGCTTAGGTCCAAATCTGCTCCTACTGAATTCAATGATGAAACTACAATGTATTCCAATGTGTGCAAGTTTGGACCCTTTTAAGGAGAAAAAATGTACTATTAAAAAAACAATGCAATACCATATTGGAGGCCAAAGATATGCTTTAGAAAATACCAAATTTGTAGACGGGGGGGGGGGGAAAATTGAGGTTTAAGAAAGTACATAATACAAAAGTGTGAATGAAAGGTTCTTATTTTTTTCTTTTTAAACTGCATTCAAGAAAAAGTTTAAAGCCCTCTTTTCCTTTATAAAGGCATTGACAGCCAACATCAATGCTTTTGCTTAACTTTTAAACTTGGCCACATGTTCACGTGCTATGATCAGCCTTTGGATCTGAGCTGTTCCTTCGTAGATCTGAAAAGAATTATGATACCATTACATTACTGTGTTACACTGCCAGTTTTTAAAAGCTTTTTAAAAATAGCAAGATCAGTTTCAATACAACATACAAAACGTTAAAAGCTTCACAAGTATGTAAAGCAGTGTTGTTCTTTTTACCCAAACTGTTCATGGCCACTTCCCCCCTTACTTTCTTAATTTCTTTTGTTGTCTCTGTCTCCATTTTATCAGGTTTTCAATGCCTCCCTCCTCCTGCAGTAATACTGTGTTTTTTCATCTCTCAGCTCACATTTTTGTATCTTTTCTGGCACGGTGTTCTCTCTCTCTCTCCCTCCCCTTTTCTCCTGTTGCACAAACCACCCCTCTGTTTTAGCCTGTGTGCTGGCAACAAAATGAAACATTTACTATGAAGCTCTTTGTGCTAGGATTGAAATCAAATTTTGGTCTTTATCCTTTTTGGCAGTACACAAAAATAGAGAGGCATGATGGGAGACACAAAGTATGATTCAGTGGTTAAAGTACAGGACTGAGTTATGATTTCAGTTCCTAACTCTTTTAAAGACTTTTATAGATTTGGTCAAGGTCACACAGCCTCAGTTTCACCAACTGCATAATAGAGATAATTATCTTCACCACCAGGTGTTTCAAGATTCCCAGAAGGAAGGCAGTATATAACTGCAAAGCATTATCTGAGCAACGAAAAACCTACAAGTCTTGTTAAGAAATATCACAAGAAAGGGTTCAGTTAACACCCCATGTTTGAAAACAAGAACAAGCTTCAGGCTCAAGAATTTTGGGCACTTTAAGCACAAAGGTTATTTTTTAAGTTGTGCAGAGGGAGCGTCTACATAAGATCATGGTCACTGTTACTTAGATTTGTAATTGGGACTAAATCGAGAACAAAAGGGGAAAATAACTTTATCAGAACAGCCTATGGAAGAATGTATGAAGTACTGAATGAAATCAAGTACAGAAATGGAACAAAAGAACCGATGAGAAACAAAGTTTTTGTAGATGAAGCATATGTCCAAGAGCACATGCAGTCTGTCATCAGGCAGTGATACAGTAGGGTAGACAATAAAGTGCAAAAAGTAATCGAGGGCAAGAGACATGTGAGGTATCATGCATCAGAAATGGGAGGATGGTATAAATCTGCAATAAAACAAACTCTTTCAGAGGCTGGGATACTTACTTTAAAGTGACAGTGCATGAAACACAGTAAGGCATTTAAAGACTCTTTACAGACAGATGAAGCAACACTGTGGATTATCCTTTTCCATAAGCTTCCCAAAATATTAGGAATAGAAACTAGAACTAGAGAAGTATGGTTAGATGGAATATTGAAGGAAATTAGAATCACTCCAAAACATGTGACCAATGATCAATGTCTGAAGAATGAAAATTCCTCAATCCAGACTTCAGAAGAATGTTGCAATCAATTCAGCAAATTCATTATTTTTAAAGAAAGTTTAATAATGAAACACTGCTACAAATGTCAACAACAGGAGACCAATCAAAACCACAAAAGAAACTACTTTGAGGCTTTCTTCTCTTTAATTCCTTATATAATTAGCTGATGTATCACAAATATAACTCCTCCATAGAGATTAATGGGGATAATCATAACTAGGCTTGGAAGGATTAGATTTTTTTATCTGTAAATGTCAGTAAATATCGCTTTCACCATGCACAAACTGACAAAAATATATTTCCAACAAAAATAACTTAGGGTCAACACTGCTTGAGAATTTATCAGAGTCAAAATCCAGCAATTTAAAATTAGTGTTTTACAAAGGGACTAGCGAATAAATAGTAAAACAGATACAATTTCTTGATTTACGGATATTTACTTTGTTTATTTTGAAATGTGATATTAACAATTTATGTATTAACGGTTTATAAAGCTTTAACTTTTTGAATCTGAACGTCTACTGTCATTAAATAATTGCCTGACCTCACCATAATTTCCTGCAATGGTGAAAATTTAAATCAATAAAAAATTTTAAAATTCTTAAATATAAGCTCAGACATTATCCATCATAATTATAAAAAAGATTAATCAAAATCAATAAAGTTCCGAGAAGATGAATGTAGACAATTTAGAGACCTACTCAGATTTTTTCTTTCAAATAAAAATCATTTACCATTCCCTCAGTCCCAAAGAAAACGGATGATAAAAATCAACAATAATAAATCCAAGTTCCCGGGAGAAAGATTTAAATAATAAAAATACTTATAAGGCAATTATAGAACTAAAAGGCTCTGGACACTTTAGACAAGAAACTGTTACTTACTGCAACTGTGGTTCTTTGAGATGTAATGCAGACACGTATTCCACTTAGATGTGTGCACACACCATTTAGATGTGGAGAATTTTGCCTAACAGTCCCTCTAGAGGGGCAGCACTCGCACCTTGAGGCCATAGCCCCATCCCTGGCTATTGAGGTATTGCCACCCTGACCCCCTTTAGTTTCTTTGCACTGAATGCCCAGAAACTAGATGCCTATGCAGAGGGGACAGAAGGTGGGTTGTGGAATACACATCTGCATCACGTCTCAAAAGAACTACAGTTACAGTAAGTAACCATTTCTCCTTTGAGTAAATGCTGCTGGGTATTCCACTTAGGTGACTCAAGCAGTACCTGTAGGGGGTGCGTCTCAAAGTCTATTTAAACAAGGACTGCACGACCACCTTCCCAAAGTTTGCATCTGCTCTGGATGCCATGGTAGTGGCACAATGGTTTGTAATGTATGTATCACCAACCATGTGGCAGCCCTGTAAATATCCAATACTGAGATGTCACTTAGGAATGCTATTGATATAGATTGCACGCTCATAGGATGAGCTCACACCCCACAGAGGAAGCATAGCCAAAGCGATTTCATATGCAGTCATGATGCTGGAACTTATCCACTTAGAGATCATCTGTGAGGAAACTGCTTGCCCCTTCGTACTGCCTGCAGACCACACAAACACAGAGACTGTGAAGCCTGAAAGGCTGTAGTCCTGTCCAGATTGGACATCAGACTATGTCTGACCTTCTATGTGTGAAGACACTGCTCCTCTGGAGAGGAATGCTGCTTAGGAAAAAAACACCAGCAAATATACTGCTTAGTTTAAATTAAGCAGAGACCACTTGAGAAACAAACTTTGGGTGCAGCCGAAACATCATTTGGTCTTTGGAGAATTGTGTGTAAGGAGGCTCTGCCATCACAGGGAGGTTCTGCCTGCAATTCACATATTTTCCTCGAAGAAGTTATTGCCACGAGGAAGGCAGTTTTTTGACATGAGAGGACAGGGGCAGGATGCCAGGGGCTCAAACTGAGGTCCCATAAGAGTCACTAAAATGGTGGTAACATCCCACAAGGGAACTGGTTCCTGCACCGGCAGGTGGAGATGAAGGATTCCTTTGAAGAATCTTTCCACTGTGGCTTTGGAAAACACTGATCTTTCATGAATGAGTGGCTGAGATTGCTGCTAGATGCACCCTCAATGACCTAAGTGTAAGCCTGACAACTGAAGACGTAGCAAATAGTCCAAGGTGCCTTGGATACTAGCTAGTGTCAGCTGAACTCCGCAGGCCAATGACCACATTGAAAAACGCTTCCACTTTGCCAAATAGGCCATCCTGGTAGAGGGTTTTATACTACTGAGTACGTCTATCAATCAGCTGCAGAACATCACTCTTCCTCCTCATTCAACCACAGACCAGCCACATCATAAGATGCAGGGAGGGAGCTAAGTGCCGGATGCAAGGTGTGACCGTAGTTCTGCATGAGCAGGTCAGGATGGAGAGGAAGGAGGCCGAAGTGACAATGCAAGAAGGTCGGAAAACCAGCACTGCCTCGGCCATGCCAGGGCAATGAGGATGAGCTTGGCCCGATCTGCTTTCAGCTTGACGATGACCTGTGGAATGATCAGGATCAGAGGAAAAGCATGCAGGAAAGCCAATTGCCAAATGAGATGGAAGGTGTCCTTGAGGCCACCCTGAGAGCAGAAGAGATGGCATTTCCTGTTGTCCCTTGTAGCGAACAGGTCAATCATTGG
Source organism: Malaclemys terrapin pileata (assembly GCF_027887155.1). Taxonomy (NCBI): domain Eukaryota; kingdom Metazoa; phylum Chordata; order Testudines; family Emydidae; genus Malaclemys; species Malaclemys terrapin. The sequence goes on from NC_071512.1 coordinate 86,869,396, forward strand.
GATGCCCCACGCTGCAAAGATGACTTGCAGAACACAGAGCTTTAGAGACCACTCATGGTTCAGGGGAAAATTCCTGCTGAGATGGTCCACAAGATGATTCTGGACCCTAGGCTAGCGATCGGCTAGCAGAGTCAAAATGGGCACTTGGAGGGCACCAGCAGGAGGTGTATCGATTGGTCAAACCATGGACTCGACAGCCTCCTCGTCTGGGATCTATGACCCTTTCTGAGGTAATCCCGCTGTCTCAAGGGAGCAAAAGGTTGCCCAAAGGTGCACTGCAGATGGTATTGTTGCTGTGGTTAACCACTGAAGTGGCACCTCTTCACTGCTGGTGTATTCACCCCTTAGGAACTTAGGGTAGCCTTAAAATCCTTGAAGGAGGACAGGGTCTCATCCATCTTGTGTGAAAACACCACCCAGTCTCTATGCCCTGCTGCATGTCGGGAATAATGCCTGAATTCTGCAGCCAGCACGTTCTTCTCATGGTCACCACAGAAGCCATAACTCTGGCCGAAGCATTTATGACATCCAGCATGGACTGCAATAATGTGTTGGCCACTAAATAGTCTTCGATGATAAATGCCCCAAATGCTTCTCTGGAGATTTCAGGCATTAGAGGCCAGCAGGCACTGGGCCAGGGGCCCCTCTGCCAACTGCAAGACAAGATGGAATTTGAGCCGATGTCATTGTGTTTTGGTCAGGACACCCCACTGACCAGCAGCGGCAGTAACCGCTGCTAGGGCCCCGGGCTGGGACGCAGTGGAGTGGGTGGGCCTGCATCCCCCCCGCCACCCCCGCTCACGGGTGGCAGGCTTCCCCCTCACCCAACGCTCAGGTAGGAACCTGGGCCTCCCCCCAAGTGTATTGTTGCTCAGCCCCCGCACCAGAGGGCATGAGCCCCATAACTGATGGTTGCTCAGCCCCTGCACCAAAGGGGCCTGAGCTGTGACTGTTTGTGCCCCGCCCTGATCCAGGGCCTGGGCCTCCTTTAAACTGTTGATTGCTGCTCAGCCCCTGCACCAAAAGGCCTGAGCTAGCTGATTGTTTGCTCAGCCCTGCCTGAGGGCCTGAGCTCCCTGAACTGGGGGGGGGGGGGGGGGGGGGGGGGGGGGGGGGAGGAGGAGGTCGCTCAGCCCCTGCGTAAAGGGGCCTGAGCTTTGACTGTCTGTGCTGTAGTGAGTCGGTGTGGTGCCCCTCCGTCCCGGAGGGTAGAGCCCCGGCGCGAACCTACTACAGATCACTTTAGGAAACATAAAATCAAACATCTGGATAGATTTCTCAGATAAATGTTGTGACTGATATAAAAAGATATTACTCTGAAACTTAATAGCCCATTTATAAAGATGACAACCTAAAACCATTTTACAAACCCCAGGCATCCTAGTTACACAGTAAAAATATTTGAAGAGCTTACGATGGATATGGATCTGTTCTATTACTGTTGTTTGACGACTTAGTTATTGGCAACGTTTACTGTATGACTATGTTGGGTTAGTAATGGGGGAGGGGCAGATGTCAGGAAAAACAAACAAAGGAAAACTGACTCAAAATAAGTCACTATTTGGTAGGCACTTTGTGGTTGTTAAGAGACAATGCTAGACAGAAAGACTCGGGAACACAAGAAGATCAAAAGGTCAATATCAGTTTATAAGAGACTGGGGAGCTGTTTGGGGAAACCACACCAACACAGGCACCTGCTGGGGTGTCTGAAGGTTGGCCTGCTTAGGTTATAAACACAGGATGGTAAAATGTTATCTCAGGTAAGACAGATACAGGGGTAGATTATAATTTGTTTTAAAATCCTTTTTCTTTTATGCTTTGTTCCTACTGTGAGACATAAACAATACTTTGTTTTTAACAAGCTGTCTGGTCACAATATTCACCACTGATCACAGACTCTCAAAGGGAAGAACTGTTAAACCCAGTCAGACCTGCTGGGTAAGCATAGCTTATATACAGGGCATGACAGGGTACAGTAGCCCAGGGCCCAGTCTAAGAATGGGAAAATTGTGGGATTACAGTCTAGGAGAGGTAAAGGCACGATGTCTGAACCTGAAGGGGTACACTCAGAGACCAGAGAGGGTACTGGGACAGAGCTTGAGTGGACTGTGCTTTTCTGTAGAGAAGGTAAAGAACTGGAAGGGAGGATGTTTTGCCCGAGACTTGTGTAATTGGGCTGGATTTTCACAACTCTTTCCTGTTTCTTTCCAATAGATGGTCCCATAACACTATTTATAGATTCACTGGCAAAGGAAACAGACACACATATGGAACTGGAACAAGATCTGGGCCCCAATCCTTGGCTGGCTGTGTGTGCCACAGCTAAACTTGGGGAATGCAAAGCCATAGTTGTGCTCCTCTTATCTTGAACTGGTTCTCTGGTGTGAGTCAGAGCAGCTTCTTAGCTTCTCTAACGCACACCATCTGCCAATGGACCTGAAAGGCTGTTTGAGCAGCCAGAGGTCACAGGAAAGTCCCAGCCACATACACTTTAGTCTAAACCTGCTTTTGTGCTGCTGGAGGATACTACTATGCTATGAAGCAGTCACACCACAGGGGAGAATCTGGACCATTACACGTAGTTGAATAGTCCAAGACAGAATCTCCCTTTTTAAAAAAGGCTCTTGAGACACTAATCTCACTACCAGAGTAACACTTGTTCTGAAGGATGTAGGCCTTGTCTATCAGCTGTAGATGAATGCTGTCCATTTTCTGGATGAGAGTTAATGTTACACACTTCATGGACTGGCAAATAATCATGAGAGAAAGCTCAAGAGCATCACTGGAAGATGAATTTCAGAGCCTAGGATTACAGACATCAGTTGCCTTATCCACTGCTTGCTTGTGGAAAAACTGAGCTGCCCAAGGAACACTGACAAAATGGCTCCTCAATCCAGACCAAGGAATAAACTCATAGATGAAAGCCTCCCATTTCTTTCTTATTTTGCTTCCCTATATCAGAGAAAAATAAAGTAGAGGAAAAGTTAAAGAGGATTGCTGTCATGGGACAAGAGAACTAAACAGCGTTCTACCTGAATACGCGTCTTCAGGTTCTGCAGAGGGTATAGAAACGTGCTGTACTAAACACAGAATAAGGTTGCAGCTTCCTTTCTTTTTTCTCATATATAAAGAGGAAACCAGAACAGCTTCAGGACTATAATAATTAATGAGAATAATGAAATAGTTTTATATCATTCATGTGAACCAAAAACAACAGGAGCAGCAAAGAAAAGTTTCCCACCAATTACATTGATAGTTAGTCACAGAACATGGTTTCTAAACTCTCTTTATACCATTAGAACTTGCCAGCATCTTCACAGGAAGGTTGGATAAATATTTTGTGGCTTAGGAAATGCATTGCGTGGTGAAAGAACCAAATCCTTTTTAGAATTATTTAGTTGCTCCTATTCCTGCACTTGATAGTTAGTATTAGAAATAAAGTACTGTGCCCCCTGGTTGTGCAAAGGAATTCTTTCACAATCATTCCTTTAGAAGAGTAATTAGTATCAATAATGTTCCTGAGATAACTTCTGCTTGGCACTAGTACTGCAGCACTTTGAGTACTTGAAGGGGCTTTTAGTTTAAGTAATCATAAAATGCTTTTATTATGGGTCCCTCCTTTCTGCCTATATGACTTGGCAAATGGGTGAAGATTACCACCAGTTTTGCAACAGGGAAGTGCAGTGGATCATCATGTAAGGAAGAAGAAAATTCAATCTCCACTTCAGAAAGCCTTTTAAAATAGTCTGTAAGTTTGATTATTTATATTAATTGTTTTGTATCATTTCAGTTTCCTTAAAAACTGTTTAAGAACCAACAGACTGAAGTCGGAGATTAAAGTCTATATTCTTCTCTACATTTTGATTTCTTTCCTTTCAGTCTCTGCTTCCTCTTACCTTGCCTAACCAGGTGCTGCTCCCCGCTGTGAAATTGAGCCTCACTGAGCTTCCACAACAGCATTTCAGAGGAGCTTGCTAAGACAACACTGGATACCTGCTATACCAACAAAGTGCTAAGAGAGGCAGCCTTCCTTTTACTACATACAGCCCTTTATGTTGCTGCTTAGTTTAAGAGTTATCTGAATTGGGCTGAGAACCATATTTCATTAAAACTAATTCAGGCTGCTTAAGTACTGGCCATGTAGTGTGGGGTCAGGACAAAGCATGTTTAAGCCAAGTTTAAGAATGGTGTTTTAGCCTATATGCGGACTTGCCATGCCAACATTTCTGTATTCAGACTTAAGATAGCATTTAGAAAGATGGCTCTTACTTGGAAGAGACACTCAAGTCCCAGAATAAAAATATCCACATAATATACGAATGTTCTAAAAACTGAAGGCACAAGTAGCACATCTCTCAGATCTCAAGAGTAATTTTAAGAGCTAAAAAGAGTAGTGACTGTCATCAACTTTAGTTTCAGACAATACATGCCAAGGCTCATCACTGATTTTGGAAGCTACTTGCCTCTCAAAGCCAAATATCCTCCCCTTCCTCACTCCTGGGATAGCCCAGAACTGTTTTTTCCAATCCATCATCCCAGCTCCCTCCAAAATAGGAGCAATGGAGTGAATGAAGTGCTACTACGACATGCTGCTTAACCTTGGCTAAAACAAGTTCAGTGATAGAGTCCCAAGCTGCCTTCTTGGCTAGCCTCCTTCCCCAGTCTACCTAGAAGATGCATCCTACCTCGAAAGATGCAAAGCAAAACCTGCACACAAAAAAAGTGAGGTGGGCAGGGAGAAAGCAGCTTTTCAAATATTATTTAGTAATCAATTTTAAAAGCAAGCAACCACTAGCTTATTTTATAGACCTAACACGACCCCTATAGTAATATTTTAATTATTTGTTTTACTTACCTGATAGATTTTGGCATCTCTCATTAGTTTTTCTACAGGATATTCACTATTAAATCCATTTCCTCCAAAAATCTGGACCGCATCTGAAGCTAGTTGGTTTGCAATGTCACCAGCAAATGCCTTGGCAATGGATGCGAAGTAAGTATTTCTGCGACCCGCATCAATCTCCCAAGCAGCCCTTTGGCAAGCCAGTCTAGCTAGTTCCACTTTCATTGCCATTTCAGCCAGCATGAAGGACACTGCTTGGTGCTACGATTGTTAAAATAAAAGCAAGTTAATATTACCTAGTTAGGATTCTACAGGGAATACAAAAGAAACAATGTAGCTTCTTTAATATTGTGGGCAAAGCAGCATATGGAATTAATTCTGTTCAGAGATATACTATGGGATGGCAGAATCTCACACCTGTAGCTCAGGGCATAGTCCCAAGTAATTAAAAATTAAAACCTATTTAATTACAAAATTTAGCTTTGAACTGCACTGTTTAGCTACATTATTAACAGGGTCTGTATCCTGCTTTACATCAAAAAGAAAAGTTGGTATCAAGTCTTCTCTTCCCTGCAGCTTCCTGCCCAATAAGTAAGGAAACTGAAGTATCTGGTTGATGTAATTCAGTCCCAGCACAGTGCTTTCAAATGACCTATCACCATTTACCAATTCATTCTTTAAAAAAGTTTCTGGACTTAGTACCTGGTTAGCTTTATTTATGGTTTTATATGGCGTGCTCAACTCTACCTTCCCATCTGAAAAAGCAGAGTGAGGGCAGAAGGATACTATAAATTAGTCCCATGAAAATAGAATATCTTAACAACATGTGCTACGAAACTGTGGCTTGTAACTTTTTGCTTAACTTACCTCTATAATTGGTTTTCCAAAGGTTTTTCTTTCCAAAGCATACCTAGTAGCTTCATCCAATGCTCTCTGTGCTAGCCCAATAGCACCTGCTGCTACCTGTATAGTTCAAATACAGTACATAATAAAATCTGAATTCTCCACTTTTACCTTAAGTTTTTTTGTTTATTTTTTTAAAAAAGCACCTTATTTCTGCTACTTACTGGAGGTCTGGTTTTATCAAAAGCTCCCATAGCAATTTTAAAACCAACTCCCTCAGCACTTAGAACATTTTCTTTGGGCACTCTCACATCCTCAAAGACAATACCTCTTGTATCTGAGCAGCGCTGACCCATATTCAACTCCTGAAAAGGAAGTTTACAAAAGGTATAACTAACTGAATACTTCCATGGCATGATGTTTTCTAAATTTTGATTTACATGAAAAGAAATTGAAACTGAAAACCTGGTTTAAAAAATCTAAGTTAAACACACCAGATGCACCCACAGAGCACTTAGACATGCATATTGGGTAACTCCACAGGCAAATACCTATTTGCACTGCAATTAACCACTGCCCTTTGTTTTATAAACCATATTTTTAAACAAAAGACAGATTAGCTTTCTTGAGAGCAAAAACTTAAACAGCTTTGACATAACTGCATTTTTTTAAATCTTGAAGAGTTACTTCTGGTTGATAAATAAGCAACCAAAAACAAATTTCTTTACTTATGCTAAAAACACTCAAGGAGTTTATTAAAACAATGATTTTTTTGAAAAAAAAAAAAAAAAAAAAAAATCAATCATTCTTTTCCTTATGCTTTTTATTCCCTTTATTTTTCTAAGCACAATGAAAATTGCTAATTTCACCTTTTGCTTACAGCCATTTTCTAAAGCAGTTTCACTTTTTGGTTTTCATGCACTAGCAACAAAACATTTTAGTGACCAGCTCTTTGAGAGAAATTGTTCTTTCAGAAATAGATTCTATTGAAATGTTACAAAGTCAAAAATGTTTCTACTGAAGTTTGTTTTGTACAAGGTTGATTTAATTTTGGATTTATTTAAAAAAAAATACAAAAATATAAATTTCAGGTTTAAGTTGATATGACAGAGTCCCTTTGATCACCCCCAAGAAATAGAGCAACCGGTAAACAAGCATTTAGGATACCGCTCCACAATGTAAAACAACAAATTTGATCGGTAGCATGGCTCCACCTGCTGCATAGTGGTACTGTTCAAGTGACAGAACAGCCATGGCTGGGAGTCAGGAAAGGAAAGGAGACATATGTTCCTCTTCTAATTAAATGGACATTTCAAGTTGCCAATCAAGTTGGCAAATTGGTTTCAGGTACCACACTGGCCCATGAGTCATTCCCCTTCTCCACCTCCATCTCCTTGACAATTTTTGTGGGTGTGTAATCACGTCTTTCCTTTTCCTTCCTGTTGCTTTTTAAACACCCACCTTACCAAGAAAAAGAGACAGGCTCTCTATGCAGAGGATCCAATGAAACTGACTATACGGGAAGTTATGTCAAATACACAACAGTAAAATATAGAGGATAAGTATCAAAGGGGTAGCCGTGTTAGTCTGAATCTGTAAAAAGCAGTGACTTCTTCACTTGCATCTGAAGAAGTGAGGTTCTTACCCACGAAAGCTTATGCTCCCAATACTTCTGTTAGTCTTAAAGGTGCCACAGGACCCTCAGAGGAAAAGTAGTTTTTCATTTTCAATAGTTAGATGTTATTTGAAACAATAGGTAAAATCTTTTCAGACAGAACTCAAGGTGCGGGGTTTTGCAGATAAGCTGCTCCTTCCTTACTCCCACCAGTCATGCTTCCTTGCAGACACACACAGATCAGCAGTCAAAACAAAGAAAGTCCTCTGATTGCAAGAAAAAAAAAGAGGTCTTAGCTGCAATTCTGATTTCAAATATTTCTTATGTACAGTGGTGTAACTCCATGGTTATTTATAGAGTTCCACCAGTGTAAACAAGATAAAATCAGGCTTTTTTTTTTTTTTTTTTCTTCAAACCATCCAGGTGACCAAGCCTCGTGTTTACTTGAAATAAACCCATAATACTAATATGATAGACCTAGTAAGTCACCACTAATTTATTTCAAACATCTTTAAAAATGAGTCAGAATATAGAAATCGCAATGAGTACAAAAAAGTTTTCTTGTGCTAGGCACAGTTATGTTGTGTACCTAATATGTTAAAAATCAATCAAGTAATAGTACTTTCTCCTTTAACATTACTGTTTTTGAGCAGAGCAGTGCAACTCCTAGTACCACAGCTAGCACGCTTATAAATATCTGTGCATATATACTCCACCTTTCTTCCAATTTGGATTCCAGGGCTGTCTGCTTCCACAATAAATCCAGTAAAGGCTTTGCTGGCAGGGGCTTTCGGATCACGATTGGAACGAGCTAACAAAAAATACCTAGTGCAAACACATAGTAACTTGAGTGGCTCAAACTTGTCTTCAGGATTAAGAGATAAACAAATGCAAGTTTTTTTAAGATAGATACTAAATACCATATAACATTAACCCTATCAAGAGATTCTAAAAAGGAAGCATTAAGTTCTTTTCTTCTGGTAGATGATATGAACAGTAGACAGCTGGCTTTAAATTGGAAATATTTCTACTGAGTCACTTCCAGTACACCCACCACTGTGGTATCTAAGTGCCAACAAAATTACACAGGACAAATAACTGATACAAAGGACCCTTTCCTCATAGTGTAATGTACATTTTTATTATATTAGTTACTATCTTTAGGAATGTTATGATAATGCTATTGCAGAGATGAGTCATTTAATAGCAGATCAAGGATTAGGGGAGCAGGTGATTGTGTGAAAATCTTTAGAACTATCATATGATCCCATAGAGGGGATTAATTTTATTCTTCTATGTCTAAGTTGCAGCTCACTTCTAAAAGAAAAATGCAACAAATTTGATAAGTCACCCTTGTAGTATTCTTTGATGACATAAGACAGATGCTAGGTGCTATTAAATGGTTCCTCAAAGATCTTGAACCATTAAGCAGATTTCTCTGAAGCAGGTTGTACAACAGGATATTAACTAGGGCAGGATGAGAGAACTGTACTTTTTAAAAAATGCTCTTTTCAGACTTCAAGGCAACATCATTTAGATTTGGGGATAGCTTGGAAAGTATTCTTTTTAAGACACCACATAAATGTAACTGCTTTTTATAACCATCTGTGTGGGAAGTGACAAGCGTCTTCTAGCCGTATATGTGGCTAGAAGAAAGAACTACGCTCAATGACCATGTATACAATCAAGGCAGAGTAATGAATAATAAGACAAGTTCTTTTGAGTACTGTGCAAGTAAGTCATCCTCTGTACTTTTCCCTCCCTTTAAAAATAGATAGAATTGATTGGCTTTTAAATCATGCTGCTATCAAACGCATTTTCAGAAGTTTTGTTATCTGATGGTTTCCTTAGTAGATCTTGTGGGGCACTCAAGTGTGTATTGTTAGCTGCAAAATTCTGTAGTGATATATTGATCACAGCTCAAAATATAATGTAATGAACATGAAGATTTAGAAGAGGATCATAAAAGAGAGCCTAATACCTATTTTAATATATCAGAGAAAATTTTCTGTTATATATAAAACATGGTGAAGGGCTGAACACAACGTAGTTGAAACCATACAGCAGATTAACAAGCAGTTAATGTACCAGTTAGCTTTGCCACCATTGGTGATCCACATCTTTTGACCATTTATGACATATTCATCTCCTTTCTTCTCAGCTCTCGTTTTTATACCTGCCACATCAGAGCCTGCTCCAGGTTCTGTTACACAGTAGGCCTAAAAGAAAAAAAAGCAAGGCATCAAGTAACAAATGTCACTTCATTTAATGAAGAGGACTGTATAAATTATCACACTGTGTAGGTACCAAACTATTACTTACAATGGTCTTGATGTTTTTCATCTCACTCAATGTGTTTCCACAAATGCATTAAAAGAAGCCTTACCAAAAAAAAGTAGATAAAAAGCAAAAGTATGTTTAACAGGTTTAAATTTCCAGAGTGACTTACTAGATATTATGGAAAATTTTGACAAGGCATATCGTGCAGTTTACTTTTTGAAGTAATAGGAAAGTAGTAAGTGATGTGGGTAGCAACTCAATTTAATTTTTATTTTTTAAGTCTCCCCTGTTATCTTTATATCCCTGATGCACCATAATGTAAAAATTGTTAATAATTTAAGCTGCTAATTTGAATCCAGCCCAGGCTGGTAGTGACTGAAAGTTTATATTTGATGTTTAGGTGCCTATATTAAAAAAATGGTGGTCTCAATCCAGTGATGTAAGCAATTGTGCACTAGTAAAAATGGCACGTTGCTGGCAGAAAACTCATGCATTAAAAAGGAATGGACTTCCCTCTCACCTCTAGGAAATGGTCCCCAAAGGATACGCTTAAGTCACACTACTGATGGAACACAGGGACGCTTGTAATGCAGTCTGTTACACTTTTACAGCAGAAAGAAATTTAGACTCTAATACCAGTATAATTTTGAATAGTGAAAGTTCCTTATTTGACACAGAAGAGTATACCAGTGTGTCAGAGAGTAGACTTTAGTCCAGTGTTTGTAATTCTTCTAATGAGTACAAAAAAACACAATTGTATGAGTATCACAAGGTTCAGGATGCAATCCAGAATAGCGAGGGGTTGAGTAACCGCCTGCCCTGTAACCTTGGGTGCCTCAAATGCTTTGCTACTATAACTCCAAGCTATGACATTCACGGTCAGCAACAACATGCAGGTCACGCCCTGAGTACCTATGTCTATTTGCAGCTTTGGTCCTACAACTCTGACCCCAGTAGCCTGCCTGCAACACGCCAGTCACCCCACGTGACTTTCTACTAGCCTGGGTTAATACTTGCAGAGTGACTCCAACACACTCCCAATCCCAATTATTCCCCAAACTATGTGCTCTAATGTCCAGCCCTCTCTTGGACAGTTCAGAGAAATAATAAATGTTTGTTTGTTCCTCTAAAGACACAAAAGCGCATTATAGCTTATTAACTTAACTGGGGTAAATACACCTTTCCCTTTAAACACACCACTGAATTGGTAAAAATAAAACAAATCTATTTACAATAGGACATAGGATAAATGGTGCCAAGAAAAAGGAATAATGTTATAAAGTGTTACTAACAAATCAAAAAGTCTCAAACTTAAGCTAGCAAGGTACAGGATTTGTTCAAGATCGTTTCTCTCACCAGTCTTCCATTTTTCCAGCCATGACGATTTCCCTATTCCTTGAATTAAGTAACACTGCCACCACCGAGTGATTTAAACAAACATTTAGGGAGGGCCACTTGGAGTCCTACCTTCCCCAAATATCCCCCCCAACCCCCTACACCTCTTTTCCTGGGCAGGCTTGAGAATAATCCCCCAAGCCCCTACACCCTCTTTACTGGGGAGGCTTGAGAATAATATCCTCACAAATTGGTACAGGTGAACATAGACCCAAACCCTCGGATCTTAAAACAATGAAAAAAAAAAAAATCAATCAGGTTCTTAAAAGAAGAATTTTAATTAAGAAAAGGTAAAAGAATTACCTCTGTAAAATCGGGATGGTAAGAACTTTACAGAATAACAGAAGACTCAAGAACATAGAGGATCTCCCCTCTAGGCAAAACCTTAAAGTTACAAATCCAGGGATAAACCTCCCTCTAGACAAAATCTCCCTCTAGACAAGGAAAATCACAAGCCAAAATAAAAGCAAGCTAATGCATTTCCTTATTATTACTCACTAATTCTAACTGAGTTGGATTGCTTGCCTTCTTGATCTGTCTCCGGCAAGCGCACAGAGCAGACAAAGAACAGACAAAACAAAGCCTTTTCCCCCCTCCCCAGATTTGAAAGTATCTTGTCCCCTTATTGGTCCTTTTGGTCAGGTGCCAGGTAGGTTACCTGAGCTTCTTAACCCTTTACAGGTAAAAGGATTTTGTGCCTCTGGCCAGGAGGGATTTTATAGTACTGTAGACAGAAAGATGGTTACCCTTCCCTTTATATTTATGACAAGAACAAATGAGCCTCTGTGTCACAATGAGGCATGGCTTGGTTTAGCTGTTAAAGAAATGCTGTCTTTCCACCCTTCAAGTATCATAGTATCAGAAATAACACTGAGATGGCATTCATACTTGCCAAAAAAACCTAACTGTTATGCTCTGACAATCAGTCTATCATCACAAATACAAATACACACAACAATGGGCTGTCAAGTATGTAATACATACATACATACACACACACCCACGCACACACCATAAACACACGGAAATATATTCCTCTCACGTTCCTTTCTCTACATGCAAACTTGAACTGTTTTTCCTAATAGATCCCATCAAGGACCTGGTGAAGCCCTTTACAAAGATGACAATTGATAAAGATCATCAGGAAAGTAAGGTTCACGTATAAACTTTAGTTTTATCTTTCGGATACAGTACAAAGCAAATCTTGATACACTTCTACCCTGATAGAACGCTGTCCTCGGGAGCCAAAAAAAAAAAAATCTTACTGCGTTATAGATGAAACCGCATTATATCTAACTTGCTTTGATCCGCCGGAGTGCACAGCCCCGCCCCCCCGGAGCACTGCTTTACCGCGTTATATCCGAATTCGTATTATATCGGGTCGCGTTATATCGGGGTAGAGGTGTACTAAAGATACCACAACATTAGGGGTGCTCTATTCTATCTAGGATCTGACAGGGTGGAAGCTCACAATAAGCCACTGTGATGAATAAGAATAATAAATACATGTATTGCAAACTTAAAGCTAAATTACTTGGACTACCAAAACTAAAAATTTCCACATTTGGGATTAGGATATTGAAAAGCTACTTACTGATGCTGTCCTCTAAGTATTTAAAAAAACACCACCACACAGGGTCAAATGAGTCCAAGCAACTTAGTGACCAATTGGCTTACTAGTCTGATAAAACTTCAACAATAGATAAGAACATAAGAATGGTGGTCATAGTTTGGATCAGATCAAAGATTCATCTAGCCCAGTATTGTCTTCCGACAGTGGCCAATGCCAGGTGCCCCAGACTCAATGAACAGAACAGGTAATCATCAAGTGATCCATTCCCAGCTTCTGGCAAACAGAGGCTAGGACACCATCCCTCCCCATCCTGGCTAATAGCAATTTATGGACCTAGCCTCCATTAATTTATCTAGTTCTTTTTTGATCCCTGCTATGGTCTTATCCTTCACAACATTCTCTGGCAAAGAATTCCACAGGTTGGCTGTGTGTTGTGTGAAAAAATACTTCCTTTTGTTTAATTTTAAACCTGCTGCCTATTCATTTCATTTGGTGACCCCTGGTTCCTGTGTTATGAGAAGGAATAAATAACACTTCCTTATTTGCTTTCTCCACACCAGTCATGATTTTATAGACCTCTATCATAAAGGTCTCCCCCCCCAGTTGTCTCTTTTCCAAGCTGAAAAGTCCTAGTTTTATTAATCTCTCCCCATATGGAAGCTGTTCCATACCCCTAATTCATTTTTGTTGCCCTTTTCTGAACCTTTTCCCAATTACAATTACATCTTTTTTGAGATGGGGTAATCACTAAAGACTGCGTGCAATAAGACGTGGGAATCCTATGGATTTATATAGAGGCAATATGATATTTTCTGTCTTCTTAGCTATCCCTTTCTTAATGATGCCCAACATTCTGTTTGCTTTTTTGACTGCCACTGTACATGGAATGGATTTTTTCAGAGAACTATCCACAATGACTCCAAGATTTCTTTCTTGAGTGGTAACAGCTAATTTAGACCCAATCATTTTATATGTATAGGGGGGATTATGTTTTCCAATGTGCATTACTTTGCATTTATCAACACTGAATTTCATCTGCCATTTTGCTGTCCAGTCACCCAGTTTCGAGAGATCCTTTTGTAGCTCTTCGCAGTCTGTGTGGGACTGAACTATCTTGAATAGTTTTTTGGTTTTTTTTTAAACCATCTGCAAATTTTACCACCTCACTGTTTACTCCTTTTTCCAGAACATTTATGAAAATATTGAATAGGATTGGGCCCAGTAAAGACCCTGGTGGACACCACTATTTACCACTCTCCATTCTGAAAACTGACTATTTATTCCTATCCTTTGTTTCTCATCTTTTAACCAGTTAGCAATCCATGAGAGAACCTTCACTCTTGTCTCATGACTGCTTACTTTGCTTACGGGCCTTTGGTGAGGGACCTAGTCAAAGGCTTTCTGAAAATCTAAATATACTATATCCACTGGATCCTCCTCGTCCACATGCTTGTTGACCCCTTCAAAGAATTCTAGTAGATTAGTGAGGAATGATTTCCCTTTTCAAAAGCCATGTTAACTATTTCCCCAACAAATTATGTTCATCTGTGTGTCTGACAATTTTGTTCCTTACTATAGTTTCAACCAGTTTGCCTGGTACTGAAGTCAGGTTTACTGGTCTGTAATTGCTGGGTTCACTTCTGGAGCCCTTTTTAAAAAACTGGCGTCACATTAACTATCCTCCTGTCATTTGGTACAGAAGCTGGTTTAAATGATAGATTACAGACTACAGTTAGTAGTCCTACGACTTCACATTTGAGTTCCTTCAGAACTCTTGGGTGAATACCATCTGGTCCTGGTGATTTATTACTGTTTAGTTTAGCAATTTATTCCAAAACCTCCTCTAATGACACCTCAATCTGGGACAGTTATTCATATCTGTCACCTAAAAAGAACGGCTCGGGTTTTGGAATCTCCCTCACATCCTCAACTGTGAAGACTGATGCAAAGAATTAATTTAGTTTCTCCACAATGGCCTTATTGTCCTTGAGTGCTCCTTTACCATCTCAATTGTCCAGTAGCCTCACTAGTTATTTAGCAGGCTTCCTGCTTCTGATGTTCATAAAAAAATTTTGCTATTATTTGAGTCTTTAGCTAACTGTTCTTCAAATTTTTTTTGCTTTCCTATTTATATTTTTATACTTCATTTTCCTCACTAAGATTTAACTTCCACTTTATAAAGGATGCCTTTTTGTCTCTCACTGCTTCTTTTACTTTGTTGTTTAGCCACGGTGGCTCTCTTTGGTTCTCTTACTATGTTTTTTAATTTGGGGGATACATTTAAGTTGAGCCTCTATTATGGTGTCTTTAAAAAGTTTCCATGCAGCTTGCAAGGGTTTTACTTTTGGTGCTTTACCTTTTAATTTTTGTTTAACTAACCTCCTCGTTTTTGTGTAGTTCCCCTTTCTGAAATTAAATGCTAGAGTGTTGGGCCGCTATGGTATTTTCCTCACCACAGGGATATTAAATTTAATTATATTATGGTCACTATTACCAAACGGTCCAGATATAGTTATCAATCTGGTTTCTATACTTCAACTCTAAAGTGATACATGTGCATGACCCTTGTCCAGGGTCACACATTCTTTGTGCCTTAATTTCCACATGAGAGTGTGAAGTGCTTTGAAATCTGGAGCTAAGAATGCAAAGGAATGTTTTAGGTTTATCCTGTTCTTTTGTAATGCTCTATTTTTGGCTGCTTAGTTATGCAGCCTTTATTGAAGTAGACATCTGAATCTTCACCATATTCTAGATACAGCAGCTACTGAGAGTTTATAGTACTTCAGATTGTTTTTATGCCCTAAGGTGTTGGGCCATACTTTTAATTATTTTCTGAAATCTGCCTCTGATTACATAAATGAGATTTTTTTCGACCTCTCACCCACCACGCCTCTTCTTGCAAGAAAAGTTAGATTTTGAGACAATTACGTTAGGATTCCTGGTTGACTGTACTCCAAATAACTTCTATTTGCTAACTGAATGTATTCCACTTACTATCCCTGATCTTACAGTAAATTGTGATGTCTAGTTATATATAAGTACCTATCTGGATTAAGTACATATCTCTTTACATTTTCTTCAAAAGAAAGCAAAATAAGATATCATGGACCATGAGCATTCTACAAAGTAGCAGCTACACTTACACACATCAATGGCTCCTCAGTCATTCTCCCCAAATATTTCTTCTGCTGTTGCTCATTTCCTGCAATGATGACTGGCATTTGCTACAAGAGAAGATTTATTCTTTTAAAATAGTGAACAGAATTCTATAAACTATAGTCAAAAATAATAGAAAAATAAAACATAAGACTTACTCCCAAGGAATTTGCTTCAATAGCAGTTTGGACCCCTGTACATCCATAAGCTAATTCTTCTGTAATAAGGCAAGCTTCAAAAGTGCCAAGGCCCAGTCCACCTACAGTTAAATAGTTTATTTACCAAAAATAGTTTACAGCCAAAACATGCAACAATTCTTTATACAGATAAATTCAAGGAAATATCAAAAACATATCCCCTTGGATATGTATGTATTTATCACATTTTATCTAAATAGTCAATTCCCCAGTCTTGAGAATTTAGAGTTTTGTCAAATAAGTAAGACTATTTAAAAAAATAAAATTTCACACTCCAGGGTTTCTGTGTGCGATCTGCTTGGCAAGCTACAAAGAACTGAGACAAAAGTATTTTTGTACAAACTTCTTGTTGTCAATACTCTTGCTCTCCCCCCTCCATACTGGATCCTTTTGCCTCCAGATTCTAGCTGTTATCCAGCCAGCCGAGAATTTTCCTGGAATATAAAAGTTCTGAACTGAAAAGCTGGCAGTGTGGACTCCTACACCATCCTACTTCTGGCCCAAATTTAAAGCATGTGCTCCAAATAGTCTCCAATTGGCAAATGATCCCTCTGGAGTCAGTCCTTGGGCTGCTCTAACTTGTGCCAGAGCCTAGGCCAAGACAGACAGAGAAATTGGGGAGTAATAATCAGCTCCCTGACATTTTCCCTACTAAACCAAATAGATGCCAGCCATAGGAGAGAATCTGGCCCTAAATTGATAGGTCTCAATCTAACCTCCAGTTTCCACAGTCAGTCTGAGTAGTCCTTTAAAGCCTACAGAAGATAGTGCCTTTTTTTGTGATTGCATGGCATTGTTACCAGACTTGAGGCCTGCAACAAAATTATTTTTTCTACAATGATCACTCTTGATTAATTCCATATCATATTTAGACATTGTAGTGAGATTCCTTCAAAAATACACTAGTTAAAAAAAAAAAAAAAAATCACGGAAGTTAACTGTGTACCTTCTTCTAAATCACACTACAAAAGAAAATCTGCTAGGAAGAGATGAGGTCCTCCTGACATGGAAGGGGAACAACATCTCCTAGCGAGGAGAGCTTTAAACTATGTTCAAAAGGTGACAGGTGACCAAAGCCCATGGATAGGCATAAAGAAGGCAATCTCAAAAGAAGGCTAGGTGTTGGGGGTGTGGCAGGACATGGAAAATTACAGTAAGGTCATAGGAGCGACAAGAGAGTAATCAGTGGGGGAAACTGTTCAACATCTTAGATTTCTATACACAAATGCAAGGAGTTTATTCCCCAAACAGGAAGAAGTGGAAGAGAGTTGTACATAAGCTAAATAATAACTAAATTGGCATCACAGAAACTTGGTGGGATAAGTCTCATGACTGGAATATTGGTATAGAGAGGTATAGCTTGTTCAGGAAGGGAAACAAGGGAGGAGGTGTTGCATTATACATCAACAATTATATATTATATACACACACACACACACGCGCGTTCTGAGGTCCAGGAAGAGGCAGACCAGCTGAAAAAGTCTCTGGGTAAAGATAAAAGAGGGAAAAAAGGGTCATGGTAGGGGTCTATATAGGCCACCACATCAGGAAGAGGAGGTGGAGAAGGCATTTCCAGAACAAACAAATATCCAAAAACGCAAGACTTACTAGTAATAAAGGACTTTAACTTCCCAGACACCTGTTGGGAAAGTAATACGGCAAAACACAGTTTCCAGTAAGTCTTGGAATGTATTGGGGACAATTTTTTGCTCCAGAAAGTGAAGAAAGTAACCAAGAGGACAGCCATTTTAGACTTGATGGGGAATCGGTTGTGAATCTGAAGAGAGAAGGCAACTTGGGTGAAAGTGATCATGAAATAATAGGATTTCCTGATTCTAAGGAAAGGAAGGAGCTAGAGCAGCCAAATAAATGATAATGGACTTCAACAAAGTAGACAAACTCAGGAAACTGACAGGTAAGGTCTCATGGGAAGAAAATGTAAGGGATAAAGGAGTTCAGGAGAGCTGGCAGTTTCTCAAGACAACAATATTAAAGGCACAACTGCAAACTATTCTGATGCAGAGGAAAGATAGAACCATATTGGCCTCTTAACCATTTTTCCTATCAGGGGCTGTTCAATTACCTGAAAATCAAAAAGGAATCCTACCAGAAGTGGAAAGGATGAAAAGAGGAGTACAAAAGAACAGCACAAGTATGAAGGGACAAAATCAGAAAGGCTAAGGCACAAAATAAGTTACACATAGCAAGGGACCTAAAAGGTAATAAGAGGTTCCTTAAATACAGTGAAGTAAGAAAAAAAAAGAAAAAAAAAGCTTAAATCCTATAATTAACAGGGAAGGAGAGCTAATAACTGATGACATCAAGAAGGCTAGGTGTTTAATGCCTATTTTGCTTCAGTCTTCACTAAAAATGGTCATACTTCAATACAATAAACATTAACAAGAAGGGTGAAGAAAAGCCAAAATAGGTGAAGAACAGTTTAAAGAATTTTTGAATAAATTAGAAGTATTCAAGTCCACAGGGCCTGATGAAATTCATCCTTGGGTACTTAAAGAAGTAGCTGAAGCAATCTCGAACCCAGTAACAATCATCATCAAGAACTCAAGAGGACTGGAAAAAGGGCAAACGTAGCACCTATCTTTAAAAAGGAGACAAAGATGACCCGGGAAATTATAGACCCATCAGCCTAACTCCAAAACCTGGAAAGATACTGGAACAAATTATTAAACAATGAATTTGTAAGCACCTACAGGACAATAGGGTTATAAAGAATAGCCTACATGGATTTGTCAAGACCAAATCATGTCAAACCAACCTAATTTCGTCTTTGACAGGGTTACTGGCTTAGTGGATGAGGGGAAGCTGTAGACATAGTATCTCTTGATTTTAGTAAAGCTTTTGACACAGTTCCACAAGACATTTTCATAGGCTAACTAGGGAAATGTCGTCTAGATGAAATTACTATAAGGTTGGTGCAAAACTGGAAAGAAAGACTGTATTCAAAGAATAGTTATCAAATGTTCGCTGTCAAACTGGGAGGACATATTTAGTGAAGTCCCACAGGGGTCAGTCCTGCCTCTGATACTAGTCAATAATTTCTTTAATGACTTGAATAATGGAGTGATGGGGAGGGAACGATTACAAAATTTGCCAATGACACAAAGCTAATAGAGGTTGGGAGCACTTTGGAGGACAGAATTAGAATTCAAAAGAACATTGAAAAATTGGTCTGAATCAACAGGATGAAATTCAATAAAGACAAGCAGAAAGTAATTAGGAAGGAAAATCAAATACACAACTACAAAATGGGGAATACTTGGCTAGTTGATAGAACTGCTGAAAAGGATCTGTGGGGGGGGTACTAGCTGATCACAAATTGAACTGGAGTCAACAATGTGATGCAGCTGCGAAAAAGGCGATCATTATATTAAAAGGAATATCGAATATAAAGACATGGAAAGTAACTGCCCAGCTCAGTTACTTGGAGGGGGAGGGATAGCTCAGTGGTTTGAGCATTGGCCTGTTAAACCCAGGGTTGTGAGCTCAATCCTTGAGGGGGCCATTTAGGGATCTAGGGCAAAAATCTGCCTGGGGCCGGGTCCTGCTTTGAGCAGGGGATTGGACTCCTCCTGAGGTCCCTTCCAACCCTGATATTCTATGATTCAGTTTGCACTGGTGAGACCCAGGTTGGAGTACTGTACAAATCCTGGGTACCACACTGGGAAAGACACAGACAAACTGGAGAGAGTCCAGAGTAGCGCAACAAAAATGATAAAAAGTTTAGAAACCCTGATTTATGATGAAATGTTAAGAAAACTGAACACATTTAGTCTGGAGAAAAAACCTGTTAGTCTTCAAATTGTTACGGACTGCTATAAAGAAGACTGATCAACTGCTCTCCACATCCACTGAAAGTAGGACAGGAAGTAATGGGCTTAATTGGCAGTGAGGGAGAATTAGGTTAGATATTAGGAAAATCTTTCTAGCTATAAGGGTAGTTAAGCTCTTGAATAGGCTTCCAGAGGAGGTTGTGGAATCCCCATCACTGAAGGTTTTTAAAAACAGATTGGAGAAACACTTGTCAGGGATGTCCAAGTTTACTTGGTCTTGCTTCAGCACAGGAGGCTGGAGTTGATGACTTTTCAATGTCCCTTCCAGCTCCACATTCTGTGATTCTATGATAATACTGTATGTTTTTTTCCAGTAGAAGCCCCCAGCCTCTAGTATGTTAGTGAATGGTGTTGTATTCGTGTATTTTGACTTTTAATATCTAGGAATTTTTAATCATGCACTGAACAAGTCAGCCTGCCTATTGAATAGACCTGTTATTGCTTTACATCTTCAAATTCGGAGTAGTTTATTTAGTACCAACCACATAACGTTACCTTAATAAAAAAAAGGGGGGGGGGGAGTGTCCTCCGTAGCATTCTTCTTCCTTTTTTTTATTTTATAAGCTTAAAAAAACTGCTTACTCACCACAACTTTCTGGTATGTGTGAATTCATCAGACCAAGTTCCCATGCCCGTTTTATAAGGGGAACAGGATACTGAAAAGAAAGTATTTACACTCTCAGTCATTCAATTAATTTCTCAGAACTGGAAAAAGTGGAATATCCACACCTATTTTCCCACAAAAATATGGCAAGCCTACCTCTCCAGTTTTGTCATATTGTGCAGCAACAGGGATGATTTCCTCTCTAGCAAATTTACGAGCAGTAGCTTGAAACTCTCTCTGTTCATCACTGAACTCTAGAAAACAAAACATTTTAGTCACAAATTCTACACTACAGTTAGTCTTACTGCTTGTTAGAACTACTGATCTACTTCAGTGTTCCCTCTAATTTTTCCCACCCACGTTACACATCACCTCCATATTGGTGCACATAACAAAATTAATGTGATGGTGGTGGGGCCAAGGGGTTCAGAGTGTGGGAGGGAGCTCAGGGCTAGGGCTGAGGGTTGGCGTGCAGGGGTGTGAAGGCTCCGGCTGGGGGTGCGGGACTTAGGGCTGGAGCAGAGGATTGGGTGCAGGGGTGTGAGGGCTCTGGGGTGTTGCCATGGATGAGGAGTTTGGGGTGCAGGCTGCCCTGGGTCTACAGCAGGGAGAGAGGACTCCCCACCAGCTGTACCTGGGCTGTACCTCTCCCTGCAGCAGTACCTGGGCTGCGGGGTGGGGGGGAAAAGAGGGGCCTCTCCCCGCCACGTCAGCTCCGGGGCTGAGGCTGCAGGATAGGTGCCCCTTCCCCGGACGTGCCTGGGGCCATGCCGCAGCAGAGTTGGGGATGGCAGATCCCCAGACAGGTCCCCAGAGCTCCTGCACAGTGCTAAATAGGCTGCTGTGCAGCTTTCAGGGAACTTAGATCTGCTCCCACCTGAAGCACGGGGGCGGGGGAGGGATATGGGGGGGGGGGAGGGGAAGAGAAAAAGAAAGAAAAACCATCCTCAGTCGCCTCCTGGGGGCCAAAAAGGCTCAGCCTTCCTCTACCTAAGAGCATAATCTCCACTTTTCACCTAACAAAATGTACAATGCACTTATTTATTGATGATACAGTGATCTGCAGAACATTGAAAATGTCAATGTGGGTGTGAGGCACCTCATCACCACCTCCCTTAGTCTGAGGAAATCTTGTCTGTGCCTGCTGAGTCAGCTCCCTGATTCCATCAGCTTCTGGTAACACAAGCACTGCCTTCCAGGCCCACAGGCCTTGCACTCTCTGTACAAGTTACCGACAGGCACACACCAATCTTCAAGTCCTCTGCACATCCTTCTGGAGTGCCTATCCCCTTAGCCACTGAAAACTCTCAGAACTCCCAGATTCTCTACTTTCAAAGGAACAGTACACACCAAATTACTAGTTTCATGTCAAGAACACCACTCTGTTAACACATGGCCCTTAGATATATTTACAGTAAAAACAAGAATAAGTTTAGTATCAAAGAACAGAGATTCAAATGAAAGCCATTAAGAATATTGTAAACAAATGGTTACATACAAAACAAAATCCTAACATGCCTTCTGGAGCCTAAACTTAACTCACAGGACATACCTGTGTTTCCTACAGGATAGCATACCCCAAATTCTTTTCCCAGCATTTTCAACTAGGATGGCTCAGACCAGTGGTCTCCAACCTTTTTACACACAAGATCACTTTTTGAATTTAAGTGCAACCCAGGATTTACTCCGCCCCTTTCCCAAAGTCCTGCCCTGCTCACTCCATCCCTCCCCACCTTAAATTGCTCGCTTTCCCCCACCCTCATTCACTTTCACCAGGCTGGGGCAGGAGATTGGGGTTCCGGAGGGGGTACAAGCTCTGGGCTGGGGCCAAGGGGTTCAGAGTGTGGGAGAGGGTTCTGGGCTGTGGGGTGGGGCAGAGTGTCAGGGTGCAGCAGGGGGTATGGGATGCTGGCTCTGGGAGGGGGCTCTGGGCTGGGGCAGGAGGTTCGGGGTGCAGGCTCCGGGATGGAACTCAGAGCTGGGGGTTGGTGCAGGCTTCCGCTGGGCAGCACTACGCTCAGGCAGCTCCTGGTTGGCGGTGCAGCAGGGCTGAGGCAGGCTCCCTGCCTGCCCCGGCCCCATACCACTCCCAGAAGGGAGCGACATGCCCCGGCCTGGCCCCCGGGGGTGGGAAACGTGGCTCCATGCATTGCCCCTCTCTGCAGGCACCATCCCCGCAGCTCCGATTGGCCGCAGTTCCACATTCCCAGCCAATGGGAGCTGCGGGGGTGGTGCTTGCAGGCAGGAGCAGCAGGCGGAGACCCCTCCCCCATGGGGACATGCTGCACTGGCCGCTTCTGGGAGCGGCGTGGAGCAGGCAGGGAGCCTGCCTTAGCAACAGCCCCACTACACCACACGGCCGGACTTTTAGCAACCAGAGATCATGATCAACTGGGAGAATCTCCAGGACTGACCAGTCGATCGCAATCAATCAGTTGGTGACCACTGGCTTAGACCCTCTTTTTGTAAGATCAGCTTGTCTTCCCAGACTAAAGGATGAAATCTAATCTCCTTTCTACTTCTTTTATGCAGTTACAGAATATGGTCCTTTAGCCCAGAAGGTCCCCTCTTCAGAGGCTTATCTTGTGGTTACTTTGTCTTTGTAAATCTCGGGCCTGCATCTGGCCTGAACAGCGAACATAGCCTGTCTCCAAGTATGTCCATTGTTTCCTGTGCTGATTGAATTGGCCTGGAGGCATATAATACACAGTAAACAAGCAGAAAGGTAAGTGTTTACTACCTACTTTCTGCCTAGAATCTGTTTATCGCCTTCCAGTGATCTGTCTTAACTTACATAATTTTCAATATACACACACAATTCCTTACGCATGATCTTCATACACATTTCATAATGGCTATGATGACCAGTGTGAAACATGCTTTCAGCAAAGATCTTACATTACTCCTTTTGGAGAACCCAGGGGATACCTATAATCCTATGTACTGTTGTGCCCTCAGTTGGCACCAAGAGGTTTCTGTGTCACAGTGGGGGAGACATTAAAAAAAGTTAGTTTATTATCAAAATGAATAATACAAGGAACACTGTACTGATTGGAATAGAGAAGGGGATGAGGAATGTGAGGGCTTGGTGGATTCCTGCCCCCTAATTCCAAGGTTCCTGACATATTGCACAGAATACAGGGCCTTGTCTTTAAGCAACAGTCTGCTACACAGAAGATACAGACATTCCAGATGTCTTTTCTTTGGAGGTTGCTCAACCAACTAATAAATATTTATTGCAATTGCATCTACACAATCAAATCAAGTGCATTAGTCCAAGTATCTTAAACATTTAATACCGGACAGAAAAGCATTGTGCAAGTCCACAAGGGGCAGGCTTACCAATGGATAAAGCCTACAAGTACATGGCCTACATCTTCTAACTGACAATAGCAGCAAAGTGGGGAGTCACAAAGGAGCTACTTATAGTCATTAACAGCACATGTGATCATGCCACATCTGAAGCAATTGAACTTTACCCAAAGATGACATGGAAGGTCAAAACTTGGGGGTTGGAATGTTGGATCTCTCATGATACAGGCACTGGCTATGTTTGAAGTTTGTCCTTGCCACCTAGTATGTGCCCTGAGAGTGATATTGAGTTTCCTTAGGAGAATTGTCCAAATGGGATGCCGTGGGCTAAGACATTGTTTCAAAGGATTAAACACATCTTTAAACAAGGGTAGATATGGCATGTCTTGCATCTTAGGAGTAAATTCTGCAAGGCAACTTGTCGGCTGATGTCAGGAGGGGCGATGTTAGACAGAACCGGCAGCAAGGCCAGGATGGGCAGTCTCATAGTACCTGTTATTACACCTATGGTTTCATTCTGCTGAGTGCCTATTAGTCCTGTGTGAAAAAAGCTGAGCCATACTGGGAGCAATATCCTGCTACAGAATAGCTCTAGCAAACCCAGAATTTTTTAGTGGGGTATAATGCAGTTATGTTCTCATCATATACCCTGCTTTGGCAGGGGAAACCAAAGCTGCAACTATCAGGCCAAGTCTTTCAGATCCAACCAGCATGGACCGTCAAGCTTTCTCAGCGAATCAAATACTGAACAGTCCCAGTTCAGCTGAATGTTAACAATGCAGCAGAAATCAGGTATTTTCAAAGCAGTACATCTCATACTCTTCCAAATATCTAGCTACCGCCTCTCCAATAACAACACTTCAATTATAATTATGTGCTCATATCAGGATGAACTCTTACACCTGCTAAATTATTTGAATTTATTATGTCATTAGACTACAATGTATCATAACCACTGGACAGGTAGTAAGTTGAAAAGTTAAGATGGTTATACTGTTACAGGAAGCCCTTGTGGAGCTACTTTCATCTCAAGTTAAAGGATGCCTCTATTTAAAGAGTTCATATAAACTTGATGTATGACACTTCAAAGAGAGAAGCTACAGGTCCAAAACATTGTCAGGACCAAATCACTACTATATCTTTCTCATTACTAATGAAAACTACACATGAAAACAGATAAGAGAATCACACTTCTGGATGTGGTTACAAAAAGTGACCTGAGATGACTTTTGAAAATCTAAATTGTTATAACTTAAATTACATCTAAACCATTCTCTTTCAAATATAACAGTTTTCATGCTCCTTAAAGACTATTTGTATTTCAAAAGAAAGTCATTTGAGTTAGTTATTCAAGGGCAGAAAGATTCCACCACTGAAAAACTCCAAAAGAAGTTGAGTTTTGTTCTTTTTAAATCCAACTCTACATACATACACACACGGGTTTTCTGACCTGACCAAGAAAGGAATTTTGGCTCTTAAAAATATTTTTTAAAAGAAAGAGAATAATCAATGAAAATAGGGCTTTCGTATGAAAGTGTTTTCTCAACCTGAACTACAGCATCACCCTGCATTGCAATAATATGGAACTCATTCCTGAGCTATTGCAGGACAGTTACTTTCTCCAGATTATAACAAATTTTAGATATAAACTGCTTAGCAACATTGCTTCAGACCCACAGAGTACTTACCAAAACTAAAGCCAGCTCCAGGTTTAATTTGATGTGACACTTGAGCAGCTTGACTAGATTGTGATCTCCAGCCACATTGAGCAATGCTTTGAAGCACCTGTTTAAAATGAAGGAATATGAGATTTAACATGCTCACAATGCAAAGCTTCTTGGAGCCTTAAGAACTACTGGATTGGTTTATAACACATTAACATTTAAATACAGACACACATTCATCTTTCTAAACAATACTGCATCAAGTGTTGCAAAATAATTACAAGTGTTTTTAAAAAGTTTTGGCTATTTTAGGTCCTGATCCTGCAACGTGTAGCACATGGGCAGACTGCTTGTCTGCATGGAACCCAATACTTCAGTGGAGCTGTGTGTAGGTCCGGCAGTCCAACTATGCACTACATGTTGGAGCACTGGGGCCTTGAAAAAGGAGAAGAAGAAAAAAGTGTAATATAAGCACTGATTTTTTTTCTCCTGTTTTAAATTAACCTTTTACATGTATTTACAGCCTTAATGCCAGTTTAATAATATTCTGCCTAGAAATCAGCATTTGCCAGAATATATTGTTTGGAAAATCTCAATCAGAGAAATTCATGGAGCATGCGTTATTTTCTGTTTGCTTTTTTGGTAAGGAACTACTACCCCAGATGGCTAGTGATCTATGGTCACTTTGCTCCAGAAGTTTGTGACTCAGCAATAAATATGGAGTTTATTTTCCTCTCTAAAGATGATCATTGACTTTTTCCATTCCATTTTTCTGCTGTGCTTCTTATGTTCTTTGCTTCCTAGGTGGTGGGAGGTATATTGTTTATTATATCTTAAGGCATGTGGTGAACAGAAGTACAGTGCTTAACCACCACAAGATTCCACCATGCAATTTCTGCTTAAGACTGATGAGATAGCGCCAACATTTCCTCAAAGAAGAAAAACACACAGATTTTTCAGGGGTTTTCTTTTTTGGGGGGGCTGGAGGGGGGAAAGCAGCAGTAAACTGGATCAAATGAAGCATGCACAGTGAAAAGCAATTTGATAAGTCCAGCAAAGTAAGTATGAGCTGGTCCTCGATTTGGTAGTTTAGTGTTCAGACTTTGTGTAAAGGTCAACTGCATGAGACTTTTAAGAGCATACTTTGCAAACAATATTAAACCCACTGAACATTCCTTTGAGAATACAGTTACGTATGTGTCATGAACATACAGCTACAGGTAGCATAAAATCCCTCCTTTACCTGTAAAAGTTTAAGAAGCTCAAATAATCTGGTTGGCACTTGACCAAAGGGACCAATAAGGGGAGAAGTTACTTTCAAATCTGTGGGAGAAGGTTTTTGCTTGGTGCTGTGTGTGTTGTTCTCTCTGAGACAAAGAGAGAGACCAAGCAAGTAATCCAGCTCCTACTGAAATACTATTTCTGTAATATTAGAAGTAAGTAATAGCAAGGAAATGCGTTATATTTTCTTTTGGTTTAGCTTGTGAATTTTCCCTATGCTAAGAGTGAGGTTTATTCCTGTTTTTTTTTTTTTAAACTTTAAAGTTTTGCCTAGAGGGGAATCCTCTGTGTTTTAAATCTTATTATCCTGTAAAATTACCTTCCATCCTGATTTTACAGAGATGCTTCTTTTTTTCTTTATAATAAAGTTCTGTTTTTAAGAATCTGATTGGTTTTTAGTGTCCTAAAAACCCAAGGGTCTGGGTTACCTATTTGGTTGGTATATTATTCTCAAGCCTCCCCAGGAAAGGGGGTGAAGGGGCTTGGGTGGATATTTTGGGGAAACAGGAACTCCAAGTGGTCCTTTTCCTGAATCTTTGTCTAACTCACTTGGTGGTGGCAGCGATACCATCTCAGGGCAAGGAATTTGTGCCTTGGGGAAGTTTTTAACCTAAGCTTGTGGAATATAAGCTTAGGGGGTCTTTCATGTAGGTCCCCACATCTGTACCTCAGAGTTCAAAGTGGGGAGGGAATCTTGACAATATGGAACATGAATTTGACCAAATGTAAGTTACTTTCAGCACAACATTTCACCTTCCTAAGAGGTCCCTCCCTTTACTGATTTCTAAGATAAGCTGAATAAAAGACATCATAGTGTTTCAATAAATGACATAGTAATGACAAGTCATCTTTAAAGACTATATAATGCCATAATTAGACACTTTCTTAGTAGCAAGGATTTTATTTTGGCTAAAAGGTCCATCATTCTCTTGATAAGTATAGAAGATAACACATGATCTGTCAGATGCCTGGAAACAGCATAACAGACACATAGTATGCAGCATTAAAATGTTTGATTCAATCAAACTAATGCAGAAAACACTACAATTACTTCATTGGAGACTATGGCAAACAATCGTCATATCTCAGAAAGGAAGAAAGCAGATTGCTCGTTTGATGGCAGAAGAAACATGTTGGGACACAAAATTAGACTAGCAACCAGACTGAAGATACAAAATGAAGTTCCACTGGATCAAATTTTCTATAAAAACTGCCTCCCAAAAATTACAAGTTAAAATAGACGTGGTAATTAGAGAGCAATTAAGAGGTATACACAAGGAAAAAATCCTGAGTTTTTTTTTTAAATAGATGGACAGTTTTGAAGGTAAGGAGATACAGGAAGACAACTTCAGATGGCAAGAGAAGAGAAGCAAGCTATAGTATACTTGAATGTTGCATAACCATCTTGAATTGGTAAGTAAGCAATACTGTCCTTATCCCTACCTTGAAGAGAGGGGGATGAGGGGAGGGAAGTTATGTCTACTATGAAATAAATGGTGTACTTCACTTTCTTATATTTCTGTCTATGGGGCAAATGACTGCTAGGATTATTGATACAGCATACAGAACCATGCAAAATTGTCTAAAAATGTCTAAGTGACAGATCTGAAACACGTTAGGGACTTGGATCCTTCAAATTTTCTTGATTTCAATGTCACTGACTAGGACGGTATACTTTATTATATCAGGACAGCTGTTTTTGGAAAGGCTTTTTCTAATTTTCATCTTGCCAAAAGTTTGTAACCATTTCTTTTGGATGCAGCCCTTGCGGCAGTCACTCATGCCTTTGGGGATCTAATGGCTTTGTTTAGGCTAGGAAAAGGGATTGACTTTGGGTTGGGCTTAGCTCTTACCTAGGCTATAACTCAACCTGCTAAAATCATGCTAAACACACTACCCTGCATCTACACAAGGAAAAGCAGTCAACTTTAGTTTAGATTTACCAAAACTATCTTAGCTAAGCCCACCCTTTTTCCTAATCAAGACAAAGCTGAGTAGTGGAATACTACAATGCGTTTTACATAGAGGTATACCTTAAGTCAACCCAGGGTACGTCTACACTACAATGTAAGCCCAGGATCAGACTCAAGATTGCTTCCAATCTCCTATTCCGCCTACACACAAATCTCTCAGATGTAGACTCGGACCAAGGCTTCTAGGACCGGGGGGGGTGGGGGGGTCCCATCAATGGCCCTGGTGCAGTCAGGAAACCCCATTCTCTCCAAGGCAGCAATTAGTTCAGGAATATTTTTGTGCCCACCACCTTGCCTCATTGCCTCAGAAACCTTCACCACCACTTTACTCAGTCAACTTTCCAACATCAAACTGGTTGGCAACAGACCTGAGGCAGTATGAGGTAGCCAGGTTCCAGTTATAGCAACCTGCTTCTAGAGGGCAAGAGCTCCCTCGTGCAGGTGTCTTTACACCTGAGAGTCAGGGCAAGCTGCTCAAAAAGCTCCAGAAATGTAGCTTTCTTCATCTGAAAGTTCTGAACCCACTGCTGGTCATCCCAGATCTGAATGTGATCCCACCAGTCTGTGCTTGTGGCCCTACACCAGAAGCACTGGTCTATGTAGGGAGCATAAGCAGCTATACTGAGTGTATTGAGCAGCAACAGCCAATGCGAGTCTGCCATCCCAGCATACTCTTCCTCCTCTGCCTCCTTCTGCTCTATCATAAAAACTGTCACGTCTTTGGTGGGTCAGAAAATGCCACCAAAATGTCCACCAGCACCTCTTAGATGCTCCACCCGCTTCCTGAGGAAAGAGTGAACGCGCACGCAAGCAAAGTTCTTGAAAAGGGGTCTCCTCCATGTTGCTAGGCAGGATGTGTCGATGGGCTGTTCAAACTTCCTGTAATGTGCAGAGTGGGCAGTAAAGTTTTCCCACAATGCACCACACACAAAGGGTTAGAGTGGCCACATTTTGGGAGGGCACTAGAGAATCTGAGATATTGTTGGTTTGACTCAGGTCTGTGAGCTGCAGAATGGACTCCAGAGCCAGAGGTTTGAGCCCTGGCTAGAAAATTGTTAATGTAGGGTTAAGAATTACTATACCGGTAGATGCACAAGCCCCAGGTTCTCTAACACAGGTCAGCTGACTCACATCCCACTAACCCTGGGCTTACATTGCAGCATAGACATACCCCCAGAGGCTGAAGCTGGTGCAGAACTGGCAAGCATCTTATTATGTGGCACAGCTTGCTGCAAGTACAGAACATCAACTTTCCATGATTGGCATTTGTTGCCTGTTAGCTTTGAGGTGAATTTTAAGGTGTTAGGTTTGATCTGTAAAACACTAAATGGCATGGGACTTTTCTCCCTGCGTGACATTGCCACAGCCACAGTCAGCAGAGGTAGTCAAGTTGGTATAAAAGAGAGAGTTGCTACCAGTAGGGGAACTCATCTACAGAAGTTGTTTATCTTGCTAATCTCGAATACCTAAATTTGTTGATCATCACAGTCAGCTGCAAGAACCATCTATTTACCTAGGATTTCAGAGTGGCAGGGCTATAATAAAGGCTGGTATTTGTGGTAAACAGGGTATTTTGACATCTGGAGTAAATATGTTATGGCTTGAGGGTGATAAGTAGCTGCTAGTTCAAGTAGAATTTATTTTCTTGTCTAGAACTGTATTTTTAATTTCTAGAGAAAGTGATTAGAACCTAGCATAAATTCTTTTTACAGCATTATAAATCAAATTAAAATATATAATTAGAGATGTATATTTAAGGAGATACTTCCTTGTCAGATATTTTCAAAAATCCAAAGCTTTGTTCTCTTATTAATGAGCACTTCTGTTTAGTCTGAAGGAGAAGTTATGTTTATTCATTATTTTTTCCTCCAGGGATTTAGTGTCTTGGACTCCTCTAGCATTTCCCACACCAGCAGAAGAGCCCCAAGGTTGTGTAACACATGCTGGTAAACACTAAACAAAAGACAGAGCAACAGCACTTTTGAAGTTTAACACCTGACCTGTTCAAACATTAATCGGTCTCCAAACGCTGAGGCACACACACACAGAACAGGGAAAGGACTCCAGGAGTCTGCAATTCTTCACTCTCCAGTGCACCTGCTCCACGGGGCTTAGCTTTAGAAAAGCATTGTCATTTCTAAAAGCCACACTCCGGAGAAGAGCAAGAGGCCAGTTGAGTGAAGCCTTCTTGCAGAATTTATTAGAGCCAGGAGTAGAGGGGAAGAAGAATGACTTGGTCAAACAGCGGTGTACATTCTATCAGGATGGCGCACAAATACACACACCAAGCCTAAGCCTCAGCTTTGTCCTCTTTCTCCCCACACTCAGGGACTAATGATTCAATGGACGTCAGCGTCTTCCACATTCCTCTCCACAGTTTCCCCCCTATATACCCAGGACCCCAGCGTCTCCTTTGCCTTGCCTTCTATCCCCCAGCATGAGCCCTCCCTTGCCTGACCTAACCATTCCCTCAGCCCTGGTGGCTCTCCTACTTCAAACTGCGGCCTCCCACCCCTCCCTGCCCATGGTGTCACTCCGGCCCCCGCCTGGGCCCCAGAATCTTCCCCCCCCCCCCCATTTCCTTCGATCCTGGGCTCTCCTCACCGCCATCGGTACCCCCTTGTGAGCCACAGCACACATCTGCAGGGGCGGGGCCTCCACTTCAGGCTCTGACCCTTCCACCTTCCCTCAGAACCGATCACAGTGTGCGCATGCCCGAGCCTCGGGTGCTCCCCATAACCCCCATTTCCTGAGCCGCAATATAGCTCCCCTCAGCGGCCCCTTCTCCCGCGGCTGGAGTGACCCATGTCCCCCCGGGGCCGCTCCCCGCTTCTCCCGCGGCCGGGGTGAGCCATGTCCCCCCCGGGGCCGCCCCCCGCTTCTCCCGCGGCCGGGGTGAGCCATGTCCCCCCCGGGGCCGCTCCCCGCTTCTCCCGCGGCCGGGGTGACCCGTGTCCCTCCCGCGGCCGGGGCCTGCACTGCCCCAGTCCCACCTCCCCAGCGCCAGGCCTGTTTCTCGTTCCCCGCCCGGCCAATTCCTCCTCCTCACCCGGGTGACCCTCAGCGCAGACATCTTGATGAGCGCTGCCCCCGAGCACGAGCTGACCCCGCCGGCTGCAGGCGAGGAGCAGTGTCCGCTGGGCCCCGCCTCCTGGGCGGGGCGGAGAGACCGGGCCCGTTGAACAGCTCGGGGGCGGGGCTGGGTTCGGGTCCGGGCTCAAAGTTCCGCGTTCAACGGGCCCCCGACAGCCAGCGGGCCTAGGGGCCAGCCAGGGGTCCCGGGCTCACCCTGGGAGCGGAGAAAGGCAGCGTCCCGAGAGTGGCGCTGGGCAGAGGGGGGAAGAGGAGACTGGGTGAGAGGGCCAGGCTTGGGTGGGGGTCAGGTTTCGGAGGAGCTTACCTTTTCAGGGGGGTCTGAGTCCCTCTTCCCCCCCACCCCTCATGTTAGCCCTGCCTGTTTTGAGTGAGGAGCTTAGGACAGGAATGCATTCGGAGCATGCACTCCCTGCTGCATGACTGCTTGGGGTGCGAAGCTGAGAACGGGTATGCTCAACACACATATCTCAGACGCTCCTGAACTGGAGAGTGGCGAAGGGAACACCTGACTGGAGCAGTTTACATATCTCACAGCTATTGTTTCAGGCTGTATTCATCTCCATTGGGTATTCTATTTCAGAGATGAAGCTCAGCCCTGTTGTTGAACTGATTCTTGCTGCTGTCAGGTTGCTCTGTGTATGGCTTCATAAGCTGTGGTATTAAGGGACAGGTGGCATCTCCCAGGATCACAATGGGCATTTTGACTTCCCCTATGGTGATCTTCTGGTCTGGGAAGAAAGTCCCTGCTTGCAGCTTCCTGAACAGGCCAGTGTTCTGAAAGATGTGTGCGTCATGCACCTTTCCGGACCAGCCTGCGTTAATGTCTGTGAAACGTCCCCTGTGATCCACAAGCGCCTGGAGAACCATTGAGAAATACCCCTTGCAATTAGTGTACTTGGTGGCCAGGTGGTCTGGTGCCAGCATTGGAATATGCGTGCCATCTATTGCCCCTACACAGTTAGGGAAGCCCATTTGTGCAAAGCCATCTACAGTGTCACGTTGCCCAGAGTCATGGTCTTTTGGCGCAGGATGCAATTAATGGCCCTGCAGACCTCCATCAACACAAGTCCAACAGTAGATTTTCCCATTCCGAACTGGTGAGCAACTGATCTATAGCAGTCTGGAATAACCAGCTTCCACTGTGCAATTGCCACACACTTCTCCAATGGCAGGGCAGCTCTCATTCTCGTGTCTTGTGCTGCAGGGCTGGGGCGAGCTCATCACACATTCCCGTGGATTGTGACTTCCCTTATCCGAAAGCTCTGCAGCCACTGCTCAACATCCCAGACGTGCATGATGATGTGATCCCACCACTCAGTGCTTGTTTCCCAAGCCCAGTAGCGGTGTTCCACCTCCGTGAATGCCACAAGCAATCTTGTGTTGTAGCTACTACATGTGACGTGATCAATGTCTCACTCCTCTTGCCTTTGTAGTTTAAGGAATAACTCCACTGCCACGCGTGACGTGTTGGTCAGAGCGAGCAGCATACTGGTCAACAGTTCGGGATCTATTTCTGCAGCCCAAAGAGGCAGGGCGCGCAGTACAGAAAACGTTGTAAGATGGCGCCAAATGCAGATGGAAGCACAGGGATGGTTGGGATGCGAAGCAATGCATCAAGGGGCATTGGGCCAGGACCCAAGATGCCCTGTGACCCCCTCTGCCTTCCCAGAACTCTTAGCGGCAGAAGAGGTACTCTGTGGGATAGCTGCCCAGAGTGCACCACTCCAAATACCACTGCAAGTAACTCCCAGCGCTGTAACTCTGCCAGTGTAGACATGCCCTAAGTGACATAAATTACACTAACAGATGCGTCGGTGTGGACAGTGCTATGTCGGCAGGAGACGCTCTCCTGCCAACATAGCTACCGCTGCTGGTTGGGGGTGGTTGACTATGTAGCCAGCATAGAGCGACTATAAAGGAGATCTTACAGTGGCGCAGCTGCATCCATACAGCTGTGCCAATTTAACATCTCTAGTCTAGACTGAGCAAGTGCAGAATGACCGTTGAGTGTGCTTTTGGCTATTTAAAAGCCCACTGGCGCTGCCTCTGTGGGAAGCTGCATCTGGCCAATGACAATATTCCTATCCTTATAGCCGCGTGGTGTACGCCCATAATTTGTGAAGGGAAGGGTGAAAGCTTTGCTCAGGGCTGGCCTGCAGAGGCTCAGCGCCTGGAGGCTGAGTTTGAACAGCCAGAGACCAGGGCTATTAGAGGGGCGCAGCGCGGGGCCATAAGGATCAGGGATGCCTTGAGGCAGCAATTTGAAGCTGAAAGCCACTAATATTTGTTGCTATACTCGGGAGTGCAGTGCTTGTAGTACTAGGAGGTGATTGGTGCAGATGATACAATTATGTTATACCCACATATTGTATGTTGCTTTGCAGGGCTCTTTTTGCTTTCAATTAATAGGATAAAGATCAGGAGCACTTGTGGCACCTTAGAGACTAACAAATTTATTAGAGCATAAGCTTTCGTGGGCTACAGCCCACTTCTTCGGATGCATTGGCCAAACCAGACAGTCTCTACGCAAAAGAATTAATGGACACAAATCTGACATCAGGAATCATAATACTCAAAAACCAGTGGGAGAACACTTTAACCTGTCTGGTCATTGAATGATAGACCTGCGGGTGGCTATTTTACGACAGAAAAACTTCAAAAACAGACTCCAACGAGAGACTGCTGAGCCGGAATTGATATGCAAACTAGATACAATCAATTTAGGATTGAATAAGGACTGGGAATGGCTGAGCCATTACAAACATTGAATCTATCTCCCCTTGTAAGTATTTTCACACTTCTTATCAATTTGTCTGTACTGGGCTATCTTGATTATCACTTCAAAAGTTTTTTTTTCTCTTACTTAATTGGCCTCTCAGAGTTGGTAAGACAACTCCCACCTGTTCATGCTCTCTGTATGTGTGTATATATATCTTCTCAATATATGTTCCATTCTATATGCATCTGAAGAAGTGGGCTGTAGCCCACGAAAGCTTATGCTCTAATAAATTTGTTAGTCTTTAAGGTGCCACAAGTACTCCTGTTTTTTTTGCAGATAGAGACTAACACGGCTGCTACTCTGAAACCTAGGATAAAGATGGCTTTCAAACCAACACAATTCTTTTATTAAAAAAGAACAACTGGAGGAGAGTCAAACAAAAAAACCCCACATCAGCAGTGAGGGGGAAGGGAAGGGTTCCAGGAAGAGGTGGAGTCCCGGGACAGCTAAAGATTTGTGTATGTCCAGGGATCATATCCAACCTTCTCCTTTGGAGTACAATGCGCAGGTACTGTACTTCAGCAGGGCCAAACTGCAGAGGGATGGGTGTTGAGTTCAGTGAGTAGTGGGAGTCCACAATCGAGAGCCAGCGGGCCTGGGAGGGGTGGAGGAGGAGGATTGGAATGCCGCTGGTATAGACTGTAACCAGGAGGTTGATAAGAGTGTGTTGGCGGTGTCTAGGGGGAGCATGGGAAAGAGTTTTGTGATAGCAGCTACAGGGGAGGGTGGGTGCGGAGCTGCTCGGTTTGCAGTGCTAGTATCGCCTGGAGCATGTCAGCTTGGCACTCCATAACCTTTAAGAACTGCTCCATGGCTTCATTCTGGCGTGCCGCATTCTCCTTTTGGTCCCTCTTCTCGCTGTCCCGCCACTCCTTCAATTCCTGTTTCTCGGTGGCAGAGTGCATCATAACATCATGCTGTAAGTCCTCTTTAGTTCTTCTTGGCCACTTTCTAATTCTGTGCAGCCGTTCAGCAGTCGATAACAAAGAGGGAGGCTGTGCTCCCAAGGTCATCTCTGTGAAGTTTAAACGCAACATTTTACAGAAGCAGTATTGTTTGCAACACATCCAACACTGATTCAGTGATTTAAAACACAGCCAGTACTCAAACACCTGTCACTAACTGGCTGACCCCAGGCAAGCACACATGAGCCACAAGACCCCCAAAATGGTGAGTAGCCACAGGGGCAGGGTAAATAACTCTTCCCAGACCCTGCTGTACACTGGGCACGTGGCTCTTGGGGAGAGCCAGTACTGTAGGGGGGCCTGATAATCATTCCTGTCTCCACACTTTTCACAGGAGGTGATCATTATGGAAGATATCTCGCTGCTGATGGTGAGCAGGAAATCAAGGGAGGGTCTTCTCCAAGACTGCGGCTTCCACCCTGGCTCCTATGCAGCTCGCCTGTGTGCAGCAATGGTCCGCACCCCACCCCCCATGATGGCACAGTGACGCGGGAAAGTTACCGTAAATTGGGAAAGAAACAAAGCAGCTCTGCTGAAGAACCTGTAGCAGCGGATCGCACAGTATCTTCATGAGAGTTTCCTGGAGATCTCTGAGGAAGATTCCTGTGAAGTGAGGGAGTCAATCAACAGCCTGGTCCGCTGCTCAGACTAGGATCTGGGGTGGGGGCACTGAAGGTAATGGGGTGGGGGCTAGAATCTGGGGTGAGGGCACTAAAGGTAATGGGGTGGGGGCTAGGATCTGGGGTGGGGGCACTAAAGGTAATGCAGACTTACACATCTGAAATCCAGAAAATGAATAGTTAATATATACATTTTCCAGGTGGGGGGTGAGGAGTGGGGCTGATCAGAGTGTGTGGGGAAGGGACCTGGGCTGGTTTGGAAGAGGGGGGCAGAGTGGATGGACCTGGGGCATGGCTTCCCAGCCTGACTGAAGCAGGGCCTGGGCTTGGGAATCCAAGCTGGAGGTGGGTAGTGGGAATGAGAGGCCCAGCTCAGAATGCACTCAGGCTACAAAACCAAGGTAGCATGCAACCCCCACCCTAGTAAGACACTGCCCATGATATGTGTACACATCAGCATAGGGCAGAAAATAGCAAGGAGCAATTTCTTACATGTTAATGGCTTCTACTATGCCAGCTGATGGCTTAATTGGAAGGGGAAAGGAATCTGGAAATGTTGGTGGGGGAGGGGTACATATTGCAGGGAATGGTTGGGCAGGGGATGAAGAAGGCTTCTCTCATATACTTACAGTTATTATAAGTGTCATGTGATAAAACTGTCACAGTTTTGGGACATAGATTGATGAGATTCTCTCATTGGCCCTGTTAGTAACTATGCATTGCAAACATTTCAAAGCAGCACCATTATCCTCATTCTGCTATAACAGTGGTCAGCAACGTTCGGCAAGCGGCTTGCCAGGGTAAGCACCCTGGCAGGCCGGGCCAGTTTTATTTACCTGCTGACGTGGCAGGTTCGGCCGATTGCGGCCCCCACTGGCCGCGGTTCGCCGTCCCGGGCCAATGGGGGCGGCGAGAAGCCACGGCCAGCACAGTGGGGGCCGCGATCGGCCGAACCTGCCACGTCAGCAGGTAAATAAAACTGGCCTGGCCCGCCAGGGTGCTTACCCTGGCGATCTGCGTGCCGAACATTGCCGACCTCTGTGCTATAACAAAATGTAGAGGAGTGGAAAGGAGCACAGATGACATACATAGCAACCGGGTGGCCTCGTGGAAAGAACACTGGACTAGAACTATTCCTAGTCTTGCCACTGGCCTGGTGGGTGACTTTGGGCAGATCACATTACCTCTCTGTGCCTCAGTTTCCTTTCTGTAAAATGGGGATAATGATGTAAAGTTCTTTGAGATCTATTGCTGAAAAGTACTATATAAAAACTAGGTCTTTTGACTGTTGTCTGGCCACAGTTGTGTATCAGCTGCAGACCTACGTGAGGACTACAACTGTCTAAATGAGCACTCGCTCCTACCAACATTTCTCTTTCTCTTTAAAAAAATAGGAAATTAAAGGGCAAAAACTCAAACATCTGAAAACTAGGGAATACAGAGTTAAGGTAAATTAAAAATACAGTTACGTGCATCCTTAACTCTATTCTGTGTGATCAACGCACCCATATCACACACGTTCCCACTCTGCCTTTTCACTGTAATGGACAGGCACTACCTGCACTCGTCCTACGCTCCAACACTGAACCTGTCCCCAAACAGAATTCCAAACTTGTAAAATTTAACAACCACTTTATACCCTTCTATCACTGCTTCACATTTGCTCACATGATATCACCTAAATCTGTTCTTTCCCTATCCATCATTAAATCCACAGATTGCTCTCATATCCCACTAGTGGGAAGAAGACCCTAATGTCCTGATACTGACACATCCTACACAATTCTATATTGAAATGGTGCAGACTGAAATGAAATCTCTTTCCTTTGATAACACTCATGGGAGGACTCAGACCCAGATCTCTTCATATCACAGTCACAGCTCTCCCAAGCTTGTCTAGTTTATTCCTCCACCATTTAAGACAATTACATTTAACAGTGAATGCAGCTGCAGTGCATGAAGATAATTCCCAGTGGCTATTGCCAGCTCCTAGGAAGCACAGTTAAGGTTGCATGGGCATTCTGTATTACTTGGTTTTCAGAAGGCTGAATTTTGTGAACTCCACATGCTGAAAGGGAACAAGCTATCAGCAGGCAACCTTAACACTGTGTTAACGTTTTTTGCCATTTAATTATATGATAGTTAGAAATGAAGACGTCTGTAGGAACTTTGGTTTGTTAGATGAATTAAGAACAAGAAAAATGGCTAAATTTGTTGAATTGTGTTACAGGTATAAAAGACAATTATTATTAGTGTTGTGTCATTTTTGCTCTTAAACAACAAAAATAATGTGAAGATACTACTTGGGCACAGTTGTCCAGGGATGCTGGAACAATTTTTATAGTGGGGGTGCTGAGAGCTATTGAACCAAACTGTAAACCCTACATATAATGGAATCCACTTCAAGCCAGGTGATGTGGCAGCAGCACCCCCAGCACCTCTAGTTCCAGCACCTATACAGTTGACTCCCAGATAATTATGTTTATTAATTGTATGCAAACATAAAAGACCGGGCTTAACGCATATTGCTGATCTGAGTGATTTCTGATGGGGTATTTTAAACTGATGTTAATTTTCACATAAATTTCCCGGTAAATATGGGGCATTCGATACGAAAGTGGTGGATGCTCTAGTCTATAGATAAAAAGATTTTGTAAGGATACCTACCTATCTTTGAGCTATATATTAGGACAAACGGCCCATGGACATCATATCATCCTGTAATCATCTACAATTAATACATAATTTCTGGACTCCCAAAAAAGGTTATTGGGGATTTGAATAAAAATGCTCACTAACCACTTTCAAAATAAATATACATAGTGAATTCAATTTCTGTATAAAGGCCAAATTTAAAAATAATGTACCAAATAACCTGTTTCCCTCACTTTTTTCCCATAAATGTTTGACAGAATCCTCATTTTAAAGCAGTTTGCTAATCTGAAGACATATATGCTGGAGAGCAGTTTAGATAAGTATCAGTTTAATGGACAGATATTTTAAATCTCCATGATTACTTTGATGAGTTTGATAAGCCATGATTGTCAGTAATTTAAAAAAAAGGCAATTTTAGGCAGGAGCGGCGCCAGGGTTTTTGCCGCCCTAGGCGGCAGCGCTCCTCCACAGTAATCGGCGGTAGCTCCTCCTCTGAAGCTGCGTTCTCGGCGTCAGGGGTCCTTCCGCTCCGGGTCTTTGGGGCACTTCGGCAGCGGGTCCCAGAGCGAGTGAAGGACCTGCCGCTGAATTTCCGCTGACGACCCGGAGCGGAAGGACCCCCGCTGCTGAATTTCCACCGAGGGCGGCGAAATGCCGCCACCCACATCCTGCTGCCCTAGGCGACCACCTAAGGTCGCCTAGTGGAAATGCCGGCCCTGATTTTAGGTAATAGCTTTGTGTGGCCCCACATATCAGATTACTCTTGTGGTATTTCCTTCTTATTAGAATCTTTTCTGTGTTATTTCTTGGAATATGTACTTACTGACTGATAAACAGAGGCTGATTCTGATCTCACACAGGCTTTACATCATGAGTGTAACTCCTTTGACTTAATTGAGATCACACCTGACTTGCACCAATATAGTTGGAATCAGAATCAGGTCCATAGTCTCATTAACTAGTATCCTATAACTACTTTTGATAGATGCAGTATAGGTGTAGCCATGTTGGTCCCAGGATATTAGAGAGACAAGGTGGGTGAGATAATTTCTTTTATTGGACCAACTTCTGTTGGTGAGAGAGACAAGCTTTCAAACCGCACAGAGCTCTTTTTCAGGAGGCTTGTCTCTCTCACCAACAGAAGTTGGTCCAATAAAAGATATACCTCACCCACCTTGTCTCTTTACTTTTGATAGAGGCATTTTTCCAGGTGGACACTTGATTAAATAGACCGACCACTGGTTTGAACTCCTTTATCAGTACATGTTTCTGTTCTCACAAGAAACATAGTTCAATAAAAGGTCTAGCCACAATATAGGACTCTGTCTTGTTTAAGTAAATCCTCAAGATTTTGGTGTATGCTAACTATATATTTCTAATGTGCTAATCACCATACTACCTAGGTCACAAATAAAAGGATTCCAAGTTTCAGTGTTCTCTTGGAATGGCTACATCCTAAATAGGGTGGTATCCCATAGGTCATCTTCATGGGAGATATCTAGGTGAAGAAATTCATCAGTCAGTATATTATTGCCTCTGTTGAGGCAATTTAACTACTTAATTTATTGAGCAGTCCACCTTTCTATCCATCTATCACCTATTTCTCTAGGTATTTATCATTGTAATAAGTGAACACCTCTGAGTGAATTTATCCTCACAACACCCCTGTGATATAGGGAATTATTATCCCCATTTTACAGTTTTGATACTGAGGCACAGAACAAAATAATGGCCTGATTTTGATAGCCTTATTTCTACTGAATAGCACCTTACTTCATGAATAGTCCAGCTGTGACTGTTCATGGAGTAAGGTGCTATATAAACAGGAGTAAAGTTTTCAGAATCTGGCTATAAGGATGGGTTTCACAAAGGTATTTAGGCACCTAGTTTCAATTGAAATCAATAGGAAGTTAGGTGCCTAAATACTTTTTTGAATCCCACCCTAAGTAACTTTCTCAAGATGACACAGAAGTCTGTGGCAAAGCTGTGAATTGAACTCATGCTGTGCATGTCTTACATTGGGACAATTTCTATTTCAGTGATGTCCCTTTGATGTAGCACCCTTCCTTGACTGAGCATGGCCCAATGAAACTGTAGAAAGCTGCTGTAGAAGTAGAAAGAAAAGTTCTTAAAAAATTGGTAGGACAGTCACAGTTTTCGTAATCTGGCCCTGCATCTTGCAAGCTTTTTAAAAATCTTATATTTACTTCTGGTTTGACACAACAGCAGTTTGTTCACATCTTTGAGTTGCAATATGGGGACAGGCTGATGCAAATATCTTGTCATGCAGATTAAAAATAAGCAGATGTCCTTACCGACAGTCACAACCTTAACATTACATAAAACTGAAATGAGAGAGCTGTACAGAAATCATTCTAGACAAAAGATACCTACAGCCTATTACGGGTCCTACACCACTGTGTAATATCCACATTGAGTTGGTTAAAGCACTCAAGCCTAGCCTACACTAACGGTTAGGTCAAAGTAAGCTGCCTTGTGTCAACCTAGCTGTGGAAGAGTGTGGGGATGTATCATCCCTACACCAACCTAATGAAAAGTTCCATGAGGAGGTAAGGGTCACGATGGGACACTTGCAAGGTAATAAATCATGGCCTTATGTAAGGCCCCCCTGGTGGTCTAGGATTATATAAGATGATCATGGCCTTATGTAAGACCCCCTGGTGGTCTAGGATTATATAAGATGATCATGGCCTTATGTAAGACCCCCTGGTGGTCTAGGATTATATAAGATGATCATGGCCTTATGTAAGGCCCCCTGGTGGTCTAGTATTATATAAGATGAGGTAAACAAATCATGGCCTTATGTAAGGAACAGTTGAACCAATCGGTGTGGGGCTATACATGTGATAAACACATGATTCTCCTTCTTGTCCAATCCGTAGATGTGTTATTATAGCCTAATTGTGTTATGTAATGTTGAGAAAAACTATAAAAGAAAGCTTGCAATAAACAGATTCGGATTCAGCCTGCAACCACAGTGGTCGTGTGCTTTATCCGCTCCGCATGGAACGCCACAAATGGTGACCCCGACGTGATTCGGCTTGGACATCAAGGCAGCCAGGACTTTGCCCAGAGTGAGCTAGCAGAGATCATACTAGACACAGCCGCCAGTGGAGCAGGGATCAATGTTCTCAGACAGTAGACCCAACAGGTGTTGTCTCAAAAGCTGAGCAAAGAGAAAGCAGATCCAACCAAAAAAAAGGATCTGAGTGGTCAGACTCTATGTCATCTCTCATGAAGAAACTGGAACAATTGAATTTAGATATTGAAGAGGCTCTCAGTGCTGGCTCTTCTCCTTCCAGAACTCCTTCTTCCAAAAAGCGCAAACAGCCATGCCCTGTTAAGGTGGAGACAGGGCTTCTTCACAGAGATAAAGGGAATCTGTGGGAATAAGAGGGCAGGGTACCAAGATTTAAATGGTTTGCCAAGCTCAGTGTCAACTGGAGCACGACCAAAAACTGAACATGGTTTGAGAAAAGGCGGAGGTGGCAGCCGCGACAGGAGGTACCGGAGGATACCGGCTCCTGGTCGTCCGAGAGAGACGTTCGTGAGCTCACAGCCAACGGAAGCGTTCGGTGAGGAAAGGCGGAAATGGTAGCCGCGACAGGAGGTACCGGAGGATACCGGCTCCTGGTCGTCCGAGAGAGACGTTCGTGAGCTCACAGCCGACTAAAGCGTTCGGTGAGAAAAGGCGGAGGTGGCAGCCGCGACAGGAGGTACCGGAGGATACCGGCTCCTGGTCGTCCGAGAGAGACGTTCGTGAGCTCACAGCCGACTAAAGCGTTCGGTGAGAAAAGGCGGAGGTGGCAGCCGCGGCAGGAGGTACCGGAGGATACCGGCTCCTGGTCGTCCAAGAGAGACGTTCGTGAGCTCACAGCCGACTGAAGCGTTCGGTGAGAAAAGGCGGAGGTGGCAGCCGCGGCAGGAGGTACCGGAGGATACCGGCTCCTGGTCGTCCGAGAGAGACGTTCGTGAGCTCACAGGTGAGCGGCTGCATTTAATAAAATGGGCTCTGCTTTGTCTGCAGGGGAGGAGATGGTGCATGATTTTTTATTACGCATCGCTAAAAAGCGGGGAGAGAAGCTTCCCTCTGACGCGTTGTCCCGTTTGTTGAAATGGGGGCAGAAACGCGGGAATGTACAAACAGGGCCTTCAGCTACAGGACATGCTGAATCAGTTGTCCCATTTGGCCGGTGAGAGCCATCCCCCGCAGTCCCACACATTGCGAGCCCTGAACCAGCCCGGCTTTCCTGTCACCAATGATGTTTGTACCCCAGAGTTCCGGGCGGAGTTCCCGGGGCAGGGTAAGCAGTTGCAGAATAGGTTGGAAAGAATGGCGGACATATAGGAAAAAAACACCGGATAAGATCCCTCCGGCAGATGCTACCCGAACACCATGCCACCACGCAGAAGCCAAACAACGACCCCGCGGCACCGGACTTGCACTTGTTGTTTGCTACAACCTAGACACCTGATAATGCTGTGCTTCTGTTTGTTCGGACTCCTTATTATAGGAGCAGGGGTCTTTGTATGTCCAAACTCTGTACCTTTTGTTAACCCACGACAAAATGTTTGGATCACCTGGGCAAACCAGACTGGCCAAGAAGCCCTTTTTGCTTGTCCATGGCCACCCCATCGGATCCCTTTAGAACATGTCTTATTGGCTATCCTTATTTACACCCCAATGGTTTTCGTGGGTATTTATGTAATGTTATGTTTTTTAATAGTTCTCCATATATTTCCCAGTTGTTAAATGTCACCTGTCGTCAGTTTTATAGGTTCAAAAAAAGTAGTCAGGTGGCTAGTAATTGTCCTAATGTTAGTTGGACCCTCCTATAGGCCTTATTTAAGAAAAAGGGGGGAGGTGTGGGGATGTATCATCCCTACACCAACCTAATGAAAAGTTCCATGAGGAGGTAAGGGTCACGATGGGACACTTGCAAGGTAATAAATCATGGCCTTATGTAAGGCCCCCCTGGTGGTCTAGGATTATATAAGATGATCATGGCCTTATGTAAGACCCCCTGGTGGTCTAGGATTATATAAGATGATCATGGCCTTATGTAAGACCCCCTGGTGGTCTAGGATTATATAAGATGATCATGGCCTTATGTAAGGCCCCCTGGTGGTCTAGTATTATATAAGATGAGGTAAACAAATCATGGCCTTATGTAAGGAACAGTTGAACCAATCGGTGTGGGGCTATACATGTGATAAACACATGATTCTCCTTCTTGTCCAATCCGTAGATGTGTTATTATAGCCTAATTGTGTTATGTAATGTTGAGAAAAACTATAAAAGAAAGCTTGCAATAAACAGATTCGGATTCAGCTTGCAACCACATTGGTCGTGTGCTTTATCCGCTCCGCATGGAACCCCACAGAAGAGTCTTCAATTAAATTTGGTTCCCACTGACATAAGGGCCTCTCTACTCCAATTTAGTAACACCATCTCCCAGAGCGGCATAGAGACATGGTTGATGTAATTAGGTCAACACGGTGTCAGTGTAGACACTGTGCTGCTTACATCGACTCTTACTGGCTTTCACGAGCCATCTCAGAATGCCCCGCACTGACAATACAATCAATACAAGTGCTACTAGAGAGGTTGCGCACCACCGACATGAGGAGCCAAGTGTGCGCGCACACAAACGATTTAATAACTGTGGTGGCTGTATGCTGATCTAAATTAGGTCGACATAATTTTGTAGTGTAGACATGGCCTCAGGGTCTCCTATGGACTTATCCAGCAAGCGTCCTCTCCTGTTATTATTCACCCTGTCCTCCACACTTATAATTATTAAAATAAAATGGTACATTTGTGTTTTCCCTTATAGACAAATCCTATAGAATTTAATAGGGATTAAACCAGCTGAATTCTATAGAAATAGAATTGGGTTCTATAGACATTACTTTAA
The DNA here is from genome assembly GCF_027887155.1 of Malaclemys terrapin pileata. Classification (NCBI taxonomy): domain Eukaryota; kingdom Metazoa; phylum Chordata; order Testudines; family Emydidae; genus Malaclemys; species Malaclemys terrapin. The sequence goes on from NC_071512.1 coordinate 86,914,037, forward strand.
AATGTCTGTAGATTTGAATAGAAAAGGCTATCCTTCCATTAGGTTTTAAGTCATTCTATAAAATTCTACAGCAGAAATATGATTTTTCAATAAATTCTATAGCATGATCCAAAACCCTTGTAGATCAATGACTGTTTTCTATGACATTCAACATCCACAAAGGTTTATGAATTAAACTGAACTAAAACAATCGTTTTAATAAAATCCTGTGCAAACAGTAGCAGCTAACTAAGGTGCTATATATCCTACAAAGATAAAAATGTTTTAAACATGGTTGTTACCCTACCATGTTATAGCATTGTTGGTTTGTTTTTGTTTTTTTATCTTAGCTGTGTGAAATGGAAAAAAAATGTAACCCTGTTAGGCAGGGAACTTGTTTCACTCTTTCACTTCAATCCCTCATTTCTCTTCCTCAGCCCCAGTATCTTGGCTTCTCCTTTGCTAGTGAGCCTATAGTACTTTTTACGTTTCATTCCTCCTGTGAGATTTTCCCCCCTCAGTGTAGTGTCCATGCTGGCCATAAATAAATGTCACATCCTGTTTAAATGTGGCTGTGATGCAGTTATTTTTGAAGTATAGATGGAATGTAGAACAGTCCCATACCTCACTGTGGGGAGGAAGAGTGCATGGGGTAGGTTTGTTGAGGAGGATGCAAGTGGAGGCAGGGACAGACTGGCCAGTGGAGAGAGTAAGTACAGAGGCAAGATCTGGCTTGGGCAGGGACAGTCCTGCTGGAGAAGAAAGACAAGCTGGCTGAGAGTGGATAAATTGGGAATAGGGACAGACTGGCTGGAAGGATAGAAGTGGAGACAGGGACACCAGGATGCTGGCCAGGTGATAATGCTGCCGAAAAGGATCTGGGAGTTCTAGTGGATCACAAATTGAATATGGTCAACAATGTGATGCAACTGTGAAAAAGACTTTTCTCATTCTGGGATGTATTAACAGGAGTGTCGAATGTAAGACATGGGAAGTAATTATCCAGCTCAGTCTGCGCTCTGCTGGAGTACTGTGCAAATCCTGTGTACCACACTTAGGAAAGACGAGGACAAACTGGAGAGAGAGCAACAAAAATGATAAAAAGTTTAGAAAACTTTATCTATGAGGAAATATTAGAAAACACAGGCATATTTAGTCTTGAGAAAAGAAGACTGAGGAGGGAACCTGATAGTCTTCAAATATATTAAGGGCTGTTATAAAGAGGACAGTGACCTATTGTTCTCCATGTTCACTGAACAGGGCCGGCTCTAGGGTTTTGGCTGCTCCAAGCAGCCAAAGGGAAAAAAAAAAAAAAAAAAAAAGCCGCGATCGCGATCTGCGGCAGCAATTCGGCGGAAGGTCGTTCGTTCTGAGCCGGAGTGAGGGACCGTCCGCCGAATTGCCGCCGAATAGCTGGACGTGCCGCCCCTCTCCGGAGTGGCCGCCCCAAGCATCTGCTTGATAAGCTGGTGCCTGGAGCCGGCCCTGTCACTGAAGGTAACAAGAAGTAGTAGGTTTAATCTGAAGCAAAGGAGATTTAGGTTACATATTAGGAAAACCTTTCTAACTATAAGGGGAGTTAAGCTCTGGAATAGGCTTCCAAGGGAGGTTATAGAAACCCCATTGTTGGAGATTTTTAAGAGCAGGTTGAACAAACACCTGTCAGGGATGATCTAGGTTTACTTGACTCTGCCTCAGCATGGGGGTGAATTTCATTACTTCTGGAGGACCCTTCCAGTCCTACATTTCTATGATTCTATGAATAGGAGGCATCAGCAATAGCTGTGAGGGAGATTAGAAGTCATCCCCAGTCAAGGGCAGCAGCAGTAGGCAAAAGCAACTCAGAGGTAGGACACTAACCCTTCACACCCCCAAATAATTGCTTCCCCACTGCTACTTCTCATGTCTCCTAGTGGCAGTGTGGGATATTCCATGTCAGACTTCTCCAGTGCCTCATCAAGACCCAGAGACACTCAAACTTTGAGGCCCCCAGAACAGGCTCAGCTTGTTCATGTTGTGTATTGAGGACTGTGTTGGAATTGCAAGCTATCACTTTATGAGTGGGGGTTTTTCCTGATCCTGCAGTCAGAGTCAGCCTGGAATGAGCTAGTCAAGAACAAGCTAGGGTGAGTTACACCTCAGTGCCTTAGGGAGCAGCCTGCTTTGTCTCTCTCTGTTTTTGGTTATTGTGTATTATTGTTCTGGATTAAAGAGCGTAGTGAGGCTCCCCACCTCCCCAGAGAGGGAAGAGCCTGTCTGGAGGCCGGAGTGGGCAGAGCTAGGGAGCTCTGAGCCTGCCCCTCAGAGGGTCAGGCGGCGACCCGGAAGTATAAAGGCTCGCCCTCAGAGCTCAGTAAGGCTCCAGCTGCTGGAGAGGCCAGATGCCTCCAGCCTAGCCCGCGAGTGGGAAAACCCCGCGGCCCAAGGCCGCCACCAGGATTGGCCAGGCCTGCCCTGTGCCCGCTACCCGGAGGAGTTGCTGGGCCTGCCGCTTGCTGAGGAACGTATGGTGCTGAACCCCCTAGAGGACAACACCCTGACCCAGTTACTATCCGAGGGGGAGTCTGGAAGTAACCCGGGGGCAGCCCACCCTAGTCTAGCTGCAGCACTGCCAGAGCCCATGTCAGTGTGTTGCGGCCAGGATCCCCACTGACTAAGCAGCGGGTCTTCTGCTGCTGCTAGGGCCCCGGGCTGGGACGCAGTGGAGTGGGAGGGCCTTCGTTCTCCCTGCCACCCAACTCATGGGTGGCAGTCTCCCCCTCTCCCAGGCCTTTGGAGGCTTGGGCCTACTGTCACTGCTCAGCTCTGCGTGAGCCCCTGACTCATTACTGTTTGTACTGTGGTTGCTCAGCCCTGCCTGAGGGCCTGAGCTCCTGACTCAGCATTGTTGCCCCGTCCTGACCTAGGGCCTGGGCTTGATACTATTTGTACTTACTGCTCAGCCCTGCCTGAGGGTCTGAGCTCCTGACTCGGCATTTGTTGCCCTGCCCTGACCTAGGGTCTGGACTTAGTGCTACTGTTTATAGTGCCAGTGCTCCGCTCCGGCCCGAGGGCCCGAGCATCTGACCCAGTGTTGCCCTGCCCTGACCCAGGGCCTGGGCTTACAGTATTTGTTCCTGTTACAGCAAGGGCTGCCGAGGGAGACTCCGTGGCCAGACTAATTCCCCAACATCAACTGTGTGTAGTGAGCCGGTGTGGCTCCCTGCAGCCCCAGAAAGGGTCGAGCCCCGGAGAACCCTTGTACAAGGAGTCAAAGTAGTGTTACATTGCAATCTTGCAGTAAGATTATTTTATATTTTCATCCAACTTCTCAGTATGCATACCATGAACATAAGAGTTCACATGAGAAGTGAACATGCAAAGAATTTTCTACATCTCTGTTGGGCAGCGGTGTCGCATTTCCAACTGGAATCCTACCAGAATCATCACAGGAGAGAGAAAGACAATCTCTCTTCCCGCCCCCTTTCCTCTGCGTGAGCATCCAGGCTACCCCTTTGCTAATAAGCCTGCAGTAATTTTACTTATTCCTCCTGTGAGAATTTTTTTCTGCAGTATAGATTATATATTGCTTAGCCCAGTTCATTAATACAATAGAACATCCTATTTCATGCTAATGATCAGGAGACCCATTGATTATTGCTGAATTGTATAAATTAGCAAGTAAACACAATACAAAAATAAGGATAATGTACTGCAAAATATACTCAGTTCATTTATTTTGACAGTTGCAGTCTAGGCCTAATTATGTATGTTAATATTTAATAAGATGTTATAGAAGTGCTAAGTATTTTTATTATTCGTATTATTACTAGTAAATGTACTACAGTATATTTTTTATTTAATTAAGTCTTGGCAATATCAGACCTCACTACAGCATCTGCTATGAATTTTTTATTAGAAATTTTTCTGTGTGGCCATGTAGTGCAGATTAGTGAGGCGCTAATGCAAAAAAAAAAAAAAAAAAAAATTGTAGCATTGGCATCCTGAAGTCAAAACCTACAGACTAGGATAACTTCAGAATAGGGCAACTTAACAAGCATGGCAGTTTCCCTTTAATAAAATTATGGAATTTATTTTTTATACAAAAAATATTAATCATTGAATGTACTATCACAGTAGTGACTATAGATAAGGCTGTGATAGAATCTTTATTCTAAGTGGCTGTTTTCAGACTCTTGCAACTTTATCAAAAACAGTATTTTCTTTAACTGGATAACAGTTCGAAAGTGATATATGTATTTTGGAAAGTTTAGGAAAAAAGCCTACATGGCTTTTTTTTTTTCCATGTGAAAAGTTTAAACTGTTCAGTTATAAACATTTTCAGATATTTGTTTTATTTTGTGCTTGGATAACTCAAATTGCTTTGTTTCACAACTTCAGTAAGGACCGATGGTTGTGCCTCATTGTTATTACAAAGCCACATTTGTTCAGTCTTGGAGTTTTTTAGATAGGACATTGAGCATGCGTACACACAGAGTTTAATTTCTTGCCTTAACTTCAGAAAAAAATACTCAGGTATGTTTATTTTAATATCTAACACATACATTTGAGAATAATGGATAGTAATGGATACCAATTTAAAAATTCATATTGGATTTATAGAAAAATTTGTACAATTAAAGAGACTCACCCTGCATTCCTGGCGCACTCAAAACTTCCATTGACTCTTCACTGGGAATTTTGGATGTACAAAAATGCAGGCTCAAGCCACAAATCTCAGACTTTTAATGACACACATAATGGTACCTTGCACTCCTTTAACATCTGCCTACTGAGGATCTCAACACTTCATAAAATTTAAGGAATTTAACCTCAAGTAAGTAGTGATTTCGGCGTAAGTGATTGACCCAAGCTAATACAGGATGCCAATGGTCAATCCAGGAAGAGTAATTATGCCTCATGCTTCAGTGATAAGACTATCCCATCCTAATTTGTTTTAAAATATTATGTATTCTCCTCTATGTTATGTGAATTCAAACCTAGCTTCTGAAGAATTTTTTTTAGAAACAGTTTAGTTGGACAACCATGGTTTTAATTTGCTCTGTGAGTGAAATATAGGCAGGTTAAAGACTTAAACCCCCCAAACAAAACAAAATAGCCATTGGGGGCAGGGACACTGCCTACCACTGGATTTGGAAAGCACCAGTGATACTAATCCAACCTAGATAATAATATTAAAATATTTGCTGCATTGAGCATTTTAGCAGCTGAAAAAAACTTTCAGATATGCTGCTCTTATTCCCTTTCTGCCTGGTAGAGCCATATTTTAAATATTTAACAGAGCTGCCTAGTTGCAATGAAAGCATCTACTTGTCAAAAATATTTAACATTTAGAGTAGCTCAGAAGCTGGAACAGTAACTTAATAAAAAGTATTTTATGGTTAGAGCTGCTATGTGGGTAGGGTAAAACTACTTATAACTCTAATATTCATAGCCACTAAGTACCTTTGAAAGGAACTCTTTGTTGAAAACATCCTGTGTTTTACCACTTAAATGTTTGAATAATGTGAAAAATATTGTGCAGAGTGAAAGAGAGAGCATATTTATATACATGTATATGTTTTCAGTGGCAAGTCCTTTTGTACTGTGGAATTGAGACATATTTCTTAATTTTGCCTCAAGCTGAACAAACGTTAAATTTATTTCTAAACTGTTGTTAAAACTTTTTTTTAATTACCTGATTTAAGAATGAGACAACAAAACCATGCTGAAACAAAGAGTTGCTTTGTGGGCAGTTGCATCTGAGGAAAGGGAGGCACTGTGTGTGATTATTTGAAGTGGAAGATGGTTTTCTTCAATTATACAGTTAAAAATTCTGTGTGAACTACTGTTCATAAAAGTATGAAGTTGTAGTTTTGGAGTCCAAAGTCATCTCTGCCATAGAATAGTAGCAGAGCAAGCTTCTCTAAACTGTCTCACCAATGTACCTCAACCCTGCTCTAAAGTGTCGCTGGGGTGAGAAGGGAGATCAATATTCACTATCAATATGGGGGAAGATTATTGCCAAATGTAGCGTTGATTGTTCCGCATGGATCCCTGTCGACAGAGAACTGAACTCAGTCCACTAAACTCATTTCACATTAGTAAGGACTTTTGGTCACTAGTATCCAAGATTGTATTTGAAGTGGTAGTTTTGTAGATCAGTTTTGGAATCACTGGAAGGCTGAATGATGATCTGCATTGAATTATAGAAAAACCAGGCAGCTTCCATTTTTATTGTACATCAATAAGACTAACTTGCGGTTTGTCCTATCCTGTCACAGAAGTCATTATTTATCTACTTATAATGTGTAAATTCAAAGTAATATCAAATTTAAATCGCAAAGCAACAGTAGAGGGTGCTGTGGTAAGAGATTGCTGTCTGGATTTTTAATAAATGTTTGTAGTGACATTGTCAGTAATTTTAAATAGATAAAGCAACAGAAATAGTCATCTAGTGATAAATAAAAGCTACATATTGAACAGCAAAGTATAAATGGATGTTGGCTTAAAATGCAGTTTTAAGAATAATTATATAGTGAAATTCATTTATTTTTAGCAGCTGCAGCAAAGGACTGTATGCAATTTACACTTTGAAGCAAATTCTCCCCTCAGATACCTGGGTGCAATTCCCTTAGGGTATGTCTACACTACCCCGGATCGACGGGCAGCGATCAATCTGGGGGTGTGTGTTGATTTTATCGCGTCTTGTCTAGACGTGATAAATTGATTCCCGAGCGCTCTCCCATCGACTCCTGTACTCCACCGCCGTGAGAGGCGCAGGCGGAGTCGACGGGGGAACGGCAGCCGTTCACTCACCACAGTGAAGACACCACAGTAAGTCAATCTAAGTATGTCAACTTCAGCTATGTTATTTATGTAGCTGAAGTTGCGTAATTTAGATTGATTTCCCCCCCCCCCCAGTGTAGACCAGGCGTTAGTAGTAGAGAGGAGTTGTGCCCATCTTTTCAGGGAAGAATGAGATGCTGATTATGCTGATACTGTTGCTGATGATTATTGTTTTTAATTGTCTGACAGTAATACCTAGAGACCTCCACACAGATTAAAGCCCCATAGAGCTAGGTGCTGTAAAAACACATAGAAATAAACATTGTCCTAAAAAGAGTGGTGTATATATTTATATGACATACAATGAGTGTGAAGGAAGACCTAGAGACAAAAAGGTGAAGGCTTTCAATGACTTGATATGGTAGTTGGGTGCCAGAATCCCTTAGACCCCTTTGACAATCCCAGATGAAGTGATTGGGCCAAGTTCACACAGCACATGAGTTAAACTTGTTTTAATACTACAAATGATGCTGGGTTACTCTTTTGAGAAAATCATAGGAGCCCAATCATAATAGTTAAAAATTGGCAGTTTATTAAATAAACAACCAAACAATCCTAACCAAAAGAATGCCTAGTGTGCATGGCTGTGTTCTGTCAAGACAGACTTGAGAGATTAAACTACAGAGAGGTGCCTGGTTCTGGTAATTATGCTGACTGACATCCATAGGTGTCAGCTTTTGATTTTACTTTTTTCCTCCAGCTAGACATTGCTTTGGGTCACACTGATGCCCCAGAGGTAGTGCTTTTCTGCAGAACTGGTTCCGTAAATTCCATTACTTCTGGCTGTAACCCTCCCTGAGAGTCAAATCCCATGACCAGTCTGAGTAAGGGGTATCCACATGAGGGGAACAGGGAAAGGAATTTCCCCCCATATTCTGAAGTAGTGAAATAGTGGTGGAGCTGCTCCATGGAGACTATTTCAGCTCACTGGTTAATGTACCTCTTCATACACCCAATGCTTCACCACTGCAGTGTGGAGAGAGCCAGAGGATCATTTTGCCATGTCCTTGATTATATAGAACTGTCCCACACGTAGACTCTCTCCCATATACAGCCCATCCCTTTGCACAGTGGATAGTTTTGCTCTCAGGGGGACCTCTGGTAGTGGGGTGGGTCAGGATTTGCCCTTTAATCATCAAACTCTTCCTGGAGCAAGACTCTTGGATGAAATGAAGCTTTCTGTTTAAGCTGGTAAATATCTCTATCTCTTTATTTAAACCTCATGTACAATAAGGCTGAGAGCCTATATACCCCTACATTCACTCTTACAATTGCAGCAACTATTCTCCATCCCTCTACAGTCTACACCATCTATTAATTTAGAAAAAAAGAGAAGGAGAAACATGGAAAGAAATCAATACAAGAAACAGATATGAAGAAATAGAGAGTTATGGTAGCTGGCCAGGCTCTCAACAAATGTAAGTTGTAAGTCACTTGTTCAGCAGGTACTGTCAGGGCAGCCACATCATTGAGAATTACTTACTAGGTGCCTGCTATATGTGATCTGCCTGCATCCCTACTATAGAATGATTGTGTTTGAGTGTGAGTGTTAGCGGCACTGGGGTCATATGTCTACATTGCCACTGTGAGTGACCCTCCTAGCCGACACAGACAGACTCAAGATAATTTGCCTCCGGTTTCTATAAACAGAAGTGTAGAGGTTGCAGCTGGGACTGCAGTTCCTGCTTTTAAGGCCCCCTGATCTCCTGGGCTGAACTCAGGTGGCTAGCCTGAGTGCTGTCTGAGTCTCAACTTCTACATGGCTATTTTTAGTGTGTGAGCTCCAGCAGAGCTACTGCCAATCTGTCTACCTAGCTGGGAGGCTGCTCCCAGCCGCAGTGTACACATACACTTACACATACCCACCCAGCTCAGGTGTAAAACCCCACTATACTGGAGTGAGAGTTTTCTGAGTGTGGATGGGACTTAGGATAGGGGCAACACTCAAGTAAGAACCTGAGTTAACTTTGCACTGAAGACAAGCACTCTCTGATTCAGCAAAGCCCTGATGCATGTACCCAAAGCCAAGTACACATTTACATACTTTGATGAAATGGGGTCACTTTGCGGCAGCAGTTCTTAACTTATTTATCATTGTGGGCTGCATATGCAGCTCTTTATGTGTTATCTGGGCTGCAGCAACACAATATATATACTATGTCTATGGCCCTGAGGATGTCACATGGGCTGCAGCTGTATGCTGATTGGGCTGCAAACGGCCCATGGGCCACTGGTTGAGAACCACTGCTCTGAGGGAACATCTTATCCCAACACATAGGGGTATCAATCCTTGCTAACTGAGGCAGGAGGAAGGCAAATCTCCCCTCTTTCCCCCCTCCCACCCCATGTTCAGGGCCGGATTAACTCTCCTGTGGGCGCGGGGCTATTAGATTTTGTGAGGCCCATGTATACAAGTCTTTTTCCTAATTTAAAACAAAATGATCACAATTATGGCATCAAGTCTATTAATGCTATGCTAAACTTGCCTTTTAATTAACATAAAGCCAGTCTGTGGTTACATTTCAGTTGTAAAACATGTGGAATATAGTTAAGTTAATTCAAAATAGCCTACTTTTTACCTTAGAACAGCTGTTATATTAGTTTTTTTCTGGGAGGGAGTTTGGGTGCAGGAGGGGGCTCCAGGCTGGTGCAGAGCGTTGGGGTGCAGGAGAAGGTGAGGAGTGTGGGCTCTCACAGGGTGTTTGGTGCAGGAAGGGATTCTGACCTGAGGCATGGGGTTGAGATGGAGGAGAGGGTGAGAGATGCAGGCTCCGGCTGGGAGGCACTTACCAAAGGTGGCTCCCAGTCGGCGGTGCAGCAAGTCTCAGGCAGGCTACCTGCCTGCCATAGCCCCACACCGCTCCCGGAAGCAGCCAGCTGCTGGCAAGTCTCTGCACACCCCTGGGGAGAGGGGGACAGCATGCCTCTATGCACTGCCCGTGCCCGCAAGTGCCTCCCCAACAGCTCCCATTGGCCGGTTCCTGGCCAATGGGAGCTGCAGGGACAATGCTGAGGGCGGAGGCAGTGCACGGAGCTGCCTTTGCCCCCCCACCAGGGGCTGCAGAGATGTGCCAGCAGCCGTCTGCTTCCAGGAGCGATGTGGGACCATGGCATGCAGGCAGCCTGCCTGAGCCCTGCTGCGCCGCTGGACTTTTAGTGGCCCAGAGATCACGATCAACTGGCAGAAGCTCCAGGATCGACCAGTCGATTGTGATCAACGGGGTGGTGACCACTGAATTGTATATAATTATGGATTTATTTTTGCGGGGGCCCTCCTTAGTCCGAGGCCCTGGGCTGCAGCCCCTAAAGCCCCTGCATTAATCTGGCCCTGCCCATGTTCTGGGCCCCTCTCCTTTGAGAGAAAACCTGCCCTGGGCCTAAGCTAAATTCAGATTTTTGAAGCAGAAATTCAGCCCTTCTCTAACCTACCCATTTTCTTACCACTAAAGGTGGTTATGCTCTGAAAAGTGACTTTATAAATGGTATTGCAGAGCTCCATGTTTACTGTCTCAGTGATATTGAGACCATCCTTGTTCACTTTACTTGTAACAAGCACATAGACAACCTTTTTAATTGGGGGGAAGCAGAATTAATTAAAGGACACATAAGAACTGGAAAACAAATTGCAGCAACTGCAAATACTTTCTCATGATATTGGGTTAGAAGTGAACACGTCGAAGACGAAGTGGATGCCGAATGAGCATTGTGCAGAAGGAATCATCTCTGTAAATGGGAAAGAAATCAAGGCAGTCAACAAATATATTTTTCTGGGTCAGCAGCTGAGCAGAGACAACTCATTCGAAGGGGAATGCAGTAGGAGGTGAAATGCGGGGTGGGCAAGTTTCAACAAAATAAAGGCGTCTCTAACGGATGATGAACTGCCCAGGAAGAAAAGGAAAGAACTGTTTAACTCCCTGGTTCTGCCAGCAATGATGTACAGAGCGGAAAGCTGGTCAATGACGAAAGCAGAGGAAGAAAAACTCGCTGTCACCCAGAGAGCAATGGAAAGGCAAATGTGTAAGATATTGCTCTGTGATCATATATCGAATGAGGAGATCAGAAGGCGTACAGAGGTGACCGATTTGGTGCAGGCAATATACGATGCAAAGCGAAGATGGGTGGGTCCTGTAGTCCGCAGGCAAGTCAATAGGTGGATAACCTGCATCCGTGACTGGATTCCCAGAGACCACAAGTGACTGCTGGGCAGATCAAAAATGCTCTGGGCCAATCCCATGACAAAACTCTTTGGCCAGAAATGGAAAGAACGTGCTCGCAACAAAATAGAATGATGTGGTGTCAACTTGTATTAGTGGAGGGATGGACTGACAAAGGTGAGAATTAAAAATAATAAAATAATATCTGCAAAAAGAACAGGAGTACTTGTGGCACCTTAGAGACTAACAAATTTAAGGAAGATGATGTCTGTCTGTATCTGTACGAGTTTTTTCATGAGGTTGATGGATTTCCACGCCATACGGCTAAATGCAGTGCCACAAGTACTCCTGTTCTTTTTGCGGATACAGACTAACACGGCTGCTACTCTGAAAATAATATCTGTTGAATCTCACTCTAATGAGTAGTTTTGTACCAGGATTAAATTTGTACCAGGATTAAATTTGCCACTTTTAATTAACAAGTTTATGTTCCAAACTCATATTTCCTTTATTTATTAACACAATCCCTAATGGGCGCGCGGGCGGGTGCTCAGGCCCCCAAGCTCCCAGTTGTCTATGCCCATGGTGTAAATAGATGGGTTTTCTAATTGCTAGCCCAGACATCTCAACCTAGAATCTGTAGGTTAGATCAGGGTCGGCTCTGGCTTTTTTGCCGCCCCAGGCAAAAAAGCCTCCGGCCGCCCCCCCCCCCCCCAGGGCAGCAGGGGAGGGCGGCCGGAGCCCCGGGGGGAGGGCAGCAAGCCCCGGCCGGGACTCCGCTCTCCCCAGCACTCTGGCCGCCGGGGGGAGGGCGGCGAGTCCCAGTCGGGGCTCCGCTCTCCCCGGCGGCCAGAGCACCGGGGGGAGCGCAGCGAGTCCCGGCCGGGGCTCCGCTCTCCCCGGCGCTCTGGCCGCCGGGGGGAGGGCGGCGAGTCCCGGCCGGGGCTCCGCTCTCCCCGGCGGCGAGTCCCGGCCGGGGCTCCTCTCTCCCCGGCGGCGAGCCCCGGCCGGGGCTCCGCTCTCCCCAGCGGTCAGAGCGCCGGGGGGAGGGCGGCGAGCCCGCTGCGGCTCTGCTGTCCCCAGCAGCCAGAGCGCCGGGGGGAAGGCGGCGAGCCCGCCGCGGCTCCGCTCTCCCCGGCGGCCAGAGCGCCGGGGGGAGGGCGGTGAGCCCCAGCCGTGGCCCCGCTCACCCCAGCGGCCGGAGCACCGCGCTGCCCCCCCTCCAGGTGCCGCCCCAAGCACAAGCTTGGTGGGCTGGTGCCTGGAGCCGGCCCTGGGTTAGATTGTGTTCTCTTTCTGCCTTATACATCAGGCCACTTTGGCAACAGAGATTTAGTGAACAGATCTGTTGATTTTACCTGAGCCAAGGAAGAATCTTATTTGTTGTCCCAATGTTGCAGTGGCTCTGCAGTGCTAAAAAGTACCAAAATCTTATTTTTGAAAGCAATATAAAATGCTAGAATTCAGAATACACACAGGTATCAGAGCTGTTGAACAGTAACTCTTCTGGCTGCAATGGCATTGCAAAGGGAAAACAAATGTTGCCATAACCTGGTGAAACTTGACTCCCTCACAATCCACAGGATGAATGTATAGGAATGACTGATTGCAGCTATTACTTCAAAACTTGTAGGTAAAATAACTGAAAATCATGGTCTTCCTTTTGAGTTTTTATCCTGCTGTCTCAGTAGATGTATGTGAACAGCTCCCATAGTTTAGTTTTCACATGCACATCAGTATAATAAGTAATATTATTTGGCACTTATTAGCACCTTGATTTGAGGATCTCATCCTGCTTTTCAAAAAAAGTATTGACATAGGCATTCTTTCCTTCAGGCTTTGGATAGTATCCTTCCCCTAATGTCTTTTCTTTATAGACGGACAAACTATACATCTTGGTTTTGTAGGCAGGCTTGTGTCAAGAATTACATAGGGATATTGCAAAAGCAGGAAGGGGGACCAGCGATCAGAAACGTACTGCTTAATCATCTTAATGGCACCGTGCTAACAATGGACTAACCTGTAAATCTGTGGCTGGGATTCAATTACAGGGCCCTTTTGCTGCAGCACTGACTGAGCCATACTGATTTTCAAAATGGAGCTCAGCACTGGATTAAGCCTTCCCCGTTCTTCCCGAGGGACCCCTTTAGCTGCTACAAGAGAATGTTCCTATCGTCATAGTTAACGTACACTGCTGCTGGGATTGATGCATGGACTGAGATGGATCTTGGCCCTTTACCTGATCATGAAATGCATTCAGATCAGGAGAATGACAAGTCTCCACGTGCAAGTCTTGGAAAAGTTCCGCCGCACTCATCCAGAGGCCATTGGGAAAGCATACAGGCTGCCCCTTCTACCTCTCCGGACACAGCTATCGGACTCGTGGTAAGACACAACCCGGCCGTCCCAGACACTCATCAGCACGAGGGGAAAGAACAGCTCCATCATGACAGCTCCATCATGGCATAACAAAATGGAAAGGAAACTTTTCAAGTCCAGGGGCCACTTGCCAAAGGCTCAAGCAACAAACTGCTGGTGAGTTCGGTATAGTTTCTATGCGTGACAAAAGGTCTCAAGCAACAGTATGGCCCTGTGGACACGACACAGCTTGCCAATATTTCCAAAAGGCGCTCTTCCGACGGGGAGAGCGCTCCTGGGTGTCCTCAGCTGAACCGATTCACCCCGATCAGCAGCTCAGCTTCCGGCCTCCACCCTGGAAGCCAGATGGGCTTTGTAACTTCCATCTTCCTAGTGCAACCTCCCACGCCCAACAAGGTGCGTTTGAGTTACGCCGCTACCTTCCTATCCTCGCTCCCCCAGGGCAGGCCCGCCGCCCTGCTCAGGAGTTGCCGAAGTTATTGTGCCAGCAGGGGTTAGGCTGCAGGAGAAGTTAGGGAGGCTGCTTTTTGGGGTGGGGGGCGTGCAGCGCTCCCGGGCCGCCTGCGTGGTGCTGCTGCATTGTGGGGGGAGGGGGGCTCTGCGGGCGGAGTGTGGGGTCCGTGCGCTGCAGGAGGTGTCACACGCAGTCCCCCCGCCCTTGCAAGGCCAGCCCGGGTTGGCTCCCTCCGAGCACACAGCTCCCCCGGCTCCCTCTCTCCCCGCTGCCGAAACGCCGCCCCCGCCGATTCGGCGCAGTGGCTGCTTGGCGCCCAGACGGGACAAGAGGGGTCAGTGTCGGGCGCAGGAGCTGGGACAAGAGCGGCGGCAGCAGCAGCGGAGCGGAGCCCAGCGCCAGGCTGCCCGGCCGCTGCTGCCTCCAATGCCATCACAGCAACAAAGAGCGCGCTGAGGAGCGGGGAAGAGGCGCCCGGGCTCCACCAGCACCGAGGGCAGCGGGGGGAAGATGGCCAGGAAGGGGGAAGCCGCCACCTCTCCCTACGGTAAGCCCTCCTGCCCCCCGCCGCCGGGAAAGGGGCGCCAGGCTGAGCGGGCGCTCGGTGCATGCGGATGGGGCGAGCCGGAGCCTCCGTCTGGCCTGTTTACATCGCGGCTCCAGCAAGAGTTTGTTTCCCTCGGCAGCTCCTGGGGGCTGGGCCCCCCGACTCCCCGCGCGGAGCGAAGGGGCTGGGGCTCCCCTGCCTGCCGCTTGCGCGGGGGGCCAGGGGTTTGGGAGCAGCTCCCTCCCCGCGGCGCGGGGGGCTTGTTGCTGCCTCCTCGGGGAGCTGGGAAAGTTGGGGCTCGGTGGGCGCAGGGCTGCGGGCGAGCGGGGGCCACAACTCTTCGGAAAGCCGCCTGCTCCCCGGGGCCGGAGCAGGTGCATCGCCGCCACTGGGCTCGGCTCTGGGGTCTTGTCTGGGGCGGAGAGGTCCGAGCATCTGCTGCAGGGAGCTGGCCTTGGGCAGGAGAAGGTGCACTCGGCCGGGGGTGCAGGCGGGTGCTCAGGCTAGGGGGGATCCGGAGCCCAGGGTTGGGCGGCGGGGGAGGGGGATTGGCTTTGGGGAAGGTGGTGTGCTGGGGAGGGGAGCTGGGGCTGGAGCATTGGATTCGGGTTGGAGTGTTGGGCGAGTGTAGACAGTATTTTGGAGCTGGGGGTGCGGGGTTGTGTACACAGGGTGTGTGTGGGGGGGGTGATGTGGCACTGGGTGGCTTCGCAGTGTTCTGATTTGGGGCGTAGGGGGAGTACTGGTCTGGACAGGAGGTGTAGAGCCTGGAGCCGGTGTACTGGGACTCAGCGAGCAGCTTGTCTCCTTGCCCGAGTCCTGCCAGCCGAAACGTCGCTTCCTCCAGCAGAAGGTCACCGGGGGGCACAACTTTATCTCTGTGCTTGAGCGCTGCTTTAATTGCTCCTGAGTAGCTAATTCATTTGCAGCAGAAGACAAGGTTTAGCAGGCTCCTTAATCCGTTTAAAGGCGACTCCATAAAACCAAGTGCAGTTTTCCTTTTACAATTATGCATGAGATTTCCATGGCAAAATATTTCCCTCTTTAATCTGCAGACTGAGCAGAAACCTCTTAGAAACAAGCCTCCTTTTCTCTGCATCCCAGTGGGCAGGTCATACTCACAGATAATTTACACTAAGGGGCATACATGGAAATAAAACTCTTGCTTTGGTGTAATATGCATATTGTGTGACATGGCTGTAACTCAGAAAACCCAATTTTATGATTTAAGAACATAAGAATGGCAATACTGGGTCAGACCAAAGGTCCGTCCAGCCCAGTATCCTGTACTGACAGTGACCAATGCCAGGTGTCCCAGAGGGAGTGAACCTAACAGGTAATGATCAAGTGATCTCTCTCTCCTTCCATCCATCTCCACTCTCTGACAAACAGAGGCTAGGGACACCATTCCTTACCCATCCTGGCTAATAGCCTTTAATGGACTTAACCTCCATTAATTTATCTAGTTCTCTTTTAAACCCTGTCATAGTCCCAGCCTTCACAACCTCCTCAGGCAAGGAGTTCCACAGGTTGACTGTGCGCTGTATGAAGAAGAACTTCCATATATTTGTTTTAAACCTGCTACCCATTAATTTAATTTGGTGGTCCCTAGTTCTTATATTATGTGAACAAGTAAATAACTTTTCCTTATTCACTTTCTCCATACCACTCATGATTTTATATACCTCTATCATATCTCCCCTTAGTCTCCTCTTTTCCAAGCTGAAAAGTCCTAGTCTCTTTAATCTCTCCTCATATGGGACCCATTCCAAACCCCTAATCATTTTAGTTGCCCTTCTCTGAACCTTTTCTAATGCCAGTACAGATGCTCCCCGGGTTACCCAAGACCTGACTTATGCAAATTCGCACTTATGGAAAAAGTTCCATAAACCAGAAATAGGATTTCTGAGTTGTGGAAATTTTTGCGTAACATATGAGTATATGTTTCCGACTGATGCAAAATTCGAGTTATGCAAGGCTTTCCGGAATGGAAAGATTGCATAAGTTGGGGGGCGTCTGTATATCTTTTTTGAGATGAGACCACGTGTGTACGCAGTATTCAAGATGTGGGAGTTCCATGGATTTATATAAGGGCAATAAGATATTCTCCATCTTATTTTCTATCCCTTTTTTAATGATTCCTAACATCCTGTTTGCTTTTTTGACTGCCGCTGCACATTGCTTGTAAGTCTTCAGAGAACTATCCATGATGACTCCAAGATCTCTCTCTTGATTAGTTGTAGCTAAATTAGCCCCCATCATATTGGATGTATAGTTGGGGTTATTTGTTCCAATATGCATTACTTTACATTTATCCACATTAAATTTCATTTGCCATTTTCTTGTCCAATCACTTAATTTTGTGAGATCTTTTTAAAGTTCGTCACAGTCTGCTTTGGTCTTAACTATCTCGAGCAGTTTAGTATCATCTGCAAACTTTGCCACCTCATTGTTTACCCCTTTCTCCAGATCATTTATGAATAAGTTGAATTGGATTGGTCCTAAGACTGACCCTTAGGGAACACCACTAGTTACCCCTCTCAGTTCTGAAAACTTACCATTTATTCCTACCCTTTGTTCCCTGTCTTTTAACCAGTTCTCAGTCCATGAAAGGATCTTCCCTCTTATCCCATGACAATTTACGTAAGAGCATTTGGTGTGGGACCTTGTCAAAGGCTTTTTGGAAATCTAAGTACACTATGTCCACTGGATCCCCCTTGTCCACATGTTTGTTTGACCCCTCCAAAGAACTCTGATAGATTAGTAAGACATGATTTCCCTTTACAGAAACCATGTTGACTTTTGCCCAACAATTTTATGTTCTTCTACGTGTCTGACAATTTTATTCTTTACTATTGTTTCAGCTAATTTGCCCGGTACTGATGTTAGACTTACAGGTCTGTAATTGCAGGGATCACCTCTAGACCCCTTTTTAAATATTGGTGTTACATTAGCTATCTTCCAGTCATTGGGTACAGAAGCTGATTTAAAGGACAAGTTACAAACCATAGTTAATAATTCCACAGTTTCACATTTGAGTTCTTTCAGAACTCTTGGGTGAATGCCATCTGGTCCCGGTGACTTGTTACTGTTAAGTTTATCAATTAATTCCAAAACCTCCTCTTGTGACACTTCAGTCTGACAATTCTTCAGATTTGTCACCTACAAAGGGCGGCTCAGGTTTGGGAATCTCCCTAACATCCTCAGCCGTGAAGACTGAAGCAAAGAATTCATTTAGTTTCTCCAAAATGACTTTATTGTCTTTAAGTGCTCCTTTTGTATCTCGATCGTCCAGGGGCCCCACTGGTTGTTTAGCAGGTTTCCTGCTTCTGATGTTCTTAAAAAACATTTTGTTATTACCTTTGGAGTTTTTGGCTAGCTGTTCTTCAAACTCCTTTTTGGCTTTTCTTATTACATTTTTACACTTGCAGTGTTTATGCTCTTTTCTATTTACCTCACTAGGATTTGACTTCCACTTTTTAAAAGATGCCTTTTTATCTCTCACTGCTTCTTTTTCATGGTTGTTAAGCTACGGTGGCTCTTTTTTTTTTTTTTTTTTTTAGTTCTTTTACTGTGTTTTTTAATTTGGGGTATACATTTAAGTTGGGCCTCTATTATGGTGTCTTTGAAAAGTGTCCATGCAGCTTGCTGGGATTTCACTCTAGTCACTTACCTTTGTGGAGTAAAACTTTATAACTGTATCTGTTTAATCAAAAATTGACAATTTGCGTTATTCACACTGAGGCCCTTAAGGACCACAGCTGGTTAGCTTTCCTTCATGGAAGTGAATGGTAACCTGAACAAGCACTTGATCCATTAGTGCTTCCCCAGTAGTGGGTGTTTTGCCTGAGAAAGGATTGCAGGATGAGTCTAAGAAAACCAAGGAATTGTTTGCAGAAAGGGTAATATAAACAAACCTCTGGGGGGGGGAGGGGGGGACCCTCACCAGAAATCAGAGAACTTCAGGGAAGAAATGTTATATGTTTCCAAAATATTGACTAATGCCTCTGAAGTTATTTAACTCCTCACAGGGCCTGATCCAGGGAAGTCAATAGTTTTGCAGTTAACTTCAGTGGTAATAGTCTCCAATGCGTAGAAAAGCAGATAGAAGGACACTCATCTGAAGGATCACAGAAACACAGTATTTAGATGTGGGAAAACAGCTGGTAGATAGAATTCATACTCCTGTAAGTGCAGCATATAATTCCCTCACTTATAATCAGGAAAGCTCTGCTTTGGAAAGAAAACTTGGAAACTGTATTGTTATCACACAATATTGTTTTAGCTTCATTTTTAAAATATGTTACTTTGGAACATCTGCTGTCCTTTGGCATGATACTGTTACCTTTATTTACGTGGAAAAATGCATTTGGAAAAATTTCTTGTATTTCAACTTGTAATTTGTCAAAACTACAAATTGAAATATACTAACTAGAAATATTTGCTGTTTTAGCAATTTCACATTCATCATAATTTTTTCTTTCTTTTATCTCTCCGTTTGCATGTGCTTATTTTCTTAGAGGTACTATTTAGCATGTGCCTCCTAAGGAGTCATTGGAAATAATTACTTGGGTCTTTTATAATGAAGAAAAGCGAATTTGAATTAATCTTTCTACCTTACTGGCCTTATACTATGAAATAGTGCAATACCTTCTAAATTCAGGATCTGCAATACTGTATGCTTCTACGTGAAATTGCTATAATAGTCACTCACCATCTCGATTGTTTTTTCTGACTTTGCTAATAGTTGGCTATTTACCTTCCCACTAATATTTTTTGAAGGAGTAGGTGCCCTTAGGCTCTTTTCTTGGAACCCTACTTCACCAGATCACTGTTGTTTTTACCATTTTATAAATGACAGAGGCAAACCTTTCTCAAAAGCTTCGATCTATTGACTTCTGGCATCAATTGAATGCCTTAAAAGAGATATCTCAAGTCAGATTCCTGGCTGACAGCAGACTGCAGGCTCCCTGGACAGCTTATTAGCTGTCTCTCTCTCTCCCGCTGAGCTAACAAGTTCTCTAACTGATGCTGGGTTACTAGATTTGGATTGGCTGATGGAAAGCCAAGATACTGGACAGTGTCTGGATGGCTATTGGAGTGAACATAGCTGGATAAAAGGCTTTAGTAAACATGTAGACTTTTTTTGGGTGGAGTTGAGGGCATCTCTTCTAAAAACTACAGTACATCTTTTTAGCCATATTGTTTCTCTGCATGCGCATGAAGGGACTAGAAGATCATCCTTGAGGCAAGCTGCTTATTAGCTTTCTAAATCTAGGTAATAGGATTCATTCTTCCCTAGAACAGCTGTAAGCTTGCGACAGAGAAATGTGATTTCTTGCCCCCAGAATGGAGAAAATAGGAAGGGTTTATCAAGAACAGTGATGCTGACTTTATCAAGGCTCTCTCTTCAGCAGAGATTTTTTTTTTTTTTTCAGTGTGAAAGGGAAATAACTGTTCCCTCAGGAAAAAAAATAAAAATCTTTCAGTTGCTATCTTCCAGTGGAAAGATATCAAGATGAAATGGAATACAGGTTTTCCATGTGTAAAAGAGCAATTACCTCCCATCCCCCCCATACTTTGGTCTGGTGTTGGATCATCTCAGTAGAGAAGATTGCCACTGGAAATGGAAAAACAAAGAAATTCTTGAGCACTGGCTTTCCCATCATAGCTTAATATTGAGGTTTTTTTAAATAACAATGAGAGAGCTTTTATTTTTATAATAAATTACTCACCTCTGTCACTTGACTAATTCTTGTTCTTGTTGAAACCAATGGCAGAACTCCCATTGACCTCAGTGGTGCAGGACTAGGCCATTAGCAATGCCAAAATTATGTGTTTGTGCCGTCACCGTTATTTCCATAGTAACTAATAGTGAAATAAACCCTAGATTATAACATCACTGAAGAAATGGTCTGGGGGAGGAGGATACAGAATTTAAAAAAATCTTGTTTGACAATATTTTAGTAAATAGCATTGATGAGAGGAGATACATAAATAAGGGCCAATCTTTATTATTTTCACCTTGAGTTAGCCCTCTTTTTTTCCTTTTTTTTTTTTGCATCTGCAAATGGCAGGGAACAAGTCCTCTGAGGCAGTGACTGTCGTCTTTGTTATTTGTATGTAGCCTAGTTCAATGTGTCCTTGATTGAGGTTCTTAGGTGCAATCATAATGCAAATAAATATTATTAATAATAATTTAGGTTGGTTACATATGTAAAATCTGCTTGCTTCTCTAAATCACACCTAAATTTCACTTTCAAAGTGCCTCTGCAGTTGTGTCTCAGCACCAAAAGTACTGTACAATAAACATCACCCTGTAGAATCTTACAAGACATCTTAGGTCATCTAGTTCATTTCCCTGACAATGGAAAATTGATCCTATTGTACATTTACTATTCTTTCCCGTGGTTTTAGAGTTCCAAAGTCTAATAGACATCACTATCATTACTTTTTCTTGAGATTCAGACTACATATTCTCTTTAATTTCATCCCATTACTAGTCATACCTATGTACTACCCGAAACAATTCCTCTCCCTTTGTGGTATTTACACTTCAACAGGCAGGTGCCAGGCACTTCAAGGCGGAATCTTCCATCACCTCTTAATTCATACTTGGCCAACTTCAAATATGATATAAGTGAGTACAATTCCACTGACTTAAATGGATTTGAACATTATAAATTATCTACATTTGGTCCATTTTATAAAGGGCTTCCACTGTGTATAGTATGTCAGATCAATCAATAACTCTTTGGATACCACTGCAGTACATAAGTTCAAAGAGTTCATACATGACTGAATTTTTCTAATTTGTATTGACTTAATAGAGGTTATGCCCAATGGTGGGAGAAGAAAATTCAAAAGGTAGAACTTACTTAGTGTCCTGTTGTTTAATTAGTTTATTATTGCGGATATTTCTTTTTGAATAAGAACGTTCTCCCTTAGTACCTCACTTCATCTTCTGATTGATCCTTTGGTGAAGTCTTGATCCTGCATGTGTTAATATTTCTCTCTCTCTATCAAAATGAATTTAGGCATTTAAACTTCACTGTAGGATCAAGCAAGAGTAGCATATGGATTTTGAGGACACAAATGTTTGTTCAAACTGACATTTATTTTATCATTAATAAAAGTAGCAAAGAAAATTATTAAAAAAACCATGAAAGATAATTAGATCCAAGATTTTTTAATTGTTTTGCCCCACTATGAAATTCCACGTTGAAGAATCTAAATGTTATTTTAGCATAATTATTTTTGGGTGGGAACATGAAAACATTATTTAATACAATCATATTGAATAATTATTTGGTATCTCTGTTTATGTGTTGCAAACTTTATTCATGGTAATATTGTATTAGTGTATTCATTGAGATAATTAAAAGCAA
This sequence comes from Malaclemys terrapin pileata, assembly GCF_027887155.1. Lineage (NCBI taxonomy): Eukaryota > Metazoa > Chordata > Testudines > Emydidae > Malaclemys > Malaclemys terrapin. The sequence continues at coordinate 86,935,766 of NC_071512.1, forward strand.
CCATTTAAAGCGCGCTCTCTCTCTCTCTATGTGTGTGTATGTGTGTATATATATATATATATATATATATATATATATATATATATATATATATATATATTACACACACTTGCAAATCCATATAATACTAAAATGTCTGATCTGATTACAGTCTAGTGAGACTAACATTTATAGTAATAATTCAAAGAAGAGGAAATAAGTTGCAGACTTTAAGTGCCTTATTTTCAACTATACCTTGTGTTTTAGAGAAGTTAGGAAAGATAACTTTACATTTGTACATAGCTGCTTCCTTTTGGGGTCTTTCAAGAGAGAAATAACCATATGGTAAATGCTGTTAAATTTAGTGGACTGAAATATTTTGATGATTCTTGGCAGAGAAATACTCCCAAAGCCAAATCCTCATCTCGTGTAAATCTGAGTAGCTTCATTGAAGTTTGGTCTCCCGGTCTTTATATATGTTGTGAGCAGCTAATATCTAGAGATGTCTGTCTTTTCCTGCACTTGAAGTAATGTAGAAAGAAGATTAAAAAGCAATCCAAGGAAAAAATATTGCTAGGTTGCATCTTTAGCAGACATGGCATTACTGTAACATAATATTTAAAACAGTCTGCTCACTGATTCATAATGGGACCTTTTCTGTACAGTCCCTCTAATTCCCATTAGCCAATATTGTTTATAAAATGCCCAGGAAATGCCATTTTGGTTGCAGAGTCAGGTGGTAATGTCAGAACTTTGCTACTGTTGGGCCTGGTCCTACTCCCATTGAAGCCAATGACAAAACTCCCATTGACTTAAATCGGACTGGATTAGACCCATATTTCTCTCTTTTTTGGGGGGGGAGATTATAAAGAAGGATTTTTGGTGAATTTTTGAATAAATGCAACAAAATCAGCAATAGCTCTTTAACACCACAGAGTTGGTTTCTGTAGTAGTGAGAAAATCCTTTTTTGTTTTTGTTTGTGTCCTGTGCAGTCTTAGTCCAGTTCATGACAATTTTGTTAACATTTTCAGAATACCATAACTTTAAAACTTTTCTGAATTTTACCAAATCTATCGATACCCTGGGATGAGTCATGCCATATGACACTCCAGGAAGATAGTTATGTTTGGGAAGTTGCAGGGAGGGAATAGAAAATTGGACTCCTAGTATGATATCATCAACTAATTGAGCAGCTACTGCAATTCTGTAATGCTTTTAATAGATGGCTAGGGGACTTAACCATCTTAATCTTCAGTGGGGATGGGGGAAGGATAGGGGAAAGGAGGTGTATGTCCACGTTGCTCAAAAGCATTACAATTTACCTTAAAATTCGGTTACTTTTTGGAGAAAAAATGTTTTGTTCCTAGCTGACCATGTGTTTTTTATTATATACATTATCCGTGTCTCTCTATGAATTCAACAATTAACCCAATCCATGCTTCTAAATGAGAGAGTTGTAGATCGTGAAAGTTCTCACAATAGGAGGAAATATGGCAACAAAATTAATATAGAAAAGTGGGAGTCTACATGGAAGGAGAACTAACAGTTTAACAGGTGCCTCGGCAGTATCGTGAAATAGTGTACTAGACTTTCACCTCTGTGATGAAACTTTGGACAGTCACAAATGAAACTTTGATTTCCTATTGCAATTTTGCCTATTTATTAAAAAAACAACAACAACCAAAAAAAAACAATAAAGTTGTGTTATCTGCTCAGGAGAGTTTCCAGACTGGATTAATGGTGGTGTTGCAGTGCAGGTCATAAATAAGGTACATGTGGCAGAGCTATGCGGGGACCCTCACACAGCACGTGCCCACACAATACATGGCTCTAGCTGGAAGTTACTATCATTTCAGTTTCATAAGCATTAAATGAACTCTCACATGGGGCGGGGGGGTGGGGAGGAGAAATCACAAGGCCATAAATTATATTGGATGTGGGTTTGCTGATCCTTAAAATTAACATAGGGATCTTACTCATATCTGCTATAAATATGAGAAATGCTTAATCTCAGAACAGGATTAGGCCCTACATTAGGAGACTGACCCTAATTAAGACGAATTAACTATTAGCTGGCTGCAAATTCTGAGAGTACTCATTAATTTTCTTGTACCATGGCTTTGTAGCTGACAGATATATTATTTAAACTATGGAAATTCTACCCTTGGTTGGTTTTCTTGTGCTTATGTATTCCAAAGTATAGAAGTATGGAGCATCATTCACTGAATAATCTACATTATCTAGAAAGATTTAAAACTAAATATCAGTTTTTTTTCATGTTTTGCATTACAGTTTTGTGGCTCAAATTTGCACCCCTTACAGTCAATAGGGAATTGTCAGAGGCTTCAATGAGAGCAGTATTAGACCCTCGATTATCCTATTTTTTCCCCCACGTGAGTTAAATGATAGTATTGAAAAAGACAACAAAATTAAAGAGACAAATCCCTCACAGAACTGTGTGAGATTAGACACAATGGATTGCAATTGCTTTTTAGAGAGATTAGTCTATTGTGTAAATATGTATTTCAGGACTGTTTAAAGTATGGATTATGTAAATACGTATTTAAGGACTTTAAAAATGCATCATATTGACATAGCCTACTATAATAGGGTATCATGTAAATATGTGTCTAGGGAATTTTAAAGACGTATTATGTTAGACTATTGTGAATATATGTATTTTTAGGATATTTTTTTAAATACAGATTATTTACCCAATAGAATGTAGAAACTTTTTTAAAGGCAATATTGTTTATCATGTAAATGCATAGTGAGGGCAATTTTTGAAACTTTGGTTACTTGATAACTGCAACCTTTTTAGTCTATTGGGCAATTGTGATATTTCAGGAATTTTTGTGTCACTGTCAGTGGTATCTTCATGGCCTTTATGGATACTCATTATGGCCCTGATCTTGTAAATGGTTAAACACATTGATAACTTTATGGGAAAATTCACATGAGTAAACTTCAATGAGACAACATCCCTGAGTAAAGCTATGCATGTATATACGTTTTTGTAAGATCCGGGTGCAAAAGAATTCTTGATATGGTACAAATAATAGCATAAATAACTTATTTGCCACATCAGACAGCATCTCAGACAGCAAACCTCTTAAGGCCAAATCCTGTTAGCTTTATTTATGACAACATGTCTGCTCATCTTGTTCACACCAATATCCTAGTTGAAGTCAATGTGACTTCTGATGGACCAAATCCTAAGAAGCACTAAGTATTGGATTAAGTCCCATGTAAGTAAGGAAAAAGGATTTGGCTAATATTGCAGAACTTACAGTGAGCCCAAATTATTTACTTTTGTTTCTTGAACCAAATTTCTTATGCTAAATTTCAGCCCAGATAAGTCATAAAAATTCTATGTGGAAACAACCTGGGCCTGATTCTGCCACCTTTGCTCAGGTTGAGTAGTGAGCACTTTACTCCACAAGCAGTCTCAGGGCAGCCATTCACAGAGTAAAGCTACTACGCAAACTGAAAAAGGGTGGCAGACTCACAACCCCTTGGACACTGGGATTTCCAAGTGGAAAAGCGGATGTAAACCTCATTACAATACACTTGCCTCGATATACAGGTAATGTACAATTCAGCTGTGGTGGGTTATTTGTTGCTTAGTGATTTGTCTCACCAGAGTAAGCACAACACCACTGAAAGATCTCCATCAGGAAAAAGAGGGTAATGAGCTAGATTACTTTCTGATGGAACAGACTTGTGTCAGAACTTGTTATATTAACATGCAGATATTAATACATATTGGGGGGGAAAATTGAATTCTCCCCTCCAAAATACTATTTAACTGTGATATACTGAAACAACAATCTAATATCTTTACTCCCATTCAGGTTTGATATATAAATTTGAGCAGTTGCTCTCCCTGCACACTCTCCCTATCAGTGTGGGTACATGATGATGTCACCACTCTGGAGGAAATTAACAAAATTGCAGCCGGCTAGGGCCTGCAGCATCTAATAGAACTCCTTGTATGATTAGCTCTTTGTATGGCATGTTTCAACCTACAGTGGTGGTCTTTCTCTGAGCTGTATCCCTCTGAATATAAGGGAATATACAGAAATGTCAACAGAGACATAACTGTAGCAGAGTTATAGTTAGTGCTGTTTTAATAACCCAATGGATTAATGGCAGTTCTGTCAAGCTTGGTGAATCCTTCCATTTAGCAATAGCTTAATTATTCTCCCTAGACTCTTTTCTTAACCTCCTGCTGAGATTTCTCAACATGACTGTTAAACATTTTATAGATCAGCCCCTAGTGAGTGAATCAGCATTTTGTTTGTTTCCAACACTATGATCACTTTTACTATTCAAGCTAGTACAAGGAAACTTACAAACAGATGTAATGACTGCCACTCAGACCAACATGATGATAATGCAGTAGTGTGACATAGAGCCTGACTGATTACTGCGTGGCATGATTTTACTGTCTGCAGTGTTGATGTGGCCGTGTTGATCCCAGGATATTAGAGGGACAAGGTGAGTGAGGTAATATCTTTCATTGGACCAACTTCTGTTGGTGAGCGAGGCAAGCAGAAGAGCTCTGTGACAGAAGTTGGTCCTATAAAATATTACTTCACCCACCTTGTCTCTCTATGATTTTACTGTGGTATACAGCCCGCTGTGGTCTACTCCTAGATAGTACATCAATATCTTTGTTTCCTGTTTTCCAAACCAGCTGCACATTAAAATGTAAAATAAAAAACAGCCCTGCCTTTCACCCTCTCCCACTCATACATGCAGTGTACTTGTGTTGTATATCTTTAGAAACCTGTTGAGAATCTCAAGACAGGTGAGGTGGCTCATTCATACAATGCACAGGGTGAAACTGACAGTGCATGATATATGCATTTCTTCTATGTGAAACAGGCATTAAAAGAAGAATCACCTTTTTCCAGAATCAGTTTCTCCAGATAGATGAAAGAGTCCTCAGATTTTACTTTTTTATTTCCTGGGCAGGGAGTGAGTCCTCTGAACACTGTTTCTTCCCCTTTTATTCTTTTTTGTAAGGCCCCACTTAACAGCAATTCTGCTCTAAACAAAAGAGGGCTGGACAGTGGTCTCTTCAGAGTCCATCAGCTCAGCTCTCTGTATGGTCCCAGGAGATGGGGAGGATTGTTAGTGAGGTTCTCCCTCTCAGAGCCTGAGCTGTCTGGCTTCAATAGCTTTCCTTGCCCCAGCCAGAGTGAGGAAAAAGGGTTAATCTCTGGACATAAACTCTGATTCGGTGGGTAGCAGTGTGTTTTGTTACCACTAGCCCACTGGACAGGCTTGCTGCTTAAAAATAACAACAACAACCACACCACTGAAAGAGAGAAGCTGGGCCATAAATCCTCATACAAATGGAATGCAGTCACTGTGGCATAAGGGTGCATCTTCAGGAATAATGGTGGATTTGTCTCATTTACCTCTTCTGTTATCAGATTTTAATAGATGAAAGTCAATGCTCTTGCATTTCTAGGAAGCCAAGGTTTTGAAGCCTTACCTGGATTTACATTTGGCTCAGGTCTTGTGCCATGGCTGAACTCTTGTCTGCCTTCCACACCTAGCATTGCTAATAGTTTCAAAATAGAAGAGTGCACTGCTCTACTTGGAAAATGGATAAAGCAATTTTTTTTAGACACAGAGAGTGTTTACTTCTTATCAGCGTCACTACAGATGCAAAGTGTTTCTTGAAGACCCTGCCCTTTGAAGCAATTGATGTGGTTTTAGCCATACTGTCTTTTCAGTTTTCCTTTGCTGCTTATCTTTTGTTTGTGTCCTGTTACAAACATGTATTCTTAGAAATAATAATACATAGCATTTAGATGCTGTTTTTATGTTTAAACACACTGGCCAGATTCTGATCTTGGTTACACTGGTGTAAATCTGGAATTACTCTCTTGAGTGACTCTAGATTTACACCAGTCTAGCTGAGGTCAGAATCTGGCTAATTATCTGGTTAATCTGAGGTGAGAGCAGGGGTTTGGGAATCAGGAGACTAGATTCTTTGTCCTACTCTATTATTGGATTTCTGAGTGTGGGTTTCCCCTCTGGTGATGTAGGGAAAGGAATACACCTTTACCCCGATATAACACGAATTCGGATATAACGTGGTAAAGCAGTGCTCCGGGGGGGCGGGGCTGCGCGTTCCGGCAGATCAAAGCAAGTTCGATATAACGCGGTTTCACCTATAATGCGGTAAGATTTTTTTGGCTCCTGAGGACAGCGTTATATTGGGGTAGAGGTGTATTTACCAAATTTTGTAAAATCAAGGAGGCCTGTGGAGGAAAGATGCTGTGTACAGTAAATGCAAAACATTGTGAGTAGGATTTTCAAAAATGTTCAACGTTGGCTTAACTCTGCTCCCATTGATGATAAAACTTCTTTTGACTTCAATGGGAGCAGAGTTAGGCTAATGATAAGAGCTTCTGAAAATCCCACCTAATGGATATAGGTCATAGGAAACCACCCACTTCTCACTTATATTTCTGTATACATACAATGTAGCATCTGTGTATTAAGCTCTTGCTCATACAGCTACTTTCAGTTCAACCAATTCTGTTATTGTAGCCCTAATGCTCTAAATAGTTTGAGCCCAGGAATGCGAAAAAAACATATTACCTAGACTTTTTTCCTAGCAAATCTTGGTTTTAAATTTAATTCTCATTCAGGGTTTGTTTTTAATGGTACTTTTCTGAAAAGGGGAGGCTGTTGGTTGCAGTAGTTTTGGTCATCTGTAAAATCAACTGTATAGCCTTAGCAAAAGTCCACACTTGCACCATCTTCAGTGGAACTCCTACATGTCCCTTTGGCTGTGAGCTAAGAGCCTGTTACTGATATTGTCACAATAGCAACAAATATCTTTGAACACTAAGAATACCTAATGACTAATCAAAACATTTTGCAACAAGCTTACTGGCCATATATAGCAAACGTTCAAAATGAAATCCTGCATGATAGCTGTTGTTGGAAATGTAGGGTATTAATTACGTTTTCAGAAATGGTGCACAGTTCATGGATGCTTGTACCTAAAGGCTGCTATTCAAGATAGGTTTAGAGATAAAACAATTTGTTTTATTTATGATAGGTAATTACCTTTTGTTTGATACTATTTTGAACTAATATATTCAGTTTAGTCGGTGTGCTGAACATCTCTTTCCAGTACTTTATTTCTGTTATAGTGTTACTGTTAGTAAGCAAAACACTAGCTAGTTTCATGGTGGCCTGAACAAAATCCCAGGACTAGGAGTGTTGTGCAGGGGAAGTGTCTTGGGCTAGTTATGAATCTGGATGTAGTGAAGTAGAATGAAAAGTCTGAATTGTTTTAGTGCATTATGATGGGGAAGTTGCAATTCTCTTTATTAGAAGCTGAAGTTCGTTATAAAGTTATCCTGTAGAGAAAAACTTGGCTTTACTTATGTGAGGGGTCTACTGAAGACCCACATCTGCTGGGGTATCTACAAGACTAACTGGCTGATAATGGCAAGGTTGGGGGATACTTAAGGACAGTCTATATATCTTTCTACTTTAAAAAAGAGAGAACCCATTTTCAGGATATGGCCAATGATCGCCATCTGGCTATTTTGCTTCTATGTTCTACCCTTTACTTCTCTCCTCTGTCCCTCTCCTTGTTTTGCCTTTTTAGAATAAGCTTTTTGCAGCAGGGATTGTGCCTTCTCTTGTGTTTGTACAGTGACCAGCAGATTATAGATGCTACTGGAAACAAATAACAAATACTACAATCAGATGTGAAATGCGGTTTGTTACAATAAATTGGCTTTAAATGGCAAAAGCAAGTGCTGAATTACAACATGGAGGTGCTGCTGATCCAAGAATAGTTATTTTGAATAGACACCCAGAGCTAGATTGTGGCATTTAACCACAGTTCTAAGTTGGTGCAGAGTCCTACTGCCCTAGGGGGAGATCCAAGACGGATGAGGCCTTGAGGGAGTTTTCTTGCTACCTCACCAGGGCCAAGGACAATCTGGTCCTAAGGTTTTCACTGAGGACAAATGTAACTAGATTTGAGCATCTCACCTATCAAAATGCAAACCTGTGTACTAGAAACTGCCTCATAAATAACCCACCTGTTCCATGAAACATTTCAGCTATAAAATCCATATGACACTGTTGCCTATTGTATCATGTGTGCTGATGCCTCTTAGACTGGAAGCTGCTACGGGATGAGGCCCTTTCAATGCTTATGCCACTATGCAGATAAATAATGTCAAAACTGGAATGGACAGCATTTCTTGGAGATGGCTAAGGACAGGGAGGAATTAACTTTGTCTTGTCTGCAGTGTGTTTCTGCCAGTCCAGTTCCCAGTATTTTCTAGCCTTTCTGTTTTCATTAGTTAATTGGCTTGCTTTCCTCCACGTTAGCCAGTTATGTGTCCTTATGCTTCAGTAGAAAGCATGTAGAGTAGCAAACACAGGGCTCTTATAGATAAATGTGGGTTGATTATGCTGCTTGCTCTTGTAATCAAATCATGCTCAGTAATCTATCTTCACTTGGATATGGAAGCACTCCGTTTGCTGTGCACTCACTCCTGAAGTGTAAAGGCACATAGCCATCCACAGCTGCTCAACAGTGAGTGTCTGTTTCTTCCTGTTGCTCTGGTACCTGTTCCAGAGACAGGCAGACATATAAAAGCAATTGCCTAGAGTATATTAATTGGGTGTTTTTTTTGTTTTTTCCTATCTGGATATTATGCCAAAAAAAGCCAGGGAGGCTGAGTATGCTTGATGAAGACTGTTATCCTAATACAATCAAAACAGAAGCATTGATCAGGATAACATAGCTTGAATTGATTTAGAACTATTAAAACACTTAAGCCTTCGGGGTGGGTGATTAGTCTGTCTCTGATGTTATCGGCAGGCTGGGTTTGAGGAAACAGGATTATTCCTGTGCTTTTTAGAAGTGAACCCTAACTCTGTTCTCCAGTTCTTTACCTATTTTATTTGTATTACTGCAAAGGCTAACCAAAGTGTAATATCTGATTTGAGCAATGCAGTGGATTGGTGGTTCCTAAACTTGATTATACCAGGGCTAGAAATCCACCACAGGCAACTGGTCTCCCTTAGCTGAACTGCAAATTCTTTTGCACTGGTTCCTATGGTACTTCAAAGAAAGTGCTGCCGGAATTGGCACCGTGGCACCTGGTGTATTTTTGCTGTAGGAGCTGGTGATAAAATGGCTGAAGAAAATTTTCTTGGGAGAAGGAGAGAATAGGACCATGGTCACTTAGATAAACGAATGTGACCTCCTTCGGGGTCATGGCCCACTACAGACTATGAACTGCTACACTGGAAAAAAGCAAACTAAGAGAGATGGGGTAATAATCATATGCAAGTACTTTCTAAGGTTTCAGGATTACATACCATAAATAAGATTTCTAATAAATAGATAATGGGAAAGACTGAAGTTCACCATAACCCACAAAGCTGCCACCTTCCCTGCCCAAAGTGGTGACTTCAGTCCACCTAATCCTAATAAATCACTCCTGTGCAATGCTCCACAGAAAGGTGAAAACCTGCAAGGCCTTTGCCAGAATACCAGACAGGGGATGTTCCTGCAGAACTTCAGATTTAGTGATCAATTTAATCCTGTAACAAGATTCAACATTATTAACCATCTAATCACACAAACTTCTAGATGCCATTAGTAGCCAAGAAATGTCCTCCTTGCCTTCTTTCCATTGCATCCCTATAAAATGTATTTTGCCTTACCTCCATGGACAACGGATTCCAAACACCAATTGATTAACTTCTGGGGCAAAAAGCCCCCCTGTAAATTTAATCTAAACATTTGTTTTAATTTTCTGGTATGTCCATTTGTTGTTTCCTGTCATTGTTCAATTTGAATATGTTGGTACCAAGCCTTTTGTGGTCCCCTTCTAGGTAGTTTATTCATTGCAAGAAAGCTTTTATCTTGCCTCTAGAATTTACCTTTTCTTATAATAACTACAACCCTGGGGAATATTTTTATCAGGGGAAATCCCAGCAGGGCATATAGCTGATGTAAAGGTTCTGTGTCATTCCTCAACAGGTCCTGTCACAGTAGGTCAGTAGGGGGCATGAGTGAAGTGCTGACTTGCCCCAGCTAATCCGAGCTGTTGACCAAAGCATTCTTAGGCCATAGGCACCAAGTACATCTAGGACAGCCCTGACTCTCCTCTGACTTTGACTTGTACTAGGGATCAAAGCAGCCCCAACAGCATCAAAATAATGGAGTTGCAGAGAGGCATAAAGTCATTTCTGCCCCCTTGGTACCTTGGTTAAGAAGAACTCAGATGCAGCAATGAATCAAGCCCCGTGAGATGATCGTGCCCAAACAGTCACTTTGACATTTCAGTCCCACTCATGAAGCTAAGATGAAGATATTAAAATGTCCCTCCTCATTGACCACAGCCAATTGCTAAGTCAAGGAACCATGGCCTAAAGGGAACAAAAACAGAACAATCCCACCACCAAACGTAGTATGTTGAGCTCTCCAAAGAAGGGAGAAATTCTCCCTTGGCAGGAAGCCCAGTATATATATCTATATATCTCCAACATGTGCATGATGGGAACATATTCCAGTCTGGGACTAAAATAACTTCCAGGACTGTAGTTGTGTATTAAGCATAAATTCCAGTGATCATGCTGTTGCCTGCAGGAAGGGGAGCTCTCATTTATGTGAGCTTCCCAAGCTTAAGACCATAAGAACGACCATACTGGGTCAGACCGATGGTCCATCTAGCCCAGTATCCTGTTTTCCGTCAGTGGCCAATGCCAAGTGCTTCAGAGGGAATGAACAGAACAGGTAATAAATAAGTGATCCATCCCCTGTTGGCCGTTCTGGCTAATGGAGGCTAGGGACTCTTCAGAGATGGTTTTGCATCCCTGTCCTTCCTGGCTAGTAGTCATTGATGGACCTGTCCTCCATGAACTTATCTAGTTCTTTTTTTGACCCCTATTATAGTCTTATCCTTCACAACATCCTCTGGCAAAGAATTCCACAGGTTGGCTATGTGTTGTGTGAAGAAATACTTCATTTTGTTTGTTTGTTTTTTAAACCTGTTGCCTATTAATTTCATTTGGTGACCCCTGGTTCTTGTGTTATGAGAAGGAGAAAATAACACTTCCTTATTTACTTTCTCCACACCAGTCATGATTTTATAGACCTCTATCATATTTCCCCACACCCCTAGTTGTCTCTTTTCCAATCTGAAAAATCCTAGTCTTATTAATCTCTCCTCATAGGGAAGCTGTTGCATACCCCTAATTTTTGTTGCCCTTTTCTGAACCTTTTCCAATTCCAATATAGATATATATTTTTTTGAGGGGGGGTGACCAGATCTGCATGATTCAAGATGTGAGCGTACCATGGATTAATATATAAGCTTCTACCTGATGTGGTGTGCATGTGTTTTTCTGTACAGCTTGATATGCAAAAGGAGGGAGAGATCTTGCTGAATCAGGTGGCCCATTGCAGAACCAGTTGTGTGCAGCTCCCGTGGCCTTGCACAAGTTTTTGTGCCATGAAGCCTAGAAATATTTTTAACTGAATTAGGGTCCTTCATAATCAATGTATTTTGAAATAATTGAATACCTTGAATAATGGCTCTGGTTCTTATTTGTACTGGATGGTACAGTACAACTAATTGGTTTTTCATCACTTGTAGTTTTCCATGAGAGTTAGGATTTCTTGGACGTGATCAGATTATTAAAAAGCAGCTGACTAACAAATAATGTAGTAATACAGTATTTATTTTTAGATTTTTGCAGCAGAATAAGTAGTTTTTGTGCCATTGCTTTGCTGGTAGCTGACAAAGGGCAACAAACTGTATCTGTGAATACCCCCTTCTGTTGGTTTCAGTACAATGTGATATCTGTGCTAGTATCTAGACAGCAGTTACAAATAGCAAGAAGATAATAAATGTTATGTCCTTGTGGCCAACACACTTGAACTCTTGTAATGTTTATCCCAGTAAATAATTTGAAAGAATGAGAGGGATTTGTAAAGTATTGCGGTTTGAATGTAGATGGTATTATTTCTTAGGAGCAAATGTTCTTTCTGGCATGCTCCCTTTAATTCTGGAAATAGAAAATTACTCTTGGACATAAAAGTAAAGAAAAGTTATAATCATGAGAAGTAGTTTATAGGTGGAAAAAAGTGATATATGTATACAGTGTGCATGTGCACATGCATACATCATCTGTATTTGCTTCTCATTTATGCAATTCAGATCCAGTAGAACCTTGCTAATTTGTACTAATGAGTGGGAGACCTTTGTGAATTACTGAATGTTGTGACAAGTAGAACACAGCAAATATTCCAAGCGGCCTACCTACCTGCATTGTGGGAATCCCATCTGCAAGAGACTATTCCAATCAGGTGTCTTAAAGCTCATTTTGCAATCACCAAGGCAAATTAGAAAAAAACCCAAAGTGAATGTTGTGCTGGTGAAAGGCGCTCGTCTGTTTGATTCCTGTGTAATGAGAACAGGAAAGACCTCCCTTTCTACAGAGCGGAGAGATTAAAAAAACAACCCACAGAGATCAGCTGAATGGTTTGGGACAATGAAAAACAAAACACGAACAGGAGTGGGTCACAGTTCAAAAAAGGGATACAAAGGGGATACTAAACAGAGAACTCCAGACTGCAGCCATTGCTTAAAAAAGGTGAAAGGGAGTCAGTAGACGCTGCCAGTGTTTAATTTGTAATGAAAACAGTGCTGGGGTTCAAGCAATTTTTTTACATTCATAACTGATGCAGCAAGCCCCAATGTGCCAGGACTATGAACGTTTAAGCCTAGAGGTGCTGAGGCTTAGCCCTGGCAAACCCTGACACAAATTAAGCACTGGACACTGCCCAAACGAACTGTCTGGCTATGTGAGTTGAAAAGTGGAAGTAAGTAGGCCCCACAATCCCAGCAAATCATACTGCCTCCATCCAGCTTCTTCATCCTGGGCCCCTAGATGGCCGCTTTGGCTAATGCAAGAGGAGGTTGATGAGGAAGTCTCTGGGTTTAGTGGGGCAATGGATAGGGTGTAGATTACCCCACTTTTTGTTTAAGTTCAGCTAGAACTTCAGTGAGATGTTCTGGAGGTGATGGAGAAGGGGCTGCAATCTCGAGTACTGGAGATAAGTGTGCATCAGGATAACCCTCTTACCAGAAAAAAGACCAATATTGGCCCTAGCTGGAGGGAGAGGAATTACTCCAGGGGAGGTGAGTGAATCTCATGTTTTTTGAGGGAGAGAGAGAGTCACAGTTATTGAATGCTTGAGGATGCTGCTTTGCCAGTACCAACCTGTGCAGGATGTGAAACAGATAAGGTAAAGGGCTTCTTCTGCCATTACCAATCCTCTGAACCATAGTAACCAAAATAAACAATATCCACATATGCTTTTGCAAACAAAGCTTTTAAAGATTTAAAACAGCTCTGGGGACTCATTCTTTCTGATGAAGGAAGCCAAGAACTAGTATTGCAGGATTTTGCTGATCGCTTGGTGTAAGTACCCTTTAGATCTGTGGATCCACTACAATTACAAAGTGATGGATTGCGGCTCCAAAAACACTATCTATTTTAGGGTTTGGGAATGACTGAAGGGGAAATAAATGGGGGTTTATAAGGAGGAAGATGCTGATGGAATATGGAAAGGTATCTTAGTACCTAATCCTGTGAATTGTTGAGCCCCAAAGGGGCATGCAACGAATTTGAAAGGTGGCCTTTAGCCTATTTACTTTGTTTTCTCAACCTTTTCTCTCTTTGAAAACAATCAACAGGCTTTTCTTGATCTGTGAAGTATGCTTCTGCCAGGAGATGGACTATGATATAACAAAACAACATCATGCACTTAATTTCACAGTGAGATTTTCATTATCTGCTCTAATGGGATGTGTTTATATTTTCAGGATGGTGGTGTGATTTAGTTAAAATGCACAAGATTGAATGAATTAACAAGTTAATACTTCTTAATTTCTCAGTTTGAAAAAAGAATGAAAAGAAACAGCCATTATTGGAATGTATTTTTATCAGAGTGGGTTAATAGGCTTTAAAAGAGCTGGAGATCAATAATAAAAGAGAGCAAATCATTTGAGATCACACCGTTGTGTACAATAATGAAATCTTTCCTTTATTATGCACTGTTATTGTTAGCATTAGAGGGCATCCTCAATTTCTGAAAAGTAAAGAGCTCAAGAGGGGTATTCTTCAATGCCTGGATTATTAATTACCAGTATATTTTATTCTTCAAAAGAGTTTTTTTTTCTTTTAAATAATAAAACCCTTTTTCACAAAAGGAGAAAATGCTTATTCAGTCAACTGGAGCTTTAGTGCATATTTTTCTGCAGAAATTTGAAACATGGCATCTGTGTGTCTATGCACAACAACAATTGTTCTCTGTATGTAACTGGATACGAAGGAGGGATTTAGGTGTGGAAATGCATAAAACCATATAATGCCACCAGTCTGCGGGCAGATTCCTATTGTTGGCAATCTAGTCTAGGGTTACCATATGTCCTCTTTTTCCCGGACATGTCTGGCTTTTCGGCACTCAAACCCCCGTCTGGGGGGAATTGTCAAAAAGCCGAACATGTCCGGGAAAATGGCGGCTCTGCTCCTCCCCTGACTCTTCGGCTCTGTTTAAGAGCCGAGCGCTATGGGCTTCAGGTAGCCCCCTTGCCTCTGGACCCTGTGCCCCCAGCCGGGCACTTCCCCTCCCGGGTTCCGGCGGCGCAGGGTCCGGAGGCATGGGGGCTGCCCGAAGCCCAAGCGCTACCGGCTTCATGGTTTGCCGGGCAGCCTCCAGACCCTGCGCCCCCGGCTGGGCGCTTCCCCTCTCGGGCTCCAGCTGCGCTGGGGAAGCGCCGGCCGGCCGGGGGCGCAGGGTCTGGGGGCTGCCTGGCAAACCGGGAAGCCGGTAGCGCTTGGGCAGCCCTTTCTGCATGGCTGGGAGTGGGAGGGAGGAGGGGGCGGAGTTGGGGCAGGGCTGGGGGTGGGGAAATGGGCGGGGCCAGGGCCCGTGGAGGGTCCTCTTTTTTTATTTGTTAGATATGGTAACCCTAATCTAGCCGGATTATGGAGTCAATAGCTGGTATTTATGTGGGATGTTATCTTTAAAAATACACTCTGCACTGGCTGTATGTCTGTTTGAAAGAGCAGTGAAATTAAAGTTACAGATCCCAACCCTCCAAACACTTCCACACGTGAGGGACTTCTTGAATGCATTACATTAAGTACATGTGGAGGTGTTTGTAGAATTGGGGCCACAGTGGCATAGTCTTTCAAAAGATTTGGTTTTCTTTTCCAGTACATCAGCAGAATGGGAGCATAGTGAATTTCAATTTATTTCTAGCCTGAATACAAAACAGAATCAAAGATCAGAGCTGATAACACAACAGGAGGAGAGCAGAGGCAGCATTTTAGAGAAACAGATGCACTGTTCCCAAATTACTGCCTGTTTTTTTTTTATTTTATTTTATTTTATTTTATTTTTATTTTTATTTTTTTTAAATCTTTTTAGTTGATACTGACAGCAGTTCATTAACATTAAGCTAAAAAGAGAATGGGAAAATATATTCCATGCAAAGGTTAGAAGCATAGTTTTAAGGCTGCTGATTTGAAGTTGCATATTTTCAAGTAGTGGGGTATGGGAACAATAGAGACCTAATGGAACTGGGAAAGTGAATAGGGGAATTTGAAAATCAAGGTTTGGAGTTTACCAAATGACATGAAAAATAAACTGGGAGAAGGAATTGCAATTGGAGCTGAACCAAGACTTCTGGGTTTTGCCTTGCAAAAGGTTGCCTCAGAATGTTAAATTCCATTGTGAAACTTTTCCTAACTTTGGCAAATGTCTTGAAGCATGCAAAACTCTTTATAAAACTTATTAATAAACAAATTATTTGAACAACTAAAAATGCCATCATTATTAGTGTATTGCTTGTGAGCAGAACCAATGTCTAGTGCTCAGAGCAAGACGAGGAGCCAGGATTCCTAGGGTCTGTTGAAAGTTCTGCCAGTGTGACCAGAGACAGGTCATTCTTCTGTGCTTCTGTTTACAGATTTGATTGATGAAACTAACAATAGTCTGTTATCCTACATAGTGCTGTAATTAAGCCTTGAAACACCAATCTGTAAAGTGCTCACATGAAATGCCCTATAGAAGTTTCAAGTATTATATAAATAATTTATTTATTATATTAATATAACTATATAAATATTTATTAGTAGTATAACTACTTACATTGTAAGCTCTCTAGAGTAAGGACCATCTTTTTATTGTGTTTGTAATGGAACCCTCATCCTCGATTGGGGCTTGCTGGTGTGACTGCTATTCAAATTATACACCTCCTAAGTATTAATAAAATAATAATCTATTAACTTCACTGACCAGTATTGGTAGGTATTGCATGACAGTCGTGATCTAGGCAAACATAAATATCAGTCCTGCAAACACATTAGTACATGCTTAATTTTATTACCATATGTAGTCATGGTAGTGAGGTTAAGCATGTACATCAGTCTGCGGGACCAGTTGTGATAATAAAGCTAAACACATGCATGAGTAGTACCAGGAACTTATGCACATGTCTGACTTTACTACTGTAACACTTCATGGTAATAAAGTTAAACATGTGCGTTGGTGTTTGCAGGACTGGGGCCTTAAGTCATAGCACTGCTGCGCCCCCTCTCTCTCTTCTCCCCCCCCCCCCCCATAAAACAAACAAATAAACCCAGTAACAACCTAGCAGCGGCACTGTGGTAGCAGAAAGTGAAGCTTGTAATGATGGGTATTACTGAATTATGTAGCAGAGAGAACTTTAGAATGGGAATGGAGGTTCCTCATGTTTATGCCTGTTCTACTTCCACATGCTGCTGTAAGCTGTGGGGGTGGGAGATGAGGTGGTCCACTGGCATGTTTGTTTGCTATTTTTGGCTCAGTCTGTTAAAATTGTTGGATTAATTCCATTACTAATAGCTTTTAAAAAACCGTAAGAACTAAAATCCCGTAGATGTTTACTAATTTGTGCACTCTGTTATCTGCACTTTTCCACAAACTGGTGGTGTCGCAATCTCTCAGCAAATATTTAAAAGAAGAGTGCTATAGTGAGGTCTCATACTATTAAGGCTTCATTTATTAATACTTTTACAAGAGATCCCACAGTGCATTTACTAGCAAATGTTGAAGTTGCATGTATAGTTAATACTAAGCTATGTTTGTCCAAATACATGAACAAGTACAATTTATGATGTCTGCTCCCTAACCTGTATTACTGAATTTTCTCACTTTGGCCAAAATCCTGTGCCCAGCAAAGTAACTGAGCTAGAGTTACAAGAGGGCAGGATTTTACCACCTGCAGCCCAGATGACTCCTTCAGTCTAATTGCTGGTGTAGCCTCCAAGGTCTTTGACCCTCTCTGGGGTGTGGGTGAGGAAAGAGTTGGACAAGGGATCTGCATAACTGCCCTCCTTTTGCCTGTCTGTTATCCTGCCCTGCCCCCACACAGCTGGGAGGCTCCCTCTAGTGCTAGCGCTGGGGCAGGATTTGCAGTGAGTTTTCCAGTTCCAGGCCAAGTACAAAGTAATTCTGGTTTCAGTAACAGCTGTCAGAAGGTGGAAGGACCATTTTTTCTATTCCTCCATGTTAGGAGGGATCAGGGCTGGATTTCCAATTAGGCACAGTAGGCACATGCTGAGGGGCGCCGGCATTCTAGGGACTCCTAAAAATTAAAAGTGGGTTAAAAGTTTTTTTGTTTTTGTGTTTTTACAGAAAACACAAAGGTCAGCTGTAGGCAGCGTGGGGGTGGGAGCCGGGGGGAAGGGGTGCTGAAGATGCTGTGCCTAGGGGCGTGTAAGGTGTATACCGAGGCCTGGGAGGGATACTGTCCATTATTACGTGATTTTCCTTTACAGTGTGTGGTTTTGGTTTGCTTTTAATCTCAGCCATATGCGCCGACTGCATGGGTGATGTGGGGCTGGAGCACCCACGGGGAAAAAAATGGTGGGTGCTCAGCACCAATTGGCAGCCCCCCTATCAACACCTCTCCCCCCAGCGCCTCCTGCCCACTGGTGGGCCCCGATGATCAGCACCTCCTTTCCCCTCCCCCCCACGCCTGCCACGGATCAGCTGTTTCATGGCATCAGGAGGCGCTCGGGGGAAGGGGGAGGAGCAAGGGTGCAGCGCGCTCGGGGAGGGGCGGGAAGAGGTGGGGGCAGGGCAGGGTTGGGAAGAAGCAGGGATGGGGCATTGGGGGAATGGGTGGAGTGGGGGCAGGGCCCAGGCGGAGCCGGGGGAGAGCACCCCCTGGCAAATTAGAAACTCAACCCCCATGATCCCTGCCCCTCACAAGTGCTTTTTTTAAAAGACAACAGCAAAGCCAAACATTCAGTCAGGAAGAGTGGACGGACTGACCTGTCTCTTTGGATGCTATATTTTACAAACTGTAGTGTAGCTTTCACTGATTCTTTAATTGCACTCCAATGGTAGCAATAAGTCTCCCCCAACCATCTGAGGGGAAAACATTCTAGCTGGGTGCTGCTTGCATCACTGACATAGGGGTGTCTCAGTAATCCTGATGGAGAACTTCTGCAAGAATAAAAAGAGGGGTAGGTGGAGATCTTAGTGGGGAGGACAAGTAGATTCTTGTACAGTAGTTGTTGCTATTAATGCATCTTTCTTTGTCTCTTGTTGTTGCTGCAGACTTTGCATCTGCGTTGCCTACTAGTCTTTTAAATAAAAAGGTGGTTGTCCAGATCTACAAAGGTATTTAGGCTTCTAAATTCCGTTGGAATTAATAGAAGTTAAGAGCCTAAATACCTCTGTGGATCTGGGCCTTGGTGCTAATAAAAGGGATACACCTCCAGCTTTGGTTTATCCTCTCCTCTTTCTCTATCCTCTTTCATTTTGGGAAATTTATACACTCCACCCCCGTTACTGTTTCCAGCTCTCCAAATCTGACACTATCTCCAGAACAAAAACTAAATAAAAATAGAAGAGCTTGGGGGAGAATAGAGAAAAAACATCTGGTGTCTTGTCCCATGTCCCTACGTCGCACCCCCTCATCATCTGCTCAACATCCTCACTGCCTAACTTGTCACTGTTTTGTTTGTGATCATTGATGGTCACATGGGTAAAAACATAATCATATTTAGGGTACAGGTTTCATAGCAAGCTGATTTTACTCTTTTACCTCCAGCTCTACATCCACTGTGATGCATAACTTTTATTTATAGGGAAAACCACTTTTTGCTTATGGCAAAACTTCACCAATGAAAAATGGTTGTTGGTAAACTTCTGAGCGCTCTCTCTCTCTCTCTCGTTTTGTTTTGTGTCTTTCATAAAACTGGCAGCCACATTTTAGCAGATTTTCTTTACAGCTGAAAATTAATATTTGCAAACCCTTCCAGGGTCTGTTGGTGAGTAGTGATATTTGAATCTGCAGGCAGAAATAATAAATATTTGGGTGGAAAAAAATCTGAGTACAAAAGTAGGCCTGGGAGGGATAGCTCAGTGGTTTGAGCATTGGCCTGCTAAACCCAGGGTTGTGAGTTCAATCCTTCAGGGGGCCATTTAGGGAACTGGGGTGTAAAAAACAAAACAAAAAAAAAAACTGGGGATTTGTCCTGCTTTGAGCAGGGGGTTGGACTAGATGATCTCCTGAGGTCCCTTCTGTCCCTGATATTCTATGATTATAGACCAGGGGTTGGCAACGTTTGGCACGCGGCTCGCCAGAGTAAGCACCCTGGCGGGCCGGGCCAGTTTATTTACCTGCTGACGCGGCAGGTTCGGCCGATCGCGGCCCCCACTGGCCGCGGTTTGCTGTCCCGGGCCAATGGGGGCGGCGGGAAGTGGCGCGGGCGAGAGATGTGGTGGCTGCGGCTTCCTGCCGCCCCCATTGGCCCGGGACAGCGAACCGCGGCCAGTGGGGGCTGCGATCGGCCGAACCTGCCGTGTCAGCAGGTAAATAAACTGGCCCGGCCAGCTAGGGTGCTTACCCTGGCGAGCCGCATGCCAAACATTGCCGACCCCTGTTATAGACCTTGATGTGGGTTATAAAAAGTAGATCAGGAAAGCTGCTAAGTTTGTTGGATTTCAGTGACTCAAGTAGCGATCAGGACAACAAACTTGCAGAATGTATGGAGGGAAAATCATGTTTCAAGAAATAGAACAGGCCTATTTTTTAAACTTAGTATGAGCAGAAAACACTCAATGCTATTCTAAACTGAATACTAGGAATAGAAATCAGTGATGACAAATAAGATTGAAATTTGGAGCATCTAGCTATTATCTGATGATCATAATACTATTTAATTTGATATACAGTACTTACTACTGGCTATGAAAACACCCACATTTTTGACATTGGGAAAGATGAGTAAGAGGGAATGTGAATTATGGTACAAAATCCTGCCTGAATTCTCTAACGAGTGGGACATATTTGAAGAGACAAAATTCAGACCTGGAGGTCCAAAATTCAACATTGTGTCCTTGTATCTGCATGTTGATTTTTATATGTATTTTGAAAACATCACTGCTTCAGTACTCCAACACAGGTTGGCTAGTTAGTAAGACAGGATTCAGCATGGAAGGTGGCTGGGTCTGGAAGTTCAATGAGTGAGGCAGAGGGTATATGGTAAATGAGACTGGGATGTTGGGTGAGGGGGAAATAACACATGAACATATAATTAAAGACTATACTGTATCATAACATGTTCACAAGATCACAGAGTTAACAGGCAGGCAGTCTTAACTTTAAGATGCCCTGATTTCTGAGTGCTATATTCTGCAACTTTAACATTTCTTTAATGTAATTTTTTTACGTAATGAAGCCAGGAGAAAGGTTGATGGCTGGAATTATTGATTAGACACGCTTCTGGGAGTCGAGCACTGCGTTTCTATACCTGGCTGCTACAGATTTCCTGTGTGACCTTGGCCCCTCTGTGTCTTAATATCACCCATTTGTAACCTTAATATATAATAACTTACCTACCTCCCAGGGAGTTAAGGCTAAATGTAGTGGTGGAGATCCTTGAATGGGAGGCATTATTTAAGAGCAAGATATTTTTATTAATTCACTGTATGACTCAGCCCCTCTTGTTTGTAAGTTTTAAAAATGAAAAAAGGAATATAAATGACTGTTGCTCAGTTCACTTATTTCTGCAATTAAAGAATTTCTTAAAGCATTGAGGACTTATTTTCATTAACATCTTAACTGTGTGCAGTGCTAACAAATGCTATTCCTTATCCATAAGGATCTGTTAGGAAATCACCTAGAGAATTGTATATTTCTTTGCAAACATTTAGGAATAATTTCATTAGTGTTTCTTTCCAGAAACCTGAACAAGTAATTATGCATTCTGTCAAAACTGTCAAATTCTCATAGATACTGAATTTACCGAGTTATAATGTGGCATAGTTGGATTCACTTGAGGGGAAAACAACTCTTAGATACAAAAAAGTAGTATTTACATAAGCATATATTCCTATTAGAGATTATTACAGTTATGGTTAAGATCAAATAATATTATAGCTTGTCGTGCAATATATCTTCAAGTCATGCTTGAATTTGATATTCTCTCTTTCTTTGTAATTCATACCATCTGTATGCAGAAAGTAGCAATTTTCTACATACAAAGTGTTAATCCAGAAATGGATTTTGGAATATTTAATTCTCTTCCTCAGTATCATTTGCTGTCAGTATGACAGAAGTCCTATTTTAGTTTGATGCCACATGGCCACCTACTGAGCATAACTGGTGGGCAACTAATTTTTTCTGATGGACATATGGACAAGCATGCTGTTGTTCTTGGCCACAAGATAACTCCTGTCTACCCTCCCACACTTACTTTGAAATGTGTCCTCCAATAGGTCCATAAAACAAGCCCCTAACTGCACCAGTCCATCCCCAGTTGGCTGCATGAATAGGTATCGTAGTTTCCGGCCATGTTGAGGTGCGTCCAAGCTCTTTGCGAGCACTATCTTCACTCCAATTAATCATGCTGCATTAATTGCAGTTTAAAGGGAGGTCCACGTTGTCTTTCCAGCCACAGGGTAAGTACTGTACTGCAATTGCAGCTGCAGCAGGGGAGAGAGGCTGGGGAAATGTACTGAAACATGACAAGATACAGGCTGCAAGGGGAGGATTAATGCATAATAAAACACACATTAAAATTTTAAATGTTTAATTAAAAAAATCTTAAATAATTAAAAAAAAGAAGTGGAAAAGGCCTGTCTGTGCCATTCTGTAAGCAGTAGGTCGGGAAGAACAGAAACACTACCATTGCATAGACTACATCTTCTTAGGAAAAATGTCTGGCTTGTTAAGCTAATTGAGTAATTTGAATGGATGAGCATTTGTAGTTGCTTCACAAGGTTAAAATTCAGGTTGCATGAACTGTATCTTCTTTCCACAGTCAACAGCTAATACACCTAAACTATCTTAATCAGAGCATTTATTTCCCCCCCACCTTTTCTGCAAAGTCTTAAATTCTAGACATAATTTGATCCCACTGTATATGTTTTTGATGTGTAGCTTCAGTATCTTTCAAAATACTTAAAATATCTTATTTATCTTCTTAAATAAGTGAATGGAATTGTGGCTGGGTGCCTGAGATGGACCATACTGATGATGCCACATTCAAGGCAGATTGCAAGAACTAGGGCAGACAATCCCCAATGATGGTGGTTTACTCTATAATTAGATTCACCAAGCCAGGCACAGACAAGCTTACCCAGTACCACACTGATAAACCAGAAGCCAAAACACAGTCCATTTTAGGCATTCCAGCCTTTGGCTCCCATCCAGACAACTCAATCTAATATAGTGAGAGGTTATTGAAAACCCATTTCACCATGTGTGAGGTTCTTTCTAATCGAAAAGGATGAGACACATCCCAGATAAAACACAGCTTTTGAGAGGAGAGTGACAGTTTTAGAAAAGTGTTTTAGAAGTCCCACCTTCATATGTGTTCCTCAGTTTCTTGGATATCTATTATGATTCACAGAAAAGCTTCTTTTTATTTGGGGCTATTTAGGATTATAGCCATAAAGGATTCTTTAATTTGACACTAGGATTCCCATAGTGAGTATTTTATAATGATTTTGCAGTTAATAAATTAATCTGAGAAATTTCAGTAGTCCGCTGACAATTGCTTAGTCCTGTGGTTTTCAACCTTTTTTCATTTGCAGACCTTTAAAAATTTTTGAATGGAGGTGCAGACCCCTTTGGAAATTCAACCTGTGGTCCGCAGACTCCTACCATAGAAGTCTTAGATTGAAAACTGACTAAACAGAATTCAACTATAAATGTTGCACATACTTGGCATGGCATTTGACGTAGTATGAGACAGGGTGCTAAACTGTGAGCTTCTACGGTAATGACAACACTTCTGGTTTTTGACCTGTAGATGGGGATATTCACATACTTTTCATTGATCAGAAAAATCAAATGCCTATTCTGGGATCTGAAACTTTATTTTCATAGTCACTTTTTGCAGACCCCTTAGATATAGTCTGCAGACCCCCCAGGGTCCATGGACCACACACAGTTGAAAATCACTGGCTTAGCATGTTTGCAATTCCTCTGGAACATTAATCATTACGTATTGGTGCTGAGACCTACAAATATACAGAGAATTGCTTTAAATCTTCAATCTGCGTTGGAATTATTGATTTAAATTTAATATTAGTGTTTGTTTACTGTAACCTCTGTTTATTGTAAAACAAAATTCTAGTGGACTCTGCTCAGATGTGACTAGAACTGACCGGACAATCTCATCTAAAGATGACTTCAAACCTAATCCATTTTCTGTGTGCTTTTTTGCTGAACCGTTAAGCCATACTAGTAATATTTGTTTTTGGACTGCTTTCCTGTTTCTCCACACTCGTTGCCTCCCTCACTGGTCAAAACTGCCCCAAAGTACATACTCTTAGAACAAATGTGTTGTGAAATGGATAAGTCAAAATCCCCCTTGCCCCCCGACATCCTTCCCCCCCTCCTTCCCCCCCAGGTCAGATCATCTCAAGTATCTAGCACTGTAATGGAGATACTGTGGGCTGGATGTCTCTAAGGGCAGGTCCAGGGCCGTTCCTAGCCATTTTGGTGCCCTACGCAGTCTCCCCCCCCCTCCCCTGAGCGACACAAGTTACAGCAACGTAAGTGCTGTCCACGCTGGCACTATGTCAGTGGGAGATGCTCTCCTGCCGATATAGCTTCCACCTCTCACGGAGGTGGAGTAATTATGTTGAGGGGGGAAAGCTCTCTCCCATCGGCATAGAACGTCTTCACCAGACTCGCTACAGTGGCACAGCTGTATCAGTGCAGCTGTGCTGATGTAGCACTTCTAGTGTAGACTGACCCTAAGTCATCTGTGTGCCTCCCCATTCCTGGGGCTGGCTGCATGCTGAAGCAATCTCTGGCATAATTTAGAGAAGCCACAATGCCTCCATCCTACTCCTGGGCCTGGCCTGCTACAGAATGCCTTCTTCAAAGACGGAGTGAGTGATGCAAGGGGCCATTGGGAATTTCCCTATCAGAAACTCTTTGGCTTCACTTGGGTGTCTGGAACCTGAGTGCACAGGCCTAATAGCAGGGTGAGGGAAAATGCATCCTAAGAAGAATTTACTAGGTCAGTGGCTCTCAACCTTTCCAGGAGTCTCATTTGTCTTGTGTACCCTCAAGTTTCACCTTGCTTAAAAACTACTTATATTTTTATATCTGATTTTGTAAACAAGAGTGTCACAGCAACTAATACTGAAAATTACTTACTTTCTCATTTTTAACCATATGATTCCAAAATAAATCAATTGGAATATAAATACTGTGCAGTAATTACATTTCAGTTTATATAGAGTAGTATAAACAAGTCGCTGTATGAAATTTTTGTTTGTACAGGCTTCACCAGTGCTTTTTATGTAGCTTGCTGTAAAATTAGGCAAATATCTAGATGAGTTGATGTACCCCCAGAAGATCTCTGTGTACCCCTGGTTGAGAACCATCGTACTAGGTGACACCCAATGCTGGCACAGAGACCAGAACAGTTAAAGAGTGAAAGACACAACAGAAGCCTTGTTACCAGTTCCAGGATAGGCAGTCAATGCTCACTTAATGAGAAGGAGGAAATGTATTGCTTAAAAGCATGAAGAAATAGATAACACAGCAGATATAGCTCTCTCTTTCCATATAGCTGTTTTTCTATTTTCTGGATTGTGAATTTTTTTCAAATTGTGGCTAGCAATGTGGTATATTTATTCTTTTAAACTTTGCAAAAGGCATAGGCTATTGTTCTTGCAATAAATAAATGAAGGTTGCAAAAGACTCATTATGTTTCATGACTATGTCCCACAATACCACGCCTACTTCTCTGTCTCTGGTTTGCATATCATAATGACTTTGCAAGAACCCTATTCAAGCACCGTAACCCTTGCAATTAAAATTGCTCATAAATATTCCCTTGTTAAATTAAATTTCTTATTTCTTTATAGCACTGTTAGCTAGATAGGCTACTTCACTGGAAAGAATATTGTGCTTTGCCATGCTAAAATCCCATTGGTCGTGATGTTGATCCAACAGATTTTTTTATTAGACTTTTGAGAGCATTGATGGTAGCTTAATTTCTCTTTGGTATAAGAACAATCATTAATCTAAGAAGCCCTAATTGCTGTATGAGATTAAAACTACAAGACTGAGACTTATGCAAATTTCTTTCTTTCTTTCTCCAAGATGTTTTTGGGAATTTGCCTTTCTAGACAAAATGTTAAGAATTGTTGATACTGATTTTTATCTTTTAATGTTTTGCTTTCTGTTATGAATACAATGTGATAGTTATTGATAAATGAAGAGAAAATAGAAAAAAAATCCCATTGGAAGGGTGGGAGAGCCTGGGCTTGCCCATGGGTGGGAGAGCCTGGGGTTGAACCCACTATGACTACAGGATGAGCCCCACCTGAGAGGGATCAGGTGATTCCCCTGTAAAGAGCAGCTGGAAACTACAGGAGGGGGGCGGGGAGGGGAAAGGGATGCTTAGAGGGAACAGAGACTATGAGGAATGAGCAGGCTCTAGCGATGTCCTGGGATTAAGACTCTAGTGAGGAAGGGCTGCGAGTAGCCCGCTAATACAGGAGAGACCCTGATTAGGTAAGGGAAAGAGTGCAAAAGCTCCTCAGGCGGGGAGACCTGGGAGTAGAAAGAGAAATGCTTGTTTGTGGGACTTTAATTTTGGACTTCCTGAGTTTTATTTTGAGTTATTTTCTGTTAGTAAATGCAAACCCCAATGAAGTATTTTGACCTCAGAAAAAGGGTGGAATCTGAGTATTGAGCCTTTTGAGGGAGAAGTTATTAACAAGGGTAGCCTAGAGACATTCCTGGCCAGGAGAGGGTACATGGGAGACAGCCAAACCCTGTTACGCAGGGGAAAAGAGGATCAAGGAAACGCTGTATCTCCTTGTGGCATTTCCATGTGTGCATCACAAGGTGAAAGATTTGGCGGGAGGGATCTGTGCAGGAGGCAGGGATGTGAAAAGAAAAGGGGAAAAGAATCTGCAACCCTGTGTATAAATCTCTTCTTTTGTGTTGCCCGTCATGTTGACTGTATTCATTCTACCCTATACAACAGCTGCATGGCTTTCTGAAGAGCTGTACTACTAATGGCCATGCCATGTCCTGATCTGCCCCATGTGGGAGTAGACTGCCTTTAGTGATACAACATTTGGGAGTTCATATTTCTAGTGTTTCTACCTGCTCCAGCTCTGGAAAGCTTTTTTTTACATGGGCAGCTTGTGGTTCTCCTAGCATAAGTGTAGGTGATAGAAAATGTTCCACTTGCACTTCAAATCCATTGGGCCTATTTCTCTGCTCTCTTGCACCAGGTGTAGTCATTTGCACCCGTGATATATGCCAGCATGTGCCAGCAATGCCCCTCTGCCATGTACATTGGCCAAACCGGACAGGCTCTACGCAAAAGAATAAATGGATACAAATCTGACATCAGGAATCATAACATTCAAAAACCAGTAGGAGAACACTTCAACCTCTCTGGTCACTCAGTAACAGACTTAAAGGTGGCAATTTTGCAACAGAAAAGCTTCAAAAACAGACTCCAATGAGAAACTGCTGAACTTGAATTAATAAGCAAACTAGATACCATCAATTTAGGCTTGAATAGAGGCTGGGAATGGCTGAACCAGTACACACATTGAATCTATTTCCCCATGTTAAGTATCCTCACACCTTCTTGTCAAACTGTCTGAAATGGGCTATCTTGATTATCACTACAAAAGTTTCTCTTAATTAGCCTCTTAGAGTTGGTAGGGCAACTCTCACCTTTTCATGTTCTCTGTATGTGTATATATTTCTCCTTACTATATGTTCCACTCTGTGCATCTGATGAAGTGGTCTGTAGCCCACGAAAGCTTTATGCCCAAATAAATTTGTTAGCCTCTAAAGTGCCATAAGTACTCCTGTTCTTTTTGCGGATACAAACTAACATGGCTGCTTCTCTGAAACCTGTGCAAAGTGAGTGTAAAATGCTAACAAATCAAGATGCAACAATTTCAACCATTTCACATTGGGGTAAATGACTTCTCAAGATGGTAAACACTGGAGAAATAGACCCATTATTGCTTGTCATGTCGTCTTTTAAGAATTGCTCCCTGTTATCTTGATAACATCCTTCTTTGTATTTGTGAATCACTATCGGCAGCCCCTCTGCCAGCTGTTCTCCAGTCTACACCTAGTTAGCTCTCCTTGTATATTTTATTTTCTGAATCTTTTATTCTGTTAGTTGAACTCTCTCTCCAGCTTGTGTGGGTAAGGAAGCCAACCTTGATAAGGTACTTTCTTGACAGAAATCTTATGTTGCCACAAATATTGTGGGCAGCAAAAGACTTCCAGGAAAGATGATCAAAATGCAATGAAGATAGGTCAGAGAAAGGACATGGGTGGGAGAGGGGGAGAAGGAAATTATTCAGAGATAAATTTATGTCCCCAAAGGAAAGGTGTATACTGAACAGCTATCAATACATCAGGATTATAAGAGGCTAGTCTGATGAATCAAAGATTAACACTCAATTATTTTTGGCAAAGAAATTACCAAAAGTACAGAAAAGTTAATAGGTTACGTATGAATGGAAGAGAGGAAAAATGACAAGAAAAGCAAAGGTGGAGGAGAAGAAATGCAGATAAGATTAAGAAAAAAGGCCTTTAATATTACAAGTACATGAGGCACGAAAGGTCAGTGAATGTGGAAGAGAGGCCTCTAATGGATAGACAGGTAATTTATTGATAGGGTATTGTAGACATTGATTTGGAAAAAAAATATTAAATGAATCCTTTGCCTCAGTGCTCACAAAGGAGAAGGAAGGAAGGGAGTAAAATGCCTAAAGCATGCAGGATTATAAAAGAATAGGTGGTCAGGAAATTAGAATGAAGATGCACAAAATTTCTGGGCCAGGTGGGATCCATTTAATAATTCTGAGGAAGGACTGAAAGAAATTAGAAGTTATTCAGAATGTCTCATGACCGCAAGGAGATAATAAGGGACTAGAAAGAAAATATCTATGTTTCAGGCAGAGTCTAGGGAAGATCCATGAAACTACAGTCTTGACTTTAGCATTAGGAAAATAATACTTAGTACTTTTCATCTTCAAAGCATTTTACTAATACCACACCTTGTGATAGAGGTAAGTGGAATTACAGATAGAGAGCTAAGAACAGGGAGGTTGTGACCTATTGGGACACTTCCTGGGGGTACCATCTGCCCTTAGTGTGAGGAAGCCTTGTCTGTGCCTGATGTGGGTCAGCTCCTCAACCCCGCTGGTCAGGGGCAACACAAACAGTCCCCTCTGAGCCTCACAGGCTAACAATAGGCACGCTCAAGCCCTCCAACTGTCTGCTTGGGGAGTCCTGCTCCCGTTCCACTGGATACTCGCAGTATTCACCAAATCACTGCTTCCAAAGAAACAGCACACCCCAGTTTACCAGTTCCACCTCCCATCACTGCTCTGCTTAACTCACAGCACTTAATTTGTTTATAGTGAAAACAAACATGTTTATTTAACAAAGCATAGCGATTCAATACTAGCAAGTAGAAATGTGGGAAACAAATTGTTCCATACGAAATAAAATCATAACATGCATGCTTGAGCATAGATTTAATCAACAAGACACTCTCATGTCTAGTAGAGTATTGCACATTCAAGATCCTTGCAGCACTTTACTCCAGGCTGGCTGTGACCATGAGACATACATGCTGTCAGTTTGCCTCCTAGGTGAAGGATTCAGTGTGTTTCTTTGCACTCCAGGGTATACCAGACCAATCCGTTGCCTTTATTCTTATACAGGACACCCTCTTGCTGTTTGTTTCTTCCTGTAGATTTTCTCTCTTGCAGATTTCACAGTCTCTCACTTTTTTCACACAACTTAGTCAACCTGTGGAACTCTTTGCCCAGGATGTTGTGAAGGCCAAGACTATAACAGGGTTCAAAAAAGAACTAGATAAATTCATGGAGGATAGGTCCATCAATGGCTGTTAGCCAGGGTGGGCAGGGATGGTGTCCCTAGCCTCTGTTTGCCAGAAGCTGGGACTGGGCGACAGGGGATGGATCACTTAATGATTACCTGTTCTCTTCATTCCCTTTGGGCCACCTGGCATTGGTCACTGCTCGAAAAGAGGATACTGGGCTAGATGGACCTTTGATCTGACCCAGTATGGCCATTCGTATGTTCTTAATTTGCACCAGCTTACTATGCAAACAGGCGTACAGTTTGAGGCACAAAAAACATACATGCCAGACAGGGAGGGACGTGTCAGATACCTCCTGCCTGAAAGGAACATCTCGGAGGTATGTCAGCTTCTGGTGACCTGCCTTAACTCCAAGATCTTAAGAGCACAATTTTCAATGAAGAAACATAACTCCTTAAATATTATCCATACATACATTTTGCAGTGATTATGACTATTATGCAGATATCAACCTAGGGAATCTCTGTAAAACCCTATGTACCCTCTGTAGGCCAAATAATGAATCAGTGTTCATCCAGTGTTCTGGATGATGGGATGGATTGCACCCTCAGCAAGTTCGCGGATGACACTAAGCTGCGGGGAGAGGTAGATACGCTGGAGGGTAGGGATAGGGTCCAGGGGGACCTAGACTAATTGGAGGATTGGGCTAAAAGAAATCTGATGAGGTTCAACAAGGACAAGTGCAGAGTCCTGTACTTAGGATGGAAGAATCCCATGCACTACTACAGGCTGGGGACCAACTGGCTAAGCAGCAGTTTTGCAGAAAAGGACCTGAGGATTACAGTGGATGAGAAGCTGGATATGAGTCAACAGTGTGCCCTTGTTGCCAAGAAGGCTAACGTCATATTGGGCTGCATTAGTAGGAGCACTGCCAGCAGATCGAGGGAAATGATTATTCTCCTCTATTTGGAACTGGTGAGACCACATCTGGAGTATTGTGTCCAGTTTTGGGTCCCCCACTACAGAAAGGATGTGAACAAATTGGAGAGAGTTCAGCGGAGGGCAATGAAAATGATTAGGGGGTTGGGGCACATGACTTATGAGGTGAGGCTGAGGGAACTGGGCTTATGCTGCACAGTTTTCTGTGCAATGCAAGACAATACAATTTGGGTTTGCACTCCAGAGGAGGAGTGCACTTGAGTACTGGGCAATTCCCTAGATGAGTCTTCCCATGCAGAGCTGATTTTAGTGTCTCTGTCTTTCTGCAGCTGGGTGTGTCCCTACCTGTGTGTGTGCTGGAGGAGGCTTCAGGGCCTGGCTCAGCAGGACAGTGTAAGGGAGTCCAGGGCTCGGTGGTAACCCAATACATCAAGTGGCACCCTGGAATGGGGGGGGGGGGGAGATAACCCATGACAATGAACTCATGTATATTAGAACTTTGTGCATTAGAAAAAAAAGATGCAGTGCATATAATTGTTGTATAGGAAATAGACTGTTGCACAAACAGTTGATCTACTGGGTTGATAGGCATGGTATATGGAGTGCTTTGCTTAAAGTGTGAGTCTGCGAAAATGGCAACTCCTTACTGAGCAGATGTACTCCCTGTGTGTGTTCATAGTCATATCTTCAGTGATGAAATAAGTATTCATTATTTTTTACTCCCATGAGCCTGGCAGAACTACCACCACCATTTGAAAGTGAGCTGGATTCTATTCAGGCTCCTATCTCATCAACAGAGTGTTCCCTAATGCCTGGTCTACACTTAAAAGTTTGGTCCACATGGCTACATTAGACAGGGGCAGGAAAAATCCGCACCCCGGAGCACCATAGTTTTGCTGACCTAGCACCCAGTGTAGACATAGCTGTGTTGATGGAAGAATGCTTCCATCAATGCTGCTGCCATTGCGTGGGGAGGGGATGCTTCTACACTAATGGAAAACCCTCTTCTATTGGCATAGGCTGCATCTACACTATGGAGTTATACTAGCATAGCTAGAGCAACCCGGCTATGCCGTATAGTCTCCACATTGTAGACATACCTTAAGTTTCAACTGCAGGGCTAAATTCTTCCCTGGCTACATCTTTGCAACCCTAGTGGGGTTCCATGGGTTTAACAATGGGCAGAACTTGGCCTGTAAAATGATTGATTGTGTACAGGTCAGAGAAAACCCAGCTTAATATTTTTTCAGGTCCCAAGCTGCACAATGGGCAGGTAGAAGAAACTTTTTTTTTTTACTAGTAAGCTGAAGAAATGTGATTGGGAAGCCACTGAGCAACAATAAGACATGGAGCCCAACAATGCCATTTTTTTTCAGTCCTCTTTCAGAAAAGAACTGGCTAAGACATGGCAAACTGAGTGACCTGTTGTATTAATGTTGATTGACTCTCTGGACCCATATATTCCAAGGCGTTATCATGACCCTAGAACTGCCCAACGTTAAACAGTTTTAAACGTGGCTCAGGCTTAGAATACAGAGATCTCAGCCTGCTTAGAATCATGGACAATATACTATTAAACATACTTTTTATTCAAGATGCAGGGGGGGGGGGGGGGGAAGAAAAATCTGCTAATGCATTTGAAATGTAAAGTATTAAGGCTTTTATTTTAATCATACTCCTTCTTCCCTTTGCTGGAGAGAGTTCCTTTTTTTTTTTTTTTTTTTAATAATGTTTGACAGTCTTTTAGATGATATTGAAGATGCTAATAAGTGTCCTTTGGGGGAAAAAGAGAAAAAGTTAGTTGATATGGGCTGGAGCTGTTTTTATTAACACCTGATCCCATTTCCTCAAAGCCAAAACGATACCAACTCATACAAAAGGGGAAAGAAGAGAACAGCAAAGACAAAGTGCAGCTTCTTTTTTACTTTTTGACTTTTTTACTTCAGCCTCACTGTTGGAAAGCCACAAACATAGCACATGGTTTTGTCAGCCAATCTGAGACCTCGCAAATTTGTACCAGCATCAGGCTGTTTAGGATATTGCTTTTAGCTGTTTTTTGTTTTTTGTTACAGGTATACAGCAATTTTGCAAATTATACAGTGTTTGCTGGCTAAGTCACTCTTATTAAACAGAAAACAAAAGGAAAGAGATAGGACAGTGAAAAAATAAGTTAGGGAAGGAAAAGAATGTGGGGGCGGGGAGAGGGAACAACAAAGTCTCAAATCCAATTTGGGTGTTTAGGATTTATCCAGGAGAGGTAGAGGTGTCATCTAGGTCCTTCTGTCTGGCCCAGTCTGGCCAGGACATCTTTCAGGATTAGGACAATGAAAGCCCAATGGTGTCACAATGGATCCCAGGGCCCCAGGAGAGGGCAGGGGTGATAACCATGATGGTGAAGCTTTCTCCTTGCCCTTCTTTCAGTTAGCAACTGTTGCATTTGCTTCTCCAATTTTTCCCATAAGACTTTTCTTTTAGGGACCCCAAAAGGGAGTGATGGACAGAACAGCTGATTCCCCTCATTATTTTGTTCACCACTGTAACGATGCTGGTTCTGGCAGGACCCAACTGAGAGTGCCAATTCAGGACAAATTGCTTAAAACAGGGCAGTTACAGCCCAAGGCTGGGGGTTTTCCACCTCTAAGGCAAATCAAACCCGCCAGACAAAAAGGACTTTGGTCTCACCCCATTGGCTAACCACAAGTCACACAAGCAATTCCCTTAGACACTCCAGTTTCCCAGTATCACCACCAGTGCCACTCATCCTGGGGACAAATGGTTGTGAAAACCAATACCCCAGTAAAAGAAAAAAGGTTCTCCTGATCCCAAAGGACCAAGCCCCAGACTCAGGTCAATATACAAATCAGATCTTACCCACAAATCACGCTGTTGCCAATCTTTTAGAATCTAAAGGTTTATTCATAAAAGGAAAAAGATATAGATGAGAGCTAGAATTGGTTAAATGGAATCAATTGCATACAGTCATGGCAAAGTCTTGGTTCTGGCTTGTAGCAGTGATAGCATAAACGGCAGGTTCAAATCAAGTCTCTGGAGTACATCCACAACTGGGATTGGTCATCAGTCCTTTTTGTAAAACTTCCGTTTGTAGCAAAGTCCCTCCAGAGGTATGAAGCAGGATTGAAGACAAAATGGAGATGAGGCATCAGCCTTTTATAGCTTTTTCCAGGTGTAAGAACACCTCTTTGTTCTTACTGTGGAAAATTACAGCAAAATGGTGTTTGGAGTCACATGGGCAAGTTCCTGCATACTTTGCTGAGTTACAAGGCGTATTTGCCTTCTTTCAATGGGTCAGTTGTATAGCTGATGGTCCTTAATGTTCCATCAAGCAGGCTAGGCAGAGCTAACACCAACTTGTCTGGGATGTCACCCAGAAGCATAGCATAAGTTTGAAATACAGACAGTATAGAGCCAATATTCATAACTTCAACTACAAAATTGATACACCCATATAGACAGCATAATCATAACCAGCAAACCATAACCTTGTCTTAGACACCTCATTTGACCCCCCTTTATACAAGATTTGGTGCCACTACAGGACTTTGGTTGCAACCATGTTCTGTATGGTCCCAGTTCAAATCAATAACATGTCAACCACTTAGGCCTAATTTCCTGTGCACCAATTCTGGTTTATTAATTTTTGGTCCCACACCTTTCTTGTTTACCAGGGATGATTTGTAAAAACAGTCCTTGAATTATACCAGTAAGCCTTTTTGTATGGATTAATTCAGTCTTTATCTCCCTTTTGCACCTTTTCCCATCAACACTTACTATTATAGGTTATTGTGATATTTTATGAACTTTCACTTACTTCTTACAGTTGAGCTCACAATTAGGGTAAATTTGTAGGCCCAATTATTACAATAGATCCCTCTGGCCAGTTAGGAGAGGTGTTAATGGACTCCAAATGGTCCTTGGCCAGAATCATAGTGACCATAACAAGATGCTTCAAAGTTGTTGGTGGAGCTATAGAAAAAAAGATATGGGACAATTGCAGAACTGCAACAGGAAATGTAAGGTTTTGCAAGGAAGGAAGGGGAAGGAAGTCAATGGGAGTTAAGTGCCTAAATGCCTTTGAGGATTTCAGTGTAAGAGGTTAGATGAGTATTTAGAAAACAGATTGAGGAATACAACTGCCTAGTTTTTATAATAGATACATTTTATTGCTGAAAAGAATGACACAGAAAAGCAAGGCAGATGGGAAAAACCCATAATTGAGACATGATTTTAGTGGTTCTTTGTAAATGTTGGGCACTATCCTTGTAAAAATATTTTCTCCTTTTTCTCACTTGAAATCAGGCCATTTGTCCCCAACATCACACGTACAGCTTCACCTAGGATGGTATGAACTGTACTCTCAGCTGCTTCTGTTCCGAACTGAAAGCTCAACTCCGGAGAAATTTTGCTGAGTCATAATTTGCAGAATTTACTCCCTGGAATGTTTCCCATGCAGAGAGGAACACTTCAAAGCAATCTTGGGCATGCAGCAGTATGGGCTTCAAAGAGCACATTTTAGGATTTTTTTTTTTTTAATATAGATGGTTGAGACTGTTAATTAATGCTAAAAATGTGAAGGTTTTGTATGCTACTGCTCTGATAGAATATTTCTGTAGCACTTTCATGAGGCTCAGAATTCGTTATAGATGCCAGAGGTAAGCACAGTGGTTTTCAAACTGTGGGTCGCAACTCGGAACTGGGTTGAGGAATGGAAGGCTCTGGGTCGTGGCGGCTCTGGTCCGCACCGCCGACTGGGCTGTTTAAAAGTCCCATCGACAGTGCTGCCCAGCTAAGGCAGGCTAGTCCTTACCTGTTCCGACACCATGCTGCGCCCCAGAAGCGGCCAGCAGCAGGCCCGGCTCTTAGGCGGAGTGGCCACTGGGCTCCGTGCACTGCCCCAAGCACCAGCTCCACACTGCCGACCAATGGGAGCTGGGGGGGCGGGAGCGGTGTCTGTGGGTGAGAACTGCGTGTAGCCACTTGCGCGCCTCCACTTAGGAGCCGGACCTGCTGCTGGCTGCTTCTGGGGTCCATGGTGCAGGACAGGCAGGAAGCCTGCGTCTGCACCTGCACTGCGCCGCTGACTGGGAACTGCCCGAGGTAACCCCGCACCCCAATCCCTTGCCCCAGCACTGAGCCCCTCCAAACCTGGAGCCCCCTCCTGCACCCCAAACCCCTCATCCCTGGCCCCATCCCATAGCCTGCATCCCCAGCCCAAAGCCCTGACCCCCTCCTGCACCCCAAGCCCCTCATCCCCAGCTCCACTGGGTCACGGGCATCAACAATTTTCTTCAACTGGGTCACCAGAAAAAAAGTTTGAAAACCACTGGTATAGCACACACATTTCCACCCCGCCCACCCCTGTACCAACATTTCTTAGTTACAGGTGGGCTAGGGAGCTTCGTATTTCTCAGCTGTGCCTTATTACTTGACCACACTGCCTTCTGTGGGCTGGGGGCCAAGGGCGCTTGGATTCTCATTAAGGTTCTGCCACAGACTCAACATGGGCCTTGGGAAGACACTTAATATCTCTGTGTGCCTGCAAAATGAGGGTCATGGTAGTTACTTAATATGGATGTTGTGCGTATTAATTAGAGAGGGCCAGATCCTGAGGTGAATTAAGGTAGTGCAGCAACACTAAAGTTAATGAATCTACTCTGATTTACACCAGCTGAGGAGCAGAAGGTCTAAGTATACCATGTGTTAATTATTATTATTGAACTAGATTTACCTCTATTCCAAACAAACCTGAAGTCAGAAAAGCTAGTGCATAGAGGAATAAATTATGCATTTGCAAGCCACTTGAGTCCAAAGGGCATTAATTCAGTGAGTTTAGGTGGTGTCAGTTGTTAAGGCAGATTGAACAAGAGGAGAGCTTGTACCAAGCCTGGGAGAGGACAGACAGTTCTCCCTCCACATGTAGCAGAGAAGAGGGAGCTGTGCCCCTCCCCCTTCTCTCCACACCTCATCCTTTTAAACTCTTGGCGGAGTTTCTGTTAACAAACCTCGCTTGGGATTTTCACTGTAGGGCAGTTTTAATTTCTGTCCGACTCCGAAAGAGCTGTGCTGAATGGAGACAGCCACTAATGTTATACTCACCACCTGTCCTGATCATGTGTCCTTCCTAATTGCAAAGTGACTCACTGCGCCCTCCATTTCACCAAATGAGAAACTGCATCGTGCTCCAATGGAGCACGCTTTTCATCACCAGACCCCTCTGCCAAAGTGGGATTTTCAAAACACTTAACGGAGTTAGGTGTCCACCTCCCATTGAAAGATTATGGGAGTGAGATGTCCAACTCGCTAAGGTGCTTTTGCAAATCTGAGTCTACACTAGCTTATGTAAGTGTAACGAGGGTGAATCTGGCCCTTGGTGTTTCTCGCTGTTAGTTACTATCTGCTGTTTAAGGTCAGGGATAATAATAAACAATGTTAACAAAAATCTAATGCTATAGAGAATTTTAAACATATTACAAAAACTTAATTCCCATATCACTTCAAGCTTCCTGCTCTCGCTCTCTGAGAATATTTTTGTGCTAAGCTCTTTTTCATCCATTTTAAAGGGTAGTATCTCCCATTTGGGTTTTTACAGAGTGGGAGCTATGGAGAGGTTAGATTAAATCACAAATGAACTGAATAAAGGGAGCAGGTTGTCTTTGTCACAATCACTTTTAGGGCTAATCACTGTCAGAGTGGGATTTAAAAAACCCCCGTGAAATTCAGAAAAAAATAAATCTGCTGCAGTGGCAGGTAATTTTAAAATTACACTGCCTGCCCCACTGACTTAGTTATATGCCTGATGGCAGAGAGAGTTAAACCAAGTCCAATTATCAGCAGCACCGGCCATTCTCCTAAATTAACAGAACTGTGGGATATCTTTCAAGAACATATTGCAAAAATGTAGGAGGGAATATGTTTATGTTAAAACTCAGTAATTTAGAAGCTCTGTGTGTCATTTATTTCCTTTTGTTTTTTCTTTCTGGACCCAGCTCTCCTTTTTGTCTGTTCTCATTAATGTGTGCTTCTGTATGTCTGCTTCTTTGATAGGGCAGCTACGCCACTTTTACTGGTGCTCTCTGTCACCTCTCATTTCTCCTTCTCTCTTCCTGCTCTCCCACTCCTTTCTGGCTGGCTCTGTCTTTTACCCATTCCCATTTTTTGGATTCTTGTCCCCCTCTATTCTTCTCTTTTCTCATGTTGGCTCCCTTCTCTGTAGCTGTCCTGTTTCCAGGGCCGGCTCCAGCATTTCTGCCGCCCCAAGCAAAAAAAACCCCCAAAAAACGGCGGCGGCCATGCGGGGGGGGGAAAGCCGCGATCGGCAGCGGCAGTTCAGCGGCAGGTCCTTTGCTCCTAGAGGAAGTGAGGGACCTGCCGCCCCCAAATTGCCGCAGGTGCCGCCCCTCTCCCTTGGCCACCCCAAGCACCTGCTTGTTAAGCTGGTGCCTGGAGCCGGCCCTGCCTGTTTCCCCACTTCCCTTCTCTGTTTATCTCTCATGCACCGCCCCCTCCTTTCTGAGTACACAGTTCTGTTAGGATAGCCAGTAAGTTTCATTGTGCAACCCACAATCCACTTACAGCAAGTGGCATTTGACAGCTAAAGAAGGGAGAGGAGGCAGCTACTGATGGATCGGCAACCAGGAAAAGGTATACGTCGTGGGGGGGGAGGGGAGTGGACATGGGCAGGGTCTCCAAAAAAAAAAAAAAAAAAAAATCATCCCTGCTCAAGAAAGTCCATGCCCTGGGAACTTTAATTGATAGGAACTTTGAGCTGTGAAAAATGCCCCGAAGTTTTAATATGTTCTAGCCAAAGGTGTTAGGGTGGCTAGGGTTGATACAGTTTGACTTTTCTATTTGCCTGGTACTAGTCTCATTTGTAACTAGGGTTATGAAAACCCTGCAGGGTTCAGTTTATGAAGAGGGTCAGGAGTGAGGGAGGCTGGTGCGGAGTTGGCAAGTCACTGAAACAGCCACAGATCATATGTGCTAAACCTTAGTAAGCCTGAGCTAAAGTTTGTGAAGTGACACAAAGCTCATTTTCAGTGGATTTTCATCTGATGCGAATGTTTTTGCTTAGTACTGGTTGTGTCAAGGGGTCTGATGGAAAAACTCCTTTCAGAGGCTCACATTCTGATGGGCAGCAGCACACATTTCTTCCTTCCTATCCCCAAGTTTTCCTGTGGCTTCCAGCCTCTACTAGCCTGGGGAACAAAGGACTGATATTCTGATACACTGCATGGTACTGCAGGTCCTCAGTATCAAGCCACTGAACTGCATATTGCTTACTAAGAGACTGAAAACACTCCTAATACTAACATGGGTTTGTTTTCCAGTTAGATCGCTGCTCCTCTTTAGCCATGCAAAAGCTATTTTACAGATGATGGAAAACAGTAACTCTAATTCTGTTCGTCAAACTGTGCACATAAAATTTTTAGACCTACCTACTGTGCTGCCTCCGATTTATACTAATACTTTGGGCTCTTCTTCCTAGACCGATGCAGTTTGTTTGGTTCAGTATATTTACTTCAAGGCCAATCAGCCTTTATTCATAATCAGACAATTAAATCAAAAGTCTGTAGTTGTTTTTGTCACACACATACTGAAATGAACTGCTTAGTTATTACAATCAGTGTGTTTTTTGCATTGATATGTGAGCGTTTGCAAATACGAATTACCTAATTAGGTACTATAAAAAATAATCCATCTCCAAATCAAACTCCTGTTAGTAGAGGAAAGAGATTAATGTGATTATCTTACATCAGAGAGGAAGCAAAGGAGAGGGAGAGAGAGAGAGAATGCTTTTACCATATTTTTAAGTATTGCTTTAGAGACTACGGGTCACATGATAATCAGTGTTGTTAATTCTTCACATGCCAGCTGCACTGACTCATCTTGAAATATAACACGTCCATAGAGATTGCTGTTACCCTCAAAGTCTTGGTGTGATGGGCAGCTGTTGTCTGGAAAGCAAGCAGGTGAAGAGCAGATCCGGCCCCCAAGTGCATGGAGATCAGCTTCTATGTAGTATCAGGCAACCTAGGTGTCCTCTAAAGAATTTCAGCTGCAAGCTTTCAGCTCTATCGAGGAAGAGGAAAACAGGCAGCACTAGAGAAAACAAACTAGTTCCAGTAAAATACCTCAGTATTACTTCTAATATGGGGCTGGGTGGTACAGCAGTTAGAAGAAGGAATGGTGTCTTTTTGACTCTGATCTCAATCCAGCAGAGTATTTAAGCACATCTATAATTTCAGTGGGACTACTCGTGCTTAGAGTTACATGCTGTACTGGAGCAGGGTCTCGGTCACTAGCTTGCTGCTAATGTTAGGCAAGTTGCTTGGTTTCTTTGTGCCTCAGTTTACCTGAAATGATAACAATGCTT
The DNA here is from genome assembly GCF_027887155.1 of Malaclemys terrapin pileata. NCBI lineage: Eukaryota > Metazoa > Chordata > Testudines > Emydidae > Malaclemys > Malaclemys terrapin. Next base: position 86,975,530 of record NC_071512.1, read on the forward strand.
ATCTACCTCTGTGTATTAAGACCCTTTGAGACAGTCACATGAAGTGGGGCATACAAGTGCAATTTATTAATAATAATATCAGTTAAGAGCTTTTATTTGAATGAAACAAATTTCAGCCTCTGAAGAATACCAGGGATTCTTTTCATTTTATGAAAAGACAGTAAAGGCAGAGAACCTGATGGCGAAAATAATAATATTCCCATGTCTTTATTTAATGTATTTAATGGAAGATAACACTTGCTGTGGTGTTCTGAACTCACTTGTAAAATTTAGAAGGCATCCTTTAATACTAAGCAGATTCTTCCCTGAAGAGTTAAGATTTGTGAAAGCTCTGGGATTAATGAAGGTTGTCAGCAGAGAAATAGACGCTAGAGATCCAGGGGTAACAACAAAAACAGGCTTATTTTGGTTTGGTTTAGTTTGTTGATTTAAGATAAACTGTAATAATCCACTCTTAAACCAGAGTAAGAATGAGTGTCCACAGAGGGGTTGGTAGTGGTTTAACTAAATTGGTGTAAAAACTGATGTACGTTAAACCAGTGCAACTTTCTTGTGTAGACAGGAGGAGGTGAGACTCTATGCTTAGCTCATGGCTGCCCATAAGGAACTGGCATTATGCTCACAGAACCAGAGGAAGAGATGCATGGAAAAGTCACAAAAGGGTTGGGCTCTAACAGAGATAAACCCCAGACAGTACAGACAAGTAGACTGCAGTGAATGTTTGAATGAAGATAATGGTGTCATTTGAACGCACATGGACAGTGACTAATACAACTTTAGGGTTAACAATGGGGTGAATTCACCACGATTCCTTGGGATATACTTGCTAATCACTTTTGTACTCCCGGACTAGCTACAATCGTTATCTAGGGTTTGAATATCACCATGTCAGTTGCTAACATGTTTCTTTTAAAAAAGCAAATCTGCTAAAATATTCTGTTCTACTACTGTCTGGGCTTCTCTGCCAACTGTAAAGCTGCATATTGCTGCTGTGTTAATGTTTCTATCCAAATTACACTGATAATCCAGTTGTTTGAACTGGATGTAAGGACCCGAAGGTGCACATCTAGAAAGACCCCAGGGTTGTGGGAGCCCTGGATCTCTGACATTCCCTCCTCACCACCAAAGGAGATGTGCGAAGCACCATCTCACTAAACCTGTAGTCAGGCCCCACAGGAAGTTGTATCAGCACACCCCAGGCTTGCGGCCATCTGAATGGCCCACACTACTAGTTAAGCCTGGAAGCGACCTGGCTGGGCTGTCTGAACAACTCTGCAGGCTTCCTCCTGCTGCTGCCGCCACCATGTTGGACCCTGTTCTGTTCCTGCTTCATGCCTGATCTTTACCCCTTTCCAGTTCCTGGCCTTTCACCTTGCTCCTGACTCTGGCTCAACCCTTGGCATTTGGTATCAGACCCAGGTGCCGATCCTTAGCTTCGATTCCTGGTCCTGACTCCAGCTCAACCTCCTGGCTCTGGTACCTGGCAGCTGACTCTGGCACTCATCCCTCCCTTTTGTTCCCTGACCTGGACCCCTGCACTGCCCACTAGATCAGACTTCCTACGTCCTGGTTTCTAATACTGAAATTGTACATGCTCTGACCAAAGTAGTCTACAGAGCTGGAAAAGCAAAGGATTTACACTCCAGTTTCAATTAATACCATTCCTTACAACCCACATGCACAGATTGGCAGGTCATAGTTCTGGTGCGTCGAAGTGTTTTATATTTTAGCAGGAAATTAAAAAGAGTTTTGACTTGTATCAAACTGTTGTTTTCTTAGACATAGAAAATCTTTCTGTTGGGGAGTGGCTTTGAGTGGTTTTATTCATTTATTAAGTCAAATCTTAATGGCCCAGATCTTTGACTGCAGCCAATGAGTGCAGGACTGATACAGGACTGATACAGAAATGTCTCTAAGCTACTACTGTGCCTCCCCAGTCCTGAGCAAGCTGTGTAGCCTGGTCCCTCAGTGTAAGTAAGCCTACAGGCTGCTCTAACTTGTGCTGATTACAAGGGGCAGATACAGTGGGTGGTCGATCACTGGGTGTAGGGAAGTCCCTGTCATGCCGTTTTTCTCCTAGTCATGCCCCTAGGATTGTTGCAGGGATAGGGGATGGCATAGCCATTGCAATATAGCTCTATGCCGTTGGAGCATCCCCCGACAGTAAAGTTAATTTCCTGTCACTAGCATGCTTTAGGTCCGGTGTAATATGGGGAGAACGTGAGCTGAAATCCTTGAGAGAATATTCTTCTGATTGATGTGAGGGGTTTTGTATATGTGACTACGAATTCTCCGTTTGCTCTCAGATTTTTCTGAAAAACATTTTGTGCTCAGATACACTGTGCAATTTTTTTCTGAAAAAGATAGAAACTGACCTGGGTATCTAAAGGCAGGATTGGCTCCTTAATGTACTGTACCTTGGTTGTAATATACACTTCAGTTTTTAGTGTCTCTTAGATGCTGTTATGAAGCTAATTATGATCCTTTATTTGGGTTTTTAACTTCTTAAACTGATTACAGAGAGTATTACAAATAATTGAATGCTGGGTTTATTCATATACTGTACCATGCGTTAAAGAAATGTGATTCTTGTGAATCTCTATGGGTGGATGGAATTGTGAAATCCTTTTAGCTTGTATATTCTTCGGGGCATGCACTCTGCTTTCCTTTGTGTTTGTACAACACATTTTGGGTGCTATAATTATACAAATCAATAACAATCCTGCTATCTATATAAAATATTCTTAATTTTAAAATCTTTATTTGTTAGTTTTCATAGAATGAGGAATCTACAGCTGCTACAGACAATCACCATTCATTTATTTTATTCCAACTTGAGCTTCCATGATGCTCTTCTTTCCTGTTTCCCTTCCTAGCTTGCTGATTGTTCCTGTAGAGTTTTTTTTAGTGTAGACCTGGGCTTTCTCTCTGTGTTGCATCTAGATTTCCTGTCTTTGTCTCTTTCTCTAGGTCCTCCAGAGCCTAGCTTGATCCCCTCAATTTCCGAGTGAGTTTATCTGCTCTTACGGTTTCATGAACCACTTTTAGTCTCTTGACTGTCACATCTAGATCTCTGCCATTGGGCCTAGATCCTCAGCCCAACTAAGGGCCTAATTAGGGTTACCATACGTCCGGATTTTCCCGGACATGTCCGGCTTTTGGGGGCTCAAATCCCCGTCCGGGGGGAAATCCCCAAAAGCCGGGCATGTCCGGGAAAATCGGGAGGGCTGGGTGGTGCTCGGCCGGGGCCGGCGGTGCGGGGCCGGGGGCATGGTGCCGGGCCGGGAACCAGGGGCGCAGTGCAGTGCCGGGCGCGGGGCCGGACGGGGAGCTGGGGGCGCGGTGCCGGGCCGGGGTCCGGGCTGGGAGCCGGGTCGGCCGGGCCGGCGGGGAGCCGGGTCGGCCGGGCCGGCGGGGAGCCGGGTCGGCCGGGCCGGCGGGGAGCCGGGCCGGCGGGGAGCCGGGGAGCCGGGCCGGGGGTGCGCCGGGCCGCCGGGGGCCGGCAGTGCTGGGCGGGCCGGGGGTGGTGGGCCGGGGCCGGCACCCCAGGGCCCGAGCCGACCCAGGCTGGAGCCGCCGGGGGGGCTAGCCTGGGCTGCGCCTCCTCCCCCCCACACCCCCCTTACCTGCTTCAGGCTTCCCGCGAATCAAATGTTCGCGGGAAGCAGGGGAGGGGGCGGAGACTTTGGGGAGGGGGCGGGGTTGGGGAGGGGGTATGGGCGGGGCTGGGGGCGGGGCCGGGGGCCGTGGAGTGTCCTCCATTTGGAGGTACAGAATATGGTAACCCTAGGCCTAATTCAAAGCCTATTTAAGTTAATAGATTCCAACTAATGTCAATGGACTGTGACTCAAGCCCTCAGTCCTCTTTGTGCCACTCTGTCTGTCTACATCCTGGGGTAATGTGCTTTATGGAGGTGTGATTTCTAAAGCTTGCTAATATATTGCACATTAATTGGTTCAAAAAATCAACCCAATGATTGAAGCACCCCAAAATTAGTGGACGTTTTTGCATGTTTTATTCCTAATCTCGGTGTCTCTGTTCCCTCTCTATAAAATAGGAATAATGAAACCTCTCTGCCTCATTGGGCACTTGTGAAGATCCATTCACAAACGTTTGTCATGTACTCAGATAGCACTGTGAGGAGAGTCATGGGAAAGCCCACGAGGAAATTAGTAATTCAGTGCAGCAGATAAGACTTGGCACCACGCATTTTAGGGCCCAGTTGAGAAACTTGTTTAAGTGGATGTTCAAGTATGTACTTTAAAATTAAATATATTCTTAAAGTGCTTTCCTGAATTGCATCATAAATGAATATTGCAACAGTTGCTTCCTTCACTTAATACCATCCCTCTGGTGAAATAAATGAAGCAGGGTCTTGTGGGGGAAAATGGTATGTACTTTAAGATGGTATCAAATGCATATGCATAAGGGAGGCTGAATTAAAATTGCAGAGGCAACCTTAATTCTGACATTCCCTAATTTTCAGTGCTTGGCTTTTTAACCTGAAGTGTGTTTTAGAGGGGAGGGATTGGTATGGGATTTATATACATATACATCTTCTGTGTGTCTGTGTGTAAACATTATAAACAAGTCAATTGATTTTTCTTAGTAAGTCTAATTTTATTAAGTGTTCCTTCAGACACCAGCAGCATGATTCGTTGCCATCTGTTTCTCGGAGCCATGGCCTCTGACTAAGACAACAATTGATCAGATGGGAGAATTATTTAACAGGGTCTTTACTTAAAAACTTACAGCAGAAGTTATCTCTTGCCAGAAGAGCCATGTTGTGCAGTGCAGCTGTATAACAGTTTCTTAGTTACTGTCGGGAATGTGCCTAGAGCCTGAATAACATTTAGGGAGCATTGACGCAGCACACCTGTACCATGCAGGGGGTCTAGTCATAACAGAGGTTGGTGGTGCCTGCATGACAGGACTACACTGTGTTATAACCAGGGGTGGTAACACTGTTCCATAATAAGGTTATAACACGATTTGATCTTGCCCAGTGGGACAGGACCAAGTGAGGTTCCAATACACACCTCCAGCGTAATAAAGTCTGGGCCTTTGGGTTGAGGTTTTTGACTGGGACACCTAATACATTTTTCTACCTCGTATTTCACTTTAGATACAGACGGCTTCTGAAATATGTAAGTGTTAAAGTAGATTTACCTTAAAATTTACAAATGAAGGAAAAGGAAAAGATATAAAATGAGTTCAGGCAAGAATAGTAGTAATTAGTAAAAGTGCTGCTTTGAATTACTGCATAGAATTAATAAGCATAACAGGAAAAATTGACTATTTCTCTTTCTCATATTTGGGTGTTACAACTTTACTCCAAATGCTATTTAAAGACGTACAGTATGTTGGAAATAGACGTTAGACTTTGGCATACATTTGTCCAGATACAAAGGAAAATGTGTTTGTAATGTTTTAATTCTGTGTGTATTGAGTTTAACAAAAAACAGACGTTTGGGGAAATAATTAAACTGGAAATCAATAAACATAAACAAACAGTATCATTCACAGCTATACTGAAGCTCTAACTTCAGCCCTCCTGCAAAAGAAAATCACGGGGTGTAAAAAGGCGTTGCCTGAAAGCAATCCATTTGGTGTGCTCACATAAATAAAGTTCCTCCTCTTCCGAAGTGGTGGCAGGATTGGGGATCTGGGTATTTACCCGTTTCCTAAAGATAATATGCTTTTGTAGTATGCCACTGTGAAGATCCATGTTTATTGTATCTCAGTGACTTCCAGAGCAAATCTGCTTAGTTTAAAAAGGAAATATTTTGAAGGGATAGATATTTTATATCACTGACAGCCCTGATATAAATATATCACTGACAGAACTGTGATCTGAGAGGCAAGCTGGGTCCATTGCTTCCAGCACATATTCATTAGTAATAAAGCAGACCAGATCAGATCCTCCCTTACACTTGTGCAACTTTATTTCTTCCTGTTAAGGCCACAGTGATACCTGTGGCAGGTTTGCACATGTGTAACTCATTGGCACTTAGTAAGCTATTCTCTTTGCATATACATCTACCAAGCTTTATATTAGAATTGGAAAGGGTACAGAGAAGGGCAACAAAAATGATTAGGAGAAATGGAACAGCTTCCATATGAGGGGAGATTAAAAAGACTGGGACTGTTCAGCTTGGAAAAGAGACTACTAAGGGTGGGAGATATGACAGAGGTCTATAAAATCATGATTGGTGTGGAGAAAGTTAATAAGGAAGTGTTATTTACCCCTTCCCATAACACAAGAGTCATGGGGTCACCCAATGAAATTAATAGGCAGCAGGTTTGAAACAAATGAAAGTAAGTACTTCATACAACACACAGTCAACCTATGGAACTCATTGCCAGGTGATATTGTGAAGGCCAAAACAATAACTGGGTTCAAAGATGGATTAGATAAGTTTCTGGAGGATAGGTCTATCAAGGGCTATGAGCTTAGATGGTCAGAGATGCAACCCCATGCTCTGGGTGTCCTAAGCATCTCTCTGCCAGAAGCTGGGAGTGGACAACGGGGGATGGATTACTTGATGTTTGCCCTGTTCTGTTTATTTCCTCTGAAGCATCTGGCACCAAGCTCTCCCAGAAGCCAGGATACTGGGCTAAATGGACCATTGGTCTGACCCAGTATGGCCATTCTTATGTTCTTAAGAAGGATTAGCATCCGGCTTACTTTCAGCTCTTCAGCGCTGACAGGAGTGAAAACTTACTGTTGTAACTGAAGTTGGTAGATATGACTTTAATACACATAAGGTCTTGGGAACAGGTCTGTTGATTAAGAAAGCACCATTTTTACACAGTGGATCTATGCTTTAAAATATAATTAAAACTCAATAAAATGCTGAGGACAGCAAAAGATCAAACGACTGTAGATTTATATGCAATTATGTTAAAGTTTTATTCCTCCCACACATTTCCGTTTAGGAAGAATAGAATTGTAGTTAAAAAAGAAAAGAAAGGAAAAAGGCTGGCTGGTTGATGTAGTGTTCTCTAGATTGTAAAATTAAAACTGGATGGTCTTTAAACGTACAGGTAACTTTCAATTAAGTTAGGATTTATGTTGCATACGATTGTTGCTGATTCTTTATTTCAATATTTTAGGAGCAAACACATTTTTCTATGGCCAGGATTTCTGATAATCAGACTTGCATTGACTCTCTTAACCCCTCATATTTGGTACAAAATAGAACATCTCAGTGACTGTTCTGTCACTCCTTGTTTCCATGGATACTCCCTTTGAATGCAGTTATAATTAGCATGCTGTAGCCACAGTAGTTTGTCCTCTGAAAGAAAGAAGAACATCCTAGGGAGGATACGCTAAACTGTCAATGCCAGCACACTTAAACTTAAGTAATTTCCATGAACTATGAGGTAAAAAGTGTTCTGGGGCTCAGGAGTTTAGGTGAAATGTTAAACAAACCAGCTAGAGCCAGATAGACCAGCTACAGTTGTTGGCAATACTTGTAAATGTGATTTGGTGCCTTACAGAAGATAGGATCAATCTGAACCCCAAGTTCCCCTTGTCTGTCCCCTGGACTCTATGAATGGCAGTTTATGGGAATTACGTTCTGTTAGGGCTCCTGCAGTAGTGAAATAGTGATGAAGAGTACAAGACTACATTACAATGTAGCTAGATCATTTAAACAGCTATTAAAAGACATTGTTGTTGCATGACTGCTGAAAACTATCTATCAAAGTTTCAGAAAGTACAATTCGCCTTAATATTTTATTTATAGGCAATTTCTGGGTGCTCAACATGGTAGTGAGTACCTCAGAGGGGTGTTTTGAAGTAAAGTATTATCTCTATTTGTTAAATAGGGAAATTGAGGCACAGGGCAATTAAGTGACTTGTCCAGTTCATGCAGGGAAGTGTGTAGCAGAGTAGGGAACAGATTCCAGATGTGTTGACTACTAGTCCTGTATCTTAACCATATGACAATCCTTCTGCACAGAAGGCCCAATACTGTAAGATTCTGAATGCTCTTGGGTCCCATTGAGGTAAATGGTAGTGAGGGCCCTCAGAGGGCCAGTCCATAGCAGATCTGCTATAGCAGAGCAAAAGCTTTGGGGACCAGAAAAGGGCAAGCCTGAGGTTTACACTTCCTGAGTCATTTTCTTAAAGAGCAAAATCAGTTGCTTCTAATACTAGGTATGGTCAGAATTGGTTTTTCTTTCCTGCACGGATCAGACATTTCTTGCATCTTTCCTTGAAATTACCTCTGTGTATACTGATGGCTACATGAGTACAAGTTCCTCTCTAAGAACTCCCACTCTTTATTATTAAAAAGAGCTGACAGAATGTGGGAGTTCTTGATAGTTGACAAACTTCAGCTGTCTCATCTTGGGCCAAATTCAGTTCCTATTAAGTCAGTGACATGGCTGTCGTTTTCTCCAGTGGGAACAGATCTGAGCCCATTTTCTCATCTTTTAGAACTGAAGTAGAAATATATCCTTTACATTTGTATACCAAGTATTCTGCAGTAATGATCTCATTTCTTTTGTAGCTGATGGTGGCTTTAATGTAAACAGCATTATCAAGAATAAAGCATATTAAACTAAAAAGAAAAGTGCTTATGACAGTGGTCTGACTAACTTTTTAAGGTCCAGATGCTCACCCTATGTATATTAGTGGAGCTCCATTGAACGAATGGATCTATGTTGACTTATACCAACTAGCTTCTCTATGGAGATTTAGGGCCAGATGCTTAAAGGTTGAATAGGCTTCAACTCTAGAGTGGTCATTCCAGATTATGTTGGGATCATATTGTTTGGACAGAGTGGGATAGCTTTCACTGCAGCTTCCTTTGTTGTCTCTTTTAAGTGGCTGACTAGAGGACTTCAGTCTCTAGGGCTTCCATAACCACTACATTTTTCTTTTTAAAGAAAAAAAAATAATTTAAAAATATTCAAGAGCATAGAATTATTTATTTTATATTCCCTCTCGCCTTTCTAATTGCAATAAAACTTCCTTAGCTTGCCAACCAGTCCTTAACGTACACTGATTCACGAGCTCTCTAAAATACCAAGGGCTTTCCTTGCTGTTTCCAAAGAATAATATTGTATTACATTATTAGAATCATGAGGAACTGTAAACATTCACTTTACTTAACACATGCTGTAATTATAAAAGGGCTTAGGTGGAAGTGATCTTTCAAAATATTGCAACATGAATGCGAAATAAAATAACTCACTTAAGGGGAGATTTGAGTACACTATTTCTAATAGTATACCAAGCTCATTGGGACCTGAAGTCACTGTGTGTGTTTGAGCAATGAATCACATAATGGGGCCTCCATCTAGGTACTTCCATAATAACATGAAATGAAGGAAAAATAACTAAATGAGCCAGAAAGTTTGTCCAAAGAGGGCGGAATTGGTTGTAACATTCTCATTTAATTAAGTCCTTAGTTATAACTGCCAAACTGATTTTAGATTATATTTTAAAATGTTGTATTGGGGGTTTGTTAATTAATGGCTTTTGCTGTGAGCACTCGAGTGAAGCAGTAAACAGATTGTATAATAAATATATATAATATAATGTTTGGTCTTAATGACATGGAGCAGCAATGAGCTAAGCTCTAATTCATACTACTGTATTTCTTCAGGAAAAACTGAACAAGTCCTAGTTGATATTTCTTTAGAGATGACTATGTGTAGTCTGTTTGAGTGAAATTACACAAACTTAATTAACCAGTGGGCATTTCATGAACAAATTAAACAAGTTTAGGGCCAAATTTTACTCTTAGCTAAACAGGTTTAAATCTGTAGCAAATCAGTGGCATTCATGCATAACTATTCTTAAAGCAGAATCTGGCCTTGAGTGTTAAAACTAGATATGGGCTTGAATCTAAACACCACCTCATTTTAGGGTTGCCAACCCTCCAGAATTGTCCTGGAGTCTCCAGGAATTGAATATTAATCTTTAAGTAACGAAAATGTCATGTGATAAAACCTCCAGGAATACATCCAACCAAAATTGGCAACCTGACCTCAGCTTTTGATATGGATTTAAAACTCAGTGGCTTGGAGCCCATCGCTAGTCATCAACATGATTAAGTGTGTATGAAGTGGGTCTTTGGCTGGCTGGAAGAGAAGTGTTTGACCCTTTAAGGGTTCCCTGTGCAACTGGTAGCATAAGGGGAGGAAGGAGAAAGTTTACCTGGACAGAGTTGGGTAGGAGCAAGAAGCTGTTGGACCAGATTTGAGGGGGGGCACTCCCCTTTTTGCTGACTGGAAGGGGGGATGATATTTGTACCCTGTGCAGTCTCAGAGAAACTTCTTTCAGCTGGACCAGGTTGGCACCCATGAAGTCTAAAAAAAGACTGGCTTCCTTCATGAGCCACTATGGGCATCACGCTAGTCTCCTGTTTTTCTTCCGGGCCTGGGAAGGAATTTTGCCCTCACTGCCAGATTGGCTGAGATGGTGGTTGTTTTTTTTTTTGGCATTCCTGACGGTGAGTTTGGGACCTGGTGGCATGGGGCTGGGTTTTTAGGTTATAATGTTGCAATTTAGTGCATAAAGCTTGTGGTGGATGTCTAGAGCAGGTACTCGGTATGGAAGGGCTACCATTACTGGATATAATGGATTGGAAAAGGATGTAAAGGAAAAGCATTCCCAAAGGGAGCTGAGGAAGGGGATTTGGGGCTCCTACATCTGGCACAGCAGGGAGCTGCCCCCCTCCTTTTAGAACCCCTTTACCCCTCTTAAGAGGAGAGGACAGCATGGTCCCAACTATGGGGTGACTGGAACCAGAGGTGGGGATTGTGTAAATGTAGAAAGCAATGATGACCTGCACTATAGAGTTTATTGCCGGTTACTGGGTGCTCTCAGAATTCTCTCTCAGTCAAGAAAGTCTCTCAGAACACCAAGAATTCTGACACTCACTCACTCTCTCACTCTCACTCTCACTCTCACTCTCTCTCTCACTTCCTAGATAGGAGGACTCCATTTCTGCTCTGCTGTCCTCAGAACACCATCCCATGGTCGAGGAAGCAGAAGCCTTCCTGGCGATACCATCCACATAGCCATGCATTCACCTCCAGAATATGTTTGTATTACTTCAAGAGATTGTATTTCATTTTACTCCTCTCCCATAGTATAGAATCATAGGCCTCTTCACCAGGTCATTTCATCCCTCTCTTCCTCCCTCCACCTGACAAGGCAGGATTACTCCCAACAGAATATTTTTCTAGTGCATTGTCCCTTTCTAGTGTCAAAATATCCCATATGCTTCTAATTATTTTTTTTTAGTTTAACAATTAAACGGAGTTTCAAAAGTGAAAGTATAATGTCAGAAGATAACAACGTACTCTGCACAAGGCATAAGCATTAAGAGTAGGGACCAATCTATGAAAATATTTTCAAAACATTTGAGGCCCATATTTTAATCTATTTTTCAAATTAGGGAAAATGAGTTTTGCAGTAAGGCGACAAGCAAATTCAAGATTTAATGATTTGGTTCACATGTTAGATCCATTTGTTTGCTCTAAATGTGCTAGGGTTGCCAGGTGTCCGGCTTTTGACTGAATGCCTGGTCGAAAAGGGACCCTGGCGGCTCTGGTCTGCACTGCTGGCTGGGCTGTTAAAAGTGTGTTCGGCGGCGCAGCAGGGCTCTGTGCGGCTCCCGGAAGCAGCGGCATGTCCCCGCTCTGGCTCCTATGTGGAGGGGCAACCAGGGGGCTCTGCATGCTGCCCCTGCCCAAGTGCTGCAGCTCTCATTGGTCAGGAACCGTGGCCAGTGGGAGCTGTGGGGGTGGTGGCTGCAGACAAGGCAGTGTGCAGAGCCACCTGGCCGTGCCTCCTTGTAGGAGCTGGAGGGAGACGTTCCGCTGCTTCCGGGAGCTGCCTGAGGTAAGTGCATCCCGGATCCTAACTTTGATAGATAGTTTTCAGCAGTCAAAAGACATTATTGTTGCATAATAGCTGAGATTGTTTAAATGATCTAGCTACATTGTAATGTAATCCCCTCCTGCCTGCTTAACCCCTCGGCCCCAGCCCAAAGCCCCCTCCTACACCCCAAATCCCTCATCCCTGGCCCCACCCCAGAACCCACACATCCAGCCCAGAGCCTGTACCCCCTCCCACACCCCAACCCCCTGGCTCAGCCCGGAGCCCTCTTCCATACTCTGAACCCCTCGGCTCCACCCCCACAGCCCGGAGCCCCATCCTGTATCCCAAATCTCATCCCTGGCCCCACCCCCTACAGCCCACACCCCCAGCTGGAGCCCTCACCCGCTCCCGCATCCCAACGCACTGCTCCAGCCTGGAGCCCCCTCCCACACCCCAAACCCCTCACCCATGGCCCCACCCCAGAGCCGGCCCCCCCAGCTGGAGTCCTTACCCCCTCCTCCACCCCAACCCCCTCCCCCAGCCTGGTGAAAATGAGCGAGTGAGTGAGGGTGGGGTGAGCAAGCGACAGAAGGAGGGGGGATAGAGTGAGCAGTGGCGGAGCCTCAGAGATGGGGCAGGGCAGGGGTGAGGCTTTGGAGGAGGGACAGGGAGTGGGGCAAGGGTGTTCAGTTTTGTGTGTGAGTAGAAAGTTGGCAACCCTAAAATATGCTTTTTTAGGAAGTTGTTTAATTTCAGATTATTATACCTCTCTAATCTCTCCTTTTCATTGACAAAATAGTTTTAAAAATACCCAAACATATTAATTTAAAATTCTTAGTTTTAGTAGTGTGCTTAAGGCAGTAATGACTCCTACAACACTTTTGCCTGTCACTAGTTGTTGGTGCATGGTTCATTTTTCACTGCTGTGGAAGAAAGTGTAATAACAAAACTGAATGAGTTACATCCTATTCTTATTGAAATCAGTAGTAAAACTCTCATTGTAGATTATGTTGGGCTCCCACTAAAGAATTTTTTTTTTTTTTTACAGCCATATACAACTTTATTTAGGACTTTTCCATTTAACAATGTATAACTTTTTTTTTTTTTTTTTTTTTTTAAAAAGGCCCCATCCATTATGTTACTGCTTTACTACATGGCAGGATGTTGCTTCATTTAATGCTTTGCTATTAGCCTTGTTAAAATATTTTTTACACCTGTCATATCTAGCCAGAAGGGAATGTCGTATTTAATAATCTGTAGTTCTTGCTCCCTTCTCCTCATGGATTACTATGATGGAAGCCATTAAAGTTCATATTCCTGATTAAGTTGATATGAATGGTTTGTACATTTATTACAGATGGGATCAGTTGTAACAATCATTGCTCTTAATTAATATTTTAACTTTTAAATTGTGATTTTTGCATTTTGAGGAGTAAAATCTACAGGTGTAAAGAACAACTCTGGTGGTGTGGTGCGTGCTTACACTGTTGAAATAATAGACCTTCCACAAATCCCACTTCTGAGGCAGCTTACTCTAGTGTGATAAAATTAAACCATATATCTTATGGTTACAGCAGTATAGGAGCCCCAGAACAGAGAACATCAAAGAGGAAGTAACTCAAAGTTCTTCAAAGGCAGGTTTGTCTTAAGCATATGAGACAATACTAGAATCCTGCTTGGATATCTCTGGAATTGGATTGGTCTGCAGTGTTTGCATCCCTAATAGACTTGCTAGAACAGTTTGAGTCAGCAAAATCAATGCTCTAGGCTTGGTAGAGAGACAAGATGGGTGAGGTAATGTCTTTATTGGACCAGCTTCTGCTGGTGAGAGACACATGCTTTCAAGCTGCATAGAGCTTTTCTTCAGGTCTCGGATATGTACTAAAAGTGTCTAGGCTTGGTAGTCAGCTATATTATGGCAACTAGCTGGTACAGAGGGACTGAATTCCCATGGAAGATGTGTTGATTTTCAAGGGCTTAGTTTCAGTACTGTTTTTAAAAACTACTTTTTATAAGGCTTTGATTCCAAATACTCCTCTCCGGTTACAAGAACTTTTGATATACCTTCTGTAAAGCACTACTCCTGCTGTAAACTTCACATTATCTTGAGTGTGCTGAAAAATGCTTATGAGTGATTTCCACACAGAATAAAAAAACACCAAATTGAATGCAAAATAGTAATTCAATTCTGGGCCCCGGGAGGATTCAGGAAGGCATAAGGGGGAGCATAAGGGAAGATAGGAACAGGCACAGGTCAGGACTAGAGGGATCGGAGACTAGATTACTAGATCGCACTGTTGCCAGGCGGCGGCAGGTGTATGTGATTGGAGACTCTTTACTGAGGAGATTGGACAGGCCTGTGACCAGGGCGGACCCAGAGAACAGAAGGGTGTGCTGTCTCCTGGGCGCAAAGATACGCGATGTGGACCTGCGGTTGAAAAGGATCCTAAAAGGAGCAGGTAAGAACCCCTTGATAATCCTTCATGTGGGAACGAATGACACGGCTAGGTTCTCGTTAGAGAGGATCAGGGGAGATTATGCCAGGCTGGGGAAGACGCTCAAGGAGATAGAGGCTCAGATTATCTTTAGTGGGATTCTGCCCGTTCCGAGGGAAGGGCAGCAAAGGGCTGATAGGATTGTGAGGATAAATAGTTGGCTAAGGGAGTGGTGCTATAAGGAGGGCTTTGGGATGTATGGCCACTGGGAGGCTTTCGGGGACAGACACCTGTTCTCGCGGGATGGGCTTCACCTGAGTAGGGAAGGAAATAGACTTCTGGGAGGGAGGCTGGCTCATCTAATCAAAAGAGCTTTAAACTAGGAAGTTTGGGGAGACGGTTGGGAGATGCACAGTTAATCTCCACGCCAGATTCCAGTATGGAAAAGGTGAGTAAAAGGAGAGGAGACATAGCCGGGGAGATGAGATTGGACATAGGAAGGACAGGGGGGACGGACACAAGGAGGCCCGCAACATATAGTGCTGCTAATGGGAGACGGGCTAAACGACATACATTAGGGTGTTTATACACCAATGCCAGAAGCCTAGGTAACAAAATGGAGGAATTGGAGCTCTTGGTCCAGGAACTGAAACCGGATATCGTAGGAATAACGGAAACGTGGTGGAATGGCAGTCACGACTGGAACACAGGTATGGAGGGGTATGCGCTGTTTAGGAAAGACCGGAACAAGGGTAAAGGTGGGGGGGTGGCCTTGTATGTCAATAGTGAAATAAACTGTAAAGAAATAATAATGGATGGATTAGATAACACAGAGTCTGTCTGGGCAATACTCACACTGGGTAATAGGACTACTAGAGCCTCTCCGGGGATAGTGCTTGGAGTGTGCTATAGACCGCCGGGATCGACCCAGGATATGGATAAGGAACTATTTAATGTGTTTAGAGAAGTAATTACTAACAGAAACTGTGTAATTATGGGGGACGTTAACTTCCCGGATATAGATTGGGGAACAAACGCTAGTAGCAATAACAGGGCTCAGATGTTCCTAGAAGTGCTTGCTGATCAATTCCTCCATCAAGTGGTAACTGAACCGACGAGGGGGGAGGCCATTTTAGATTTGATTCTAGCAAGTAGTGAGGACCTTGTTGAGGAAGTGGTAGTAGGGGACAATTTGGGCTCCAGTGATCATGAGCTAATTCGGTTTAAAATACATGGAAGGAGTAACAGAATTAAATCAAAGACTAGGGTTTATAATTTTAAAAAGGCCAATTTTAACAAACTAAGGGGACTGGTAAGGGAAGTGGATTGGGCAAACGTATTAATGGATTTAAAAGCAGAAGAAGCCTGGGATTACTTTAAGTTAAAGATGCATGAGCTGTCGGAGGCCTGTATTCCAAAAAAGGGAAAAAGTTTACTAAGCAAGAGATTTAGACCGAGCTGGATGAGCGACCGACTCAAAGGGGCGATTAGGAAAAAACAGAAAGCGTTTAAAGAGTGGAAGAGGGGAGGGATCAGTAAGGAAATGTACCTAAGTGAAGTCAGAGAATGTAGAGATAGAGTGAGAAAGGCCAAAGGCCGTGTAGAGTTGGACCTAGCGAGGGGAATTAAAAGCAATAGTAAGAGGTTTTACAGCCACGTAAATAGGAAGAAAGCAAAGAAAGAAGAAGTGGGACCGCTGAAGTCTATTGCCGGAGAGGAGATTAAAGACAATCTAGGCATGGCGCAATATCTTAATGAATATTTTGCATCGGTGTTTAATGAGGCCAATGAAGGTATTAGGGATACTAGCACCACTATAGAGGGGCACTCGGGATGGGGGATTACCGTATCCGAGGTAGAAACAAAACTTGAACGCCTTAATGGGGCTAAGTCGGGAGGACCGGACGATCTACATCCGAGAATATTGAAGGAATTGGCGCGTGAAATAGCAGGCCCGTTAGCGATAATATTTAATGAATCTGTAAACTCGGGGGTGGTCCCGTTAGACTGGAGAATAGCTAATGTGGTTCCTATTTTCAAGAAAGGGAAAAAAAGTGATCCGGGTAACTACAGGCCTGTTAGTCTAACATCTGTAGTGTGCAAGGTGTTAGAGAAAATTCTGAAAGAGAAACTAGTGGAGGACCTGGAGGGTAGTGGCAATTGCGATAAATTACAACATGGTTTTACGAAGGGCAGATCGTGCCAAACGAATCTGATCTCCTTCTTTGAGAAAGTAACGGATTTATTAGATAAGGGAAATGCGGTGGACCTAATATACCTGGATTTCAGTAAAGCATTTGATACTGTACCCCATGAGGAATTATTGGTTAAACTGAAAAACATGGGGATCGATATGAAAATCCAGAAGTGGATAAGGAATTGGTTACTGGGGAGAATGCAGCGGGTTGTATTAAAGGGTGAACTGTCAGGTTGGAGGGAGGTTACTAGTGGAGTGCCTCAAGGTTCGGTTTTGGGACCCATTTTATTTAATCTATTTATAACTGACCTCGGAACCGATTGCAGGAGTGGGCTGATAAAATTTGTGGATGATACGAAGGTGGGAGGCGTTGTAAATTCGGAGGAGGACAGGGATATCCTGCAGGGAGACTTGAATGAGCTTGTGAATTGGAGTATCAGAAATAAGATGAAATTTAATAGTGAAAAGTGTAAGGTGATGCATTTGGGGATGACTAATAACAATTTTAGTTACAAGATGGGGACGCATTGGTTAGAAGTTACGGAAGAGGAGAAGGACCTAGGGGTTCTTGTAGACCGCAGGATGACTATGAGTCGACAATGTGACGTGGCGGTGAAAAAAGCCAATGCGGTCTTGGGATGCATTAGGCGAGGTATATCTAGTAGGGATAAGGAGGTCCTGCTTCCGTTGTACAAGGCGCTGGTGAGACCTCATTTGGAGTACTGTGTGCAGTTCTGGTCTCCCATGTTTAAAAAAGATGAATTCAAACTGGAACGGGTGCAGAGAAGGGCCACTAGGATGATCAGAGGAATGGAAAAGCTGTCGTACGAAAGGAGACTAGAGGAGCTTGGGTTGTTTAGTCTGACAAAGCGAAGGCTGAGAGGGGATATGATTGCTATCTTTAAATATATTAGAGGGATTAATACAAGGGAGGGAGAAGAATTATTCCAGCTTAGTACTAACGTGGATACCAGAACGAATGGATACAAACTGGCCGTGGGGAAGTTCAGACTTGAAATTAGACGAAGGTTTCTGACCGTCAGAGGGGTGAAATATTGGAACGGCCTACCGAGGGAAACGGTGGGGGCGACAGACCTGTCTGGTTTTAAGATAAAGTTAGATAAGTTTATGGAGGGAATGGTTTAATGGTAAAACATAGTAGTCAAGGAAAGCCAAGCAATGGTGGGTAAATAGTATAATGGCTAACGGGGTCGGGCTGGAGACTCTTGCCTATATGCTCGGGGTCTTACTGATCGCCACATTTGGGGTCGGGAAGGAATTTTCCTCCAGGGCAGATTGGCTGAGCCTCTGGAGGTTTTTCGCCTTCCTCCGCAGCATGGGGCAGGGATCTCTAGCAGGAGGGTCTCTGCCGATTGAAGTCACTAAAAACAGGATTGGGGACTTCAACAGCAGAGTCCAGGGAAGGGGTAGGAACGGTTTTATGGCCTGCAGCATGCAGGGGGTCAGACCAGATGATCATAATGGTCCCTTCTGACCTTAAAGTCTATGAGTCTAAGTGGTATTCTAAAGCTGAAAAGTACAGTTTGAATGGTTTATGAATAGCACCACAACAGATATTAAATTACAGTCCGTATAACCAGGAGGACTATGAATACTAGCTACATAACACACTTTTACTACCAGTTACCTATAAGGTTGAGCAAAATGAAAATCCATCATGCAGGAGCATGTTATGCTATACAAAGCACACGGATCTTTTATAGAGGAGAAGGCAAAAATGCCACATTTATTGAGAATACAGCAGTTAGCATTTGCTTTTCAGACACACACACACACAGAGACACAGACACACACTCCTGCCAGTTGATGTTTATAGTTACCAGTCCAGAGTCTGGATCAATCTAGTGGCCAGCCAGACTGGTCGCAGAGGGGAGCTGGGCTCTGTCGGTCGCGATCCAATGCTCCTGGAGTGTGGCAAGACAAATCCAAACCGCATGGCAAAGCATCCTGTTCTTACAGTCTTTTTTTCCTCTGTTGAAGTCTATGGATTTTGCTGTGTCAATCTCTGTTATCTTCTGATGTAAACATTCCAATACACCTCTGAGAGGGTCATCCGTCCTGGTTTCGATTCAGTTAATTTGTTTTGTCCTAGGGGTGCCAGCCTTACCTCAGGGTTGTCAATCTGCCCTTCCTTCATTATGGATGCGCATTGATAGTGTCCTTAAGTCTCTTCACTCCTCCTTCCTTGACCATCTGTCTATAACAATGGCCTTCACACCTTATCTTTTCCTGATGCATACATTCCTCATTCACACAAACAGTCTTTGACAGTTAAAGGTATACAGCAGTTTTTATGTTGAGCAAGAAAAGGCATTGTAAATTAAGCCTTCCTAAATCTTATAATCAAAACAATTTACATTGGGGCCCAGGCCTTCAACGTTCCTCTAATCTCCTTAACATAGACACAAAATAAGATCCTGTCTCTTACTTTCTAAACCTTAAAACAAAGAAATGTATATTTAACTAGAGTGCCTAATTTCTAATACATATAGGAAACCATAGTAGACATTATAACTTATCCTAAAACAAAATGAACAGGAGTACTGGTGGCACCTTAGAGACTAACAAATTTATCTGAGCATAAGCTTTTGTGGATTCTATGCATCCGAAGAAGTGGGATGTAGCCCACGAAAGCTTATGCTCAAATAAATTTGTTAGTCTCTAAGGTGCCACAAGTACTCCTGTTCTTTTTGCGGATACAGACTAACATGGCTGCTACTCTGTAACCTAAAATAAAAGGGTGACCATAATCAGTCATAAGGATTGTTCTGGTCTGTCATTCCTTTCTGCTATTCAGAAAGGGGTGGCTGACAGGATAAAATCAAATCATACATTAATTCTCATAGTACAATTATAAAATCCTTCTCCTACAAGCAGGCCTCCAGCACATATTGCACAGCAGGATTATAATATATATATGTGAAGGAGAAGAGTTTGAGACTCAAAATGGAGGAGGATTTGAGGGCATGTGATTTAGGAAAATGAGGAGGATTACAGGACATATGATACAGGAGGAAAGGGATTACAGTGCATGTGATGTTGGAAGACACAGATTACTGGAACATAAATTGTAAACCCTTACACATTTTATTTATATTTTAATCAGAGAAACTCCCTGGAGATCTGCTTTTTAACAAGGGACTGCTATCTTAACAGAACAGTCATTTTAGCAGAGTTAGAAAGGAAGCGTGTAGTCTGTTAGCTAAGGCATAGATGATGGAAATGTTATCATGCAATAACACATGGACACATGTCACCCTGGGGTGTTAATATCTCATATTCCAATGTAAGAGCCAAGAAAATCCTGCTTGTTAATTGCAGTTTTTTAAAAAAAATATATATATATACAGAAACCAATTATGTTGGTAAAATAGGATGGCTGTAAAATTGCTAGCTAATAGTGATTTTTTTAAAAAGATTTGAATAGATTACTGAACCCTTTGCATTATTTAATGTCTGTCCAGAATGAGTTTTTGCTTTTCCTCTCCTTTTTAAAGACAGTGGGTTAATGTAATGCTCAGGAAGGAAAGCCTAGCATACACAGGCAATGTGGAAGCTTCCCCTCACCACACTGCCAACCCAAACTGGCAAAGCCCTTTGCTATCCCAGTCTTCAGAGCTGAGACTGCATTACTAAACCATCACAATGAAGACAAATTCTCACTTGAGGCTACCAAACTTTATTTTAATGTACAACCTTCTCAAGATCCCAAGAGGTCAGACTGGGGTAGTGAGCTACTGATCTCTCATTTACTTAAGTACTGTATTTGGGGCCCAGTCTTGCAGCTGTTACTGATCTGAGTAGCCCTGCTCTGACCTCAATAAAACCAGTCTGAATCTGGGTTGCATGATCAATCACTTAGGGCCCAATCCTGCGAGGTGCTGAGTGTCTCCTGAAAAGTGCTAAGTATGCAGGCACCCAGGATTGGGTCCTTTATTAGCAGTAACTTCAATTAAAACTAAAGTATTCTTTAATTTATATCCCATAGGGCATCCTATGTCTTACTCTTATAAATTCCAATCCTTCCAAGCACTTAAGTACATGCATAACTTTAAGTTGCTTAAGTGCTTTGCTACATTTGGTTGGGGCTATAGGCTGATTCTATCCCCCAGTTCACCTCGGTGTGACATTGGATAGGTCATTAATGTACCTCAACCACTTGAGGAAGACGTCAGCCGAATTCAGCACTTGCAATAACCTGCTCAGAAAATTGGCTGGCTGGCTGGCTGAACCTGGGGTGTGAGCGCCTGGGCACTTAGAACATCAGCCTTTGCCCTCTGCTATTCAACAGCAGAATACTGCCCTCCTGTATGGTGTCACTTGTCCCACATGAGGCTGGTTGATGTAGCGCTTAACAAAGCGATGTGTATTGTTATTAGGACTTTGCATGCAACTCCATTGCCACCGTGGCTGCCAACACTTAGTAATGTAGTACCTTGCCATGTTCACCGTTAGAAGGCCTCTGTCATGCTGCTGTCCCAGATCCATGAGATCAGCAGCCAGGCTCTGCGCCACCCACCAGCTCACCTGTCTTCTAGATGCCCTTTATGGTCATCTGCCTGGCACAACTAGTGGTTGGCAATGACAGTTGTTAATCACTCGCTCGTCACTGACCCAACTATCCGTCCCCCAGGTTTTGATCTGCCAAGGCACCTCTGCCAAGGCATCTTGAACTGGTTTCAAATAGGACACGGCAACTGTGTGGCCAGTCTGTATACATGATGTTTTCAAATGTGCCGCGATGCAGCTGTGGTCAACTTCAGATTGTCGCATATCCTTGACGAGCGTCCACTGGCTTATTTCGATGTAGGGCTACCAGCTCTCCATCTGGCTGATAATGATGCCATCAAATGCCTGGGCATATTGCATATGCTCTGAGAGAGATCCCCCCTGATCTTGCAAACAAAGATGGAAATTACTTGGGTGCTGACATAACCCACTCTAATTACAATTTTTCTTTGGGACATTTATCATATGCGACTAAAGAAGTTCTGTTTCTTAAAAATACCTTTGAAGGCAGGGCATTTCCAATGGAAAATATATGGTGGCAGATTCAGCAGACAGTTATAAAGCTGAAGAGCCTATTTTGTTGCATTTATTTCTGCTACTGATTTCTAGAAAATTCTCTTGCTAGTTTCAGTACTTTGACACTGACTAGCAGCACTTCTCAGGTTTAAACTTGGTCAACTGTTGGGAGAGAGAGGAACTTAAGTTATACTTTTATCCTGCCTGCCCATGAGATTCTGTTTTTTTGTTTTTGTTTTGTTTTTATTTTTAACTGTGCATTAACATAAGCTTATCCCATATCTCCATATTCATACTGCATACATGTGTATAATCTGTTAATTTGTAGGGAGAAGTTGGAGGTTAAAGTAGAACTTGATCTTTAGGTATCCCATGCAAATATTAAGACTTTTAAGCTAATAAAGTAGTCCTAGTAGTTTCAGCCAGAAGTCTCTTTTTATATGATTTTAATATGATATTATTGCTTAATGTCTTCAAGTATAAGGGATTATATATAGTGCATAAAATTGAGACTGGGGCTATAAAATGCTAACTTTCTGTGACTTTTTTGTTAAGTGCGCTTTAAGATCATGAAGCATGTTTTATTTCTGAAGATGGGAAGGAAATGTCTGGTTCACTGATAGGAAAACAAGTTGTCTTTTTTTGTTTGTTTTGTTTCTATCTTATCTCATCTTTTTGTAGCTCATTTAAAAATATCTTTTAATTGTTGCATAAAAGAATAACTGTTCTTAAAATCTCCTTCCCCACTCTAGATTTAACCTGTTGGTCTGTTCTCTGGAGGTTTCTTCCACTGCAAGTCTTGTCTCTGAGAAGTGTATCTTTACTCAGGCTACATCTCAATCTGCTAACATTAATTGGTTCATCTAAACAGAGTTTTGCCATTAGACTTCAGTGAGAGCAGGACTGGGCTTTTCATGTCATTTGTGTACAAAGTTTGGAGAAGCTGTCAGAAGTGTTATGGCAACTCGGAGAAAGACTTTCTTCATGTCTAGATAATAGCAGTCACGAGCCTGAACCAGAATCTTAGATCTGACAAATCCCCACATTTTGTGTCTGGTTTTGTATTCCTCTGAATTTGGTTCCCAGTTTTGCATTTTCAGTCCATTTTTGATCTCACTGTGTGTCTGATCTCACTCCTACTAAAGTCAATAGCAGAAATCCCACAAAGGGAACAGAACTGGGCTGGATTTGTAAGCAGCTCTCTTGAACAGGATTTCTTTAGCTTTCCATTCATTCCATATTGTAGAAACAGCCAACATGGGCGGGTGTGTGTGGGTGTAATTTTCTCTTTACCAGTTCTATGCAACTTTGGGCTGGTCCACGTACATTTTTTTTTAAAGTGCTCTTACTATATCAGTTTAGAATCCCATAAACTTTTGAGAATAAACTATATATAAGCACCTTTATACTGCAACAATACTAGGGCAGTGTATTGCTTTAAGTATGTCAGTTTTTAAACTGATATAACAGTACAAAAACTGTTCAGACAAGCCCTATGTTGCACTAAGCAGACACTAATGTAATCTGTAAAGTGTTTTGCTTCCAAGAACACCTGATTATTATAAAATAGATGTAGTGCATCTACTTTGATGTCAAAAAGAAGATAGATCGTCACCCAGCAATGACTGCTTAAATAAGTAACACAGCATCTGCTGTTAAAAGAGCAGCTGACTTTGTGTAAGATTATAGCTCACACAGTGAACTTGGTATGAGGTAATGTGGATCCTTCTATGTGAGGTATGTGTGCAGTGTATACATTGAAAGGGTCCCTATTAGTATTGAGTGCACCATTCATGAGCGTTTTAAGACTTTATGTATAATGACATTATTTCCTAAACGTCATGATATTGGTAACTTGGTAGTTGTTTCTGTTATAAAATGCTAAAATGTTCATGTTCGGAAAGAAAACTTAAGTGATGTTGGAGTATTTAACTTTTAATATTCATATGCCCCAGTAACTGAGCCTAGTTGAAAGTTGAATGGCTAACTACGCCATACAACTTTGTCTGAAACAGCAGTTATGCTCTCAGGGGGGCTGCCTAGCCAGAGAATGGCAACTTTCACAAGCCATGTCTCATTTCTAAAAACACACAGTTCTGTTTAAATTCAGGCATCTGGTTCTGGGTGAATTTTTATAAAAGGGAAAAGAAAAGGTAGATTGAAGACTGTTTTTTGTTAGTGTTTAGTGAATGGAAAATCTTAGAAAAAGGATCAATTCTGACCATTACTCTAAAGGTTTTATTTGATCAAGCAGATGTTTAAATTCAAATCGGCCTGTGTTATCATTTTGTGAATATATTCACTGTTAGCCACATAGAGCTGCTATTAGTGTAAGACTGCACAGAACATCCTACAATAAATAGCAATGGATTCAAAGATGAAGGCAAAATAAATGTAGAGTGTGTTCTAATATGGCTGCCTATTAAAATATTAGACCTAATTAACATAATGTTACAAGCTCCACTTGTAACTACATGCCTAGCGGTTCAAGCACAACCATTCAGAGCTGGTGCATTGTTCATTGTAACCGACAATGTGCTGCACATGGACTATTCAGAAAGGCTAGTGCTCATATTCATGCAGTTTGTATGTGTTATAGAGACATTAATTTTAATACAGTTGCCCTCATTTTTAAGAACATCTGTTAAAAGAACAATAGACTTAAAAGTCCACACATCTCCAGGGAGCCATTATCTGCCTGTATGGTGGTAATTCTGTTTTTAGAGAACTCTGCCTGCTTATAAAAATATATTGAAATGGTAATTATCTAATAGTAGGTTATATATATATATATATATATAATATATATATATATATTTTACCCTTTAAGATTGGTCCATGGTTTTCAGAGCCTGATTTTCAAAATTGTGCACAACTGTGGATAAAAGTGCACATGCAATTGCATTCCTAATTTGCATGTACAATCACTGAGAGTGCACAAGCAGATTTATTTACATATTCAAATAGCCAGTACACAATTTGTATATGTAACAAATAATGGTAACCAGAGACAAAACTTGGCATACAGTTGTGCATATGAAATGGCATTTGCAAACTTTAAAAAATCAGGCCCCCTAAGAAAAGTACAGGGACGATAAAGGTCCATCCAGCCCAGTATCCTGTCTGCCAACAGTGGCCAATGCCAGGTGCCCCAGAGGGAGTGAACCTAACAGGTAATGTTCAAGGGATCTCTCTCCTGCCATCTATCTCCACCCTCTGACAAACAGAGGCTAGAGACACCATTCATTACCCTTCCTGGCTAATAGCCAGTAATGGACTTAACCTCCATGAATTTATCTAGTTCTCTTTTAAATCCTGTTATAGTCCTAGCCTTCACAACCTCCTCAGGCAAGGAGTTTCACAGGTTGACTGTGCGCTGTGTGAAGAAGAACTTCCTTTTATTTGTTTTAAACCTGCTGCCCATTACTTTCATTTGATGGCCCCTAGTTCTTTATATTATGGGAACAAGTAAATAAATTTTCCTTATTCACTTTCTCCACACCACTCATGATTTTATATACCTCTATCATATCCCCCCTTAGTCTCCTCTTTTCCAAGCTGAAAACTCCTCGCCTCTTTAATCTCTCCTCATATGGGACCCATTCCAAACCCCTAATCATTTTAGTTGCCCTTCTCTGAATCTTTTCTAATGGTTTCTAGTGTTCTTATAAGAGGATATAATTGTACTAACTTTAATTTAAATAAACTTGAGTTTTCATTGTGTAGTTCTATGGGAAGGATTAATTAGTCATTCTCTGTGTAATTGTTTTGCACTGCTTTTAGTCATGCTTGTGCCATAGGTTTAAGTAAGGGCAGAATTTGGCTTGTTCTATTTCTTCTCACCAAGTTTCCTTTTGAGAAGATTCCTACCCTGAGAGGCAAGATCTCTGAAGAAAAGAAAAGGAAGATGCAGAGGAATGCCAACTAGTAGTACACATGTGCTTATGCCATGCAAGAGAATGATAGCAAGAACTGGCTATTCTTATCATGTAATGCAAGGAACGGAGTCTGAAATGTAGAGAGATAAAAATTACAGATAAGAAAAATAAGTTGGTTGGTTTGAAACCTTTGGTTTTTGAGATTTTATTCTCAAACCAGTCACTGCATTAAAAATGACTGGGGAAAAAATGGGTAAAAGCATGTAGTCGCTTTCATGTTTTCACTCCTATGAAGGGGGACGTTGATCAGTGCTCAACACGCACTCCCCGTCAGTACCCGGCCTATGCCAGGGAAGCTAATGATCCAACCAGCGGTCCAAATTCGGTGATGAATCTGGTCATATGCCGCCTGAGGCACGTTGTGCATACGCTAAGAAGAAGACTCCTATGAACTGGAAATGTAATCATTTTGGAAAATTAAACATTACCGGCATGTATTATGGAGTAATAGGATACAAATGATGATTATAACCATTCTGCATCAGACATTCATGCACCATTTATCTTTTATGATGGCTAAAGTCTAATTTTCACAAAGAATCCCTACTGCTACAGCTTAGTGAGTAGGACCGAGGACAGGCAACATCAGGCATTCTTAGTCTAACTCACTTGTCATTAGAATAGCTAGACAAGGCATAGATGAGGTGTCAAGATTTTAGGGTTTCATTCCCAGTTCTGCTAGCTACTTACTGTCTGATGCTGGGCAAGTAAGTGAGGGCCAGATATTCAAAATTGTGCATTCACATTTGTGCACCAGGCTTGTACATGTAATTACTGAGATGCATTTGTGAATCAGGTAATCGTGCATTCAAATAGTTATGGGTGTGGCTGGCCATTTGCTGGAACAATTTTTCATTGTACATGTGCAAATGCAGTAATGACATATACATTTTTGCACATTTAATTGTGAAAATCTGGCCCTGATGATACTCACATTCAGTATGGAATAGCATAAGATAAACTGGAAGAAATTACAGCACAGTGAGATATTGATCTGCATCTGACGGACATTACAACACAACCAGGGCTGGAGACTGAGATGAGGGGGAAAGGCAACAGCAGCCCCCTTTCCCCTATTCCTCTAGATTAACCAAAGAAAAGAACTTGGACCCGGAAGTCTTCCCTGTTTTCTGATCCTGAGCTCCTTCCCAGTTTACCAGCAACTGTGTCCTAAATCTTATTCCAAAATGTCATTTGTTCCAATTCAGGAGTCAGCACAGTCTAACTTTCTGGAAGAGAAAGCACCTAAAACCTATACGAAGTACGTATCAAAAACTGACATCCCTATCCTGCTGGATTAACACTTAAATACAAGGTGGAGATGTAAGAGTGGTTTATAAAGTAAGAAAACACCTCATATGATCAGCCTCCCACACAATTGCACGACCAAGACTCGCACGTTTTGTAGAGTAGCAAAATCTAGAGAGGCCTAATCCCGCTGCCCTCACTTTGGCTAAACTCCTGTTGATGTCTTTCATGTTCTATTGATGATCAATTAAATTTTTACTTCCGTGAGTATTGTCCAAGGAAAGATGGTGAGAAGGGAGCCAAAAAGAGAGCATTAGAACACGTGGAAATAATCTGGGCACTCTTTCCACCTCTGCAGAGGAACATATTGTTGCATGCATTTTGGCTTATGTCAAATGCCTAATGCAGACTGGTGCAGGTTCATTAGCAGTATACTGGTAGCCATGTGCTCCTCTGGAAATAGCTTGAATTGCTACATGCCATAAATGAAGAATGGGAGCCTCTCTTGGGGCTAAGAGTAATTTATATCCCAGATCCTTTTTTTCAGAGGGAGAGATGAGGCATTTCAAGGTAACAAGGTTGTCAGGCACCCACTGATTTTTTGGGGGCACTTCTTTTGCTTTCTGTTACAATAATTTTTAAAATGAAATTCCAGCTTTCATGGATCCACAAGGCCTTTTACCTTTACACAATCTCTGGCAGTATACTTATGTAGTGCTAGGCCCTCCAGTTTGTGCAAGGGAGAGTCCTGCAGCTCCGCTACTCCCAGGAAGACCTGCAACTCCATCCTTATCCCCCAAAATTCAGTTTCCATGGAGGGAACCCAATCCCTGTAAAGGTATCCCTTCTCCCACAGGAATCTTTCCTGCAGACCTTTGTACGAGGTTTATACTGCCAGAGCTAGCTATCATTCTTAGCTTCTCTGAGGAAGACTCACTCTGATGTTCTGTTTGAAACTCTGCTGCTGGGGCAGAGTGAGTAACCCATCCATCCTCACCGGCTGCCATGTGAGTCACAGCACTTCTAAGCTGTGCCTCAGTTTTCCTACTTCTGGATGGAGTCTCAGTCCCAGCTCTGCCCCAGGGAGTGCGCTCTCCCAAGCCAAAAGCAGCAGCTTTCTAGCCCCATGCATGTTGGTCTGTGACCCTAGGTAAGGACGAGGTGATGTTCTCTGGCTCCCGGAAAGAATCAAGGCGCTTCGGTCTCTGCCAGGCTAGTCATCCAAATAATTTCCCATCAGCACCTCCATAGGCAACTGGTCATACACCCCAACCTCTTTGTGCCCCTTCTTGGTACCCCATTTCAAGTATATCTTTGGGACAGGCACCTTAATTGGGGATCCAAACACCCCCTCAGGGTTAGATACTCATTGGGTACAAACTTATTGGGGTCAGCTATGTCAGGGAGAACCAGAATTACCTCAGCACTCATGTCTCACAAGTCCTGGACCTTTGTCCATTCACCTCTATGCCCTCAACCCCCTAAGCCTCCCGCCCACACCCGCTACTTGACCTGAGGAAACCCTGTGAATTTGGTACACTAGAGCCTAAGGGTTAAACTCAGCAGTCTGAACATTGTATCTCCTAGAGGAGCTAGTTGGGAGGCCCTCTCCCTCTGGATGCCCTTAGTACCAAAGACTTGAGGAGCTGACATTCCCTCCAGTTGTTTTTTTCACTAGGTTAACCCTTTCCGGCCATGGCCAGACCCCGGAAACTGTGCCTGAGGACTCTGCCTACTTATGCCCAGGCCTCTTACAGACATAATGTCTTGGGTCCTTGGGATCTCTCATTGGTGGTTTGCTTGAGTTGGCCAATACCTCCACTTTGGGTTTACCCAAATCCCATTTCTGAGAAACCCCCTTATGGGACCTCAACTTGGGCCTGTCCCATTTTGGGTTTTCTTATCTGAACCAGGCCTACTATCCATACATTCACCTGCTAGTCAGGCTGCACAGTGTAACCCTTGGGTTCTGGAGCATTAGCCATGTTTTAAGATTATGGGGCACACCTCCAAAGTTGTTCTAACCCCACCGATCAGACAAGCATCCAGGATTGTAACTCCTGCACCTTTTCCCCATTTGCAGAGGTGCTCCCCCATCTGGGTTGCAACCTCCATATATGGCACCCCCATATTCTTTTGCATGCCCCCCAACCGTCTGCTGTAAGCCTCAGGCATCAGTTCAAATTTAAGCAATAAAGGCTTTTTCAAAAAGCTCACTCCCTGAATCGGTTCCATCCATTTGATTATACACACCTCTATACTTTGGTCCTCAGAAAGGGAGTGAGACCTTGGAACCTATCCACAGGGAGAACCTGATTTAAATTGCAAACTTTCTGAAAGGCAGTGGGGTAGACATCAATACCCCCCTTTAAACTGGGGCAATAAGTTAGCATCTGTGTTTCCTGTGATCTTGGCATCCCATGGTTTCTCCCAGCTGACTATTTGCATGTGATCTCTTGCTCCTCAGGTTCTCAGTTTCCGAATAGCTTTCACTGCTCTCTCTCATGTTTGGCTCACTCGGTTTTGCCTTTTCCTGATCAGTCAGCTTCTGACCTTCCAGCTCCAGTTCCTGTTCCTCTTTTTTCCAGCTGCAATTTTTGCCACTCTAGCTGTTAGGTTGGGGAACTTGGTCTTGAGGACACCCTGCGATTGTTTCAGCTTCTGCAGATACTGTGATTGTATCTGTCTTTATCCCCCCCAGCCCGATCCTCTGGGAACCTTGACCGGGTCTGGACTTTAATTCTTCGCCTGGTGATCCCTCCTGTAGTAGGTCAAACAGTTGTGCCTTGGTTCACTTTTACAGTTTAACTGTCCCTTTGCACAGCTCCATTGTCTGCCTCTTAAGGAGTTGATTATATGTCATTTTCCTTATCTGTCCTTTCCTTCTGTCTACTCAGAACATAAACCACTTTCTCTGTTCAGTAGGTTTTGACTAAGCTTGTTTTTACTGTTGTGGTCGCTTTTTGCAAAATACTATCACTGCAGACAGCATCCCACTGCTACCACCAGCTGCCATCGATCCTCTGGGCGTGCTAGGCCTCTGACTTTTACACAGCCTCTCTAGGAGGATACTTCTTTAGTGCTGGCCCTAGACCTCCACTTTTGCAAGGAAGACCCTGCAGCTCTACTACTTCAAAACTGGGTCTTTGGATTCAGCACCTCTGGTTCTCACCATGGTTCCTCCAGCAGTTCCAAATGAGTTAGACTGTCAGAGACTTACCTATTCGGTAACACAGGACCCAGGGCAGCCTTTTCAAAAGAAGACTGCTTTTATTAGCCAACTGGAATACAGTATTTTAAGGCCCTTAGGTTAGACTTGAAAAGCAAGGTTTACATGCATGTCCATGCTCGCAACGTTACCTGCCTCTCTGACTCAAAGATGTCCAGGATTCCATCTCTCTATCTGCCCATTTGGCCGACATACCAGGGACTTTCAGAGCTAAAAGCGTAAGCTGCTAATGCTCTATAGCTCCTATTCTCTGTGTATTGGCACAGAGGGGGACTTGCAACTTCCAGTCACCAGAGTGTTACATAAGCATGGAGTATTATTTCATTTTCTTGTCCACCTTCTGTTGGAGAACCCTACTTTTCTACTAAGTTACTGAGAATTTTAGGGCCTAGGGACTGTTAACCTAGCATGCTTGCATCTGTAAATGCCGCCCCCAGCCCTTCCATGCAGCTGCGTCTCCTGTCTGGGGTCTATACAGCCCCACCATGGTGGGTGGGAGGGCTGGGAGCGGTACAGCTGTGTTGGAGAAGCTGCTGGTGTGGGGCGCTGGCTCCTGGGAGCAGCGGCCTCATGTTCTGCTCCTTTCGCCGCTGCGGTTCCTGGGACCCCTGAAACGTGCAGCCCTGATTAGCTTTCTCTGGCACAAATTCTCACAACAGTGACCCATCTCCATGCAATTGTTTGGCCTGGGCATGAAGGCAAGGGCTCCAGGTAAAAGGCCATGGCTCTTTAATGGTGAATAGAGCCTTAAGTAATGAGTGACAAATGGGTGATAGTTGTGATACAAACTGACATTGTATAACCTGAAATGTTTTTAAAACAGACTTGCTTTACCAGTTGGAACCATCCTAGTGGCCTTCAGTCTGAGTGGTTGAAAGTTATTAGGGTACACCACAGGGCTAATTAGCCAATTGCTTTACAACAGAGATGTGTATGTTGAAGATTAATGTTTATTAACACTTTCATTCTGCAGTAGGCATGATTTTGTTCTTTGAGTTGATAGGCAGAAAGAGAGACAGACTGTCCAGGAAATGCTTCACTCCTAAAGAAGAATACGGGGGAACATCCAATAAGCAAGCTCAGAAGGTGTTCTAAGGAAACTCTGTGTATAATCCTTTCCGTAGTTTGTTATTGCAAACACTATATCATTTCATGTCAAAAGGAATTTTGTAAAATCTGCGCTAACTCTTGATGTTCTTGCCAGCCTTGTGGGATTACTATTCAGTGATCAGCTAAATTACAGTATATTAACTGCCTTAATATACAGTTCTGTGCTTCCTGTGGTGGCAGTATAAAAGGTAGCATGTTAAAAATCTCAGTGGTATCCCATAATGTCTTTAATTTCAGAAGAATTTTAGTGTGGAAACTTTAGAAATTTGGCCACATGGATGAGGCTGGAAACCTATTTGGTCTGATTTTTAAGAGGGCATGGACACAGTGTTAAGTACCCAGCAGCCACCCCAAGAAAGCACTGCCTGCTCCTTGTTTATGCATAAAGTAGCTAGTTGGGTGTGTGATTTGCTGTCATTCATTTTGCCTTGTGACTAAAATGCGGAGGACGACCCAGCATGTTGCAAACATATGATTAATGTAAGACAGTACAGTGAAATTAGGGGCCTGAGCCTGGGCCAGATTTTGCTACCCTTTTGCACAGCTGGGAGGGGGATCAGCATCCTCCACGGCCGCGTGCCTGCCTTCCAAAGCCTCCCAGAGATCTCTCTGTGGGGTTGAGATCTGTGTGGAGGGAGTTTCAGAGAGAACATCAGCCCCTGGATGGTCCCCAGGAAAGGACTATGTCCTCAGGCTGTATTACTTTGCATGTGGAGTTGTGACGGGGTGATATCTGAGGGCAGCAATGCCTAGGAGGAGTTTCTGAAGCCATGATGCCAGGGAGCCCAGGGGGCTGCTCATGGTATAGAGCTGTCACGGAAGTACAGGACTTCAGTGCAGCTGGCCCCGGCCTCCTAAAAAGCCTGCTAGATCCTGGAACTTCACCTGGGTTTTTCCTCCCTTACCATTCTTGCAGGTTTTATTGCAGAAAGTGCTATCTGGCCCTCTTAGAGATGCCAAGTACCCTCAGCTGCACCTAGAGTCACTGGCATTTTTGAAAATCAGGTGCCGAAGTATGGACATAGGAGCCTAATTTTAGGCACCTACATTTGAAAATCCTGGCCAAAATTTGTCAAAATGTACGACTTGAGCCTGAGGGGAACTGAGCACCTGTAACTGCTGATGTGGCAGGCACCTTAAAAATACCAGTCAGCTGAAGTAGCAGATGGGCAGCATCTCACAGTATCAGGCCCTCTGAATTCAAAGTAAACTCTGTTATGTATGTAATGTATTGCAAAATGTATTACATATCACCCCTGTACAGAAATGAAAATGAACCTGTGCTCGTTTGTATTTTTGACATGTCTAGTTCCTGCTATATGACTTGCACAAATAATCATTGCAAAATGTTTTTCTGTGGAAACTAGATGAGGCAGAGTATTAGAGGGATAGCTGTGTTAGTCTGTATCCACAAAAACAAGAAGTCCGGTGGCACCTTAAAGACTAACAGGGCATAAGCTTTCGTGGGTAAAAACCCCACTTCTTCAGATGCATGGAGTGAAAATTACAGATACAGGCATAGAAATACTGGCACAGGTAGAGAAAGGAGTTACCTTACAAGTGGAGAACCAGTGCTGACAAGGCCAATTCAGTCAGGGTGGATGTGGTCCACTCCCAATAATTGATGAGGAGGTGTCAATACCAAGAGAGGGAAAATTGCTTTTGTAGTGAGCCAAGCACTCCAAGTCCCTATTCAAGCCCAAATTAATGGTGTTAAGTCTGCAAATGAATTGTTGCTCTGCAGTTTCTCTTTAAAGTCTGTTTTTAAAGTTTTTGTTGTTGTTGAAGGATGGCTACTTTTAAATCTGTTATTGAATGTTCAGGGAGATTGAGGTGTTCTTCTACTGGCTTTTGTATGTTACCATTCCTGATGTCTGATTTGTGTCTATTTATTCTTTTGCGTAGAGACTGTCCGGTTTGGCCAATGTACATGGCAGAGAGGCATTGCTGGCACATGATGGCATATATCACATTAGTAGATGTGCAGGTGAATGAGCCCCTCATGGTGTGGCTGATGTGGTTAGGTCCTGGTCACCACTCTGTGTTTTAGATGAGGTAGCATTGTCATAGGAAGGGGGTAAACAGCTTTAATTATTATTAAAAATTTACCCTTCTACTTTGCTGTTCCATCTGCAATGTCAGCCAGTTAGATCTTTAAAAAGCATTGTATTCTGGGAGCTTGCATCAAGAGGCATAGGAGAAAGTGCTTTTGAGTAAATTTACAGCAATTGGAGGGAGCTCAGTGTTGAAAGGAAAACTTAACCTTGATATGTACTGCATTATGTAAATTGCTTGCTTAAAAAATTAAGAGGAGGGGAAAAGTTAGTTTTCACTGTGAGACAGAATTAGCTTGACATTGAATCATTTTGCATCTCTCTGCATCTGACTATATTTATAGATGGACAAGTGAATGATCTATAGTTTAGTAGTGTGGAAGAAGAGCTACTACTGTAATCCAATTTAAGATCTGAGAATTTTTAGCAAATATTGTGCACTATGCTACCTTTATTTTGTAAATAATTAAAATATTACACTCCTGAACTAGGGCCTTGATCTTGCAATGAGTTCTACAGGGGCACTGTAGCCACTCTGCACCCACACAGATCTCATTGAGATCACTTGATCACTAACTGCCATCTTGCCATTTTTGTTAACTGTTTTTTTTTTTTTTTTTTTTTTTTTTTTTTGCCACATCTTCACAAATTTTGCACATACCATTTGTTGAGCCTAAATGAGTAACATTTCACCCACAACATGCAATGCTATTAAACTGATGTAAAGGCAAACAGTATACAGTACTTCATATTATTATTTTAAAAAGCTCAGTTTATTAATTCTTAATGCATAAACCAACCACAGAGCACAGGGACCTGTGGGAGTATCAGGAAACTACTGAAGTACCTAATTAACCACAGCAGCATTCTCTACAACAATTTTCAATTAACTTTTAAAGCAATAATTCAATGGTACCATTCCATAACAACATATTGTAAATGAACTTATAAAGAATGCATGGTACGGTCTGCCATATAATGAAGTACTGAGGTAGGAAACAAAGACCTCAGACATTCAGTGACTGCATAGATTGGGTGACAAGTAGACTCATGGCTTTTGCACCAAATTACAGACCTCTACTACCATTGGCTCTGTTGGAAAATCTCCACTAGCTCTTTGTAGCAGTAGGGCTGACATCCTTTGTATAAACACTTGAGCAGATCTGTTTACTTCCAGTAGAGGGAATCAGTGTATATACGTACAGGCCCTACTACATTATTTGTTAATGTGTACTTAAAGGCAACACTTTTTCTAGCCACATGATGGTGTCATTGTGGCTCAAACATCATCAAACCATAAGAAACTAATAATGTTCTAAATAATGAACTGCTGTTTTCTAGGGTTGATTAATAGCTTGCTGGCAAAATCCTAAGCTAGTGTATATCTGTGCTTAGCAATGTCTGTTGTGTGCTTTCTAATATGCCCCTCTGTACTCTAAATTTACTTTGACAGCTGATAAATAGATATGTGTTGTATGATAGTCCAATATAGGATTTGTTGAAGCAGACTTTGAGAGAGGCAGTGCAAATGGAGCCAGGCGTATATAAAAACTGTAATCATTTGGCTACCCTGCTTCTTTAATTCCATTCTCTTAAAGCATAGCGAAGAAGCGGGGAAATTGGGCACTTACAGTTGGTAGAATGAAGAGAGTTCACTCACATTGAGATTGGCTCACACGCAGTGGTGAATATTTTAAAATAGGTAAAAAATCTTAGAAAATCATCGTGTTCAATAGTAGTTAGATATGCTGGATTTGATTAGTAAATATTACAATGATGCTTTGTTTTGCAGTGGCAGAGTATGTAGTTTCATATACAGACTGTGTAGAGCTTTATTCAGGTGGCCATAGTGAACTACTGGCTGAGATGTTTTTGCATCTAGCCTTGTTGTGTAAAATTGTCATGGGAATCAACAGTGCTGCCTGTGTGTGTGTGTGTGTGTGTGTGTTTTACAACTGAAATTTCAGAATTGGTGTTTTAATCATATTCACTACAAGTAACACTGAAACTAGATACCAGTCAGGATTGCACATTGGGAATTTACTCTCAAATACTGTACATGGCTGAAGGGAGGTGTGGCTAGATTATTTCATAAAAACAACTTCAAGAATTTAGATTTGACACAACAGCTGCAATTTCACACAACAGCTGCAATTTCTTTTGCTCATTTTCTAATGCAGATATCACAATACCTAGAGTAAACAAACCAGACATGTTGGCACTGGCTGCTGTTCACAGTGCATTTTGTATTGTATTTCACATCTATGGTAACATAATGTGAACATCAACCCATTTTGTGTATTTGTATTTGTTATCTTATTTGTTATCTTAGTTAATAGCTGTTGATGGACTTATTTTCCAGGAACTTATTTAATTCCTTTTTGAACCTGTTACAGTTTTGGCTTTCACAACATCCCCTGGCAATGAGTTCCACAGGTTGACTGTGCATTGTATAAAGAAGTACTTCCTTTTGTTTTAAAACTGCTGCCTATTAATTTCATTGGGTGACCCCTGGTGCGTGTGAAGAAAATAACACAAAGAAAAAATGTTCCTCCAGTTCTTAGCCCCGTGACTCAAACCTGATGAATCTATTAGAGAGGACATCCAAAAGTAGCCCCTTCTGGGAAAGCTCCGGAGTCTGTAGCTTTTTGCAGGCATGTTAGTATTCTGGCTTTGCATTTTCCAAAACCTGCTTGCTCTGCCTCCTTTCAGTTACCGTCTTTCCTTTCACACTAAATGGGGAGGATGGGAAGAAGTCATTAAAAGACTGACATTTAGTGTTTTCCCTCCTCGTGTGAATAATCACACTGACTTAGGTGGAACTACTTGGATTTGGCCAGCCGTGGGTTATGTTTTCTGTCATAATAAAACTGGCTGCAAAAGCACAATTATTTTTTGGAATGTAGTATCTTGTTTTCAGTTAGCAAATAAACAATCAGTCCATTTCACAGAGAGCAGAATGTGGTGCATGCACAAATACACCCAGACATTTTAGTCTGCTCCCAGATCACAAGTACTAGCATCATGATCTAAGA
Organism: Malaclemys terrapin pileata; assembly: GCF_027887155.1. Classification (NCBI taxonomy): domain Eukaryota; kingdom Metazoa; phylum Chordata; order Testudines; family Emydidae; genus Malaclemys; species Malaclemys terrapin. The sequence goes on from NC_071512.1 coordinate 87,011,668, forward strand.
GCTATTAATGTGGGAACATTTTGTAGGCACTGAAATAAAACATCCAATTTTGTTTCCAGCATTCTTAGATGCTGTACAGCTAGTTAGATAAATGAGTATTCAGGCCCTACAGTAGATAGGAATTTTAGAAGAAAAGTGGGTGTGTTTTGATGTGTTCATGTGGAAACCAATACCCAAATGTTTTTCTAGCTCACAGCTGGTTCATAGCACTGTTGGTATTTTGAGTTCTGAGAGCAAGGCAAAAAGTTTGTGTGGAGTTTTGAGTAACCATAGTAAACTGTTGGGAGCAATTGCTCATGTGTGCTTACCTGGAAATAATCCAAAATTTTGTCAAACTTAAAAAAATAAAAAATAGGAAGAATCCTTATATCCATATTTGACTTTCATGAATGTACATTGCTCTAAATCCAACTCATGCAAGTGTGTAACCATCCACAAGATTCTCCTTATGAATGGATATCTGGATTTGCAGATATAAAATCTGTAGAAACAGCTTAACTTAACTGTGTGAATAATAATAATTCTAGCTTATTTTTGTAGTTTATTTCAAGCCAAAGAATTCCAGAGTACTGTACAATCTATGGAGCTGATTCTCCTTTTGCTCACACTGGGGTAAGAGCCTGATACAAAGCCTGCTGAATTCAATGGAAAGGGCATAAGTCAGGAGTAATTCCAGTTAAGTCATTGGAATTTCAAAAATGTAAAAGAATTGTAACTCCACAGTCTGGATCCCTCTATTAATATACAAAAGCTTCATTGTGAAGCATTGAGGGTTGCTGCACATAAAGTGTACCTAACACACCCCAAAGGCAAAGAAACTAAAATTAAAACACCCAAGAGTACATACTTTCTCCTCCTCCACCCACCTATACCCATCTTAACATTGCCACAGCTACCGTACTGTACACCACTGCCCACGCACCACAACCTTAACTTTGCCTCCCTTTTGCACATCTCCACATACCCTTTAGGAGACAGGTTTTTGTTTTCCCCCCCCAACACTAGTATTTGTGGGTGTCCAGTGAAGCAGTCGGTTATGTTAGGAGAGGGTTGTTTAGTTAAAGGGTTATGTGGAGAAAGGCTGGCAACCCTACAGGGCAGATTTATGTCATGTGCATAGCAGTCCTCCACCCATTTCTTGGGAAAGAAGGCAGGAGGATTGCTGGTTCTTTCCCAGGCTTCCTCTCCACAAGGAAGCACTTCTCATATCAGCAAGCCACTGGTCTACAGACCTTGTCACTGATCTCCAGTGCCCTGTCTAGACTCCTGTCCACATTCTCCTTCTAGGTTCCTTACAGAGGCCACGGTCTGGGTGCCACGGCACTACATCATGTAACAGCAGAGAGCTAAAGAGAGACAAGTTTTTAAAGTGTGCTTATACAATGCTAGAAGTCTAAATAATAAGATGGGTGAACTAGAGTGCCTTGTATTAAATGAAGATATTGATATAATAGGCATCATAGAAACTTGGTGGAATGAGGATATTCAATGGGACATAGTAATACTAGGGTACAAAATATATTGGAAGGACAGAACAGGTCGTGCTGGCGGGGGAGTGCCACTATATGGGAGAGAGAGCATAGAATCAAATGAAGTAAAAATCTTAAATTAACCAAACTGTACCATAGAATATCTATGGATAGTAATTCCATGCTCGAATAATAAGAATATAGCAGTAGGGATATATTACCGATCACCTCACTGTGAAATGCTCAGGGAGATTACAGAGGCGATTAAAATAAAAAAATAATAATGGGGGATTTCAGCTATCCCCATATTGATTGGGTACGTGTCACCTCAGGACAGGATGCAGAGATAAAGTTTCTTGACACCTTAAATGACTGCTCCTTGGAGCAGCTAGTCCTGGAACCCACAAAAGGAGAGGCAATTCTTGATTTAGTCCTAAGTGGAGCACAGGATCAGGTCCAAGAGGTGAATATAGCTGGACCGCTTGGTAATAGTGACCATAATATAATTAAATTTAACACCCTTGTGGTGGGGAAAACACCACAGCAGCCCAACACTGTAGCATTTAATTTTAGAAAGGGGAACGACACAAAAATGAGGAGGTTAGTTAAACAGAAATTAAAAGGTACAGCACCAAAAGTAAAATCCCTACAAGCTGCATGGAAACTTTTTAAAGACACCATAATAGAGGCTCAACTTAAATGTATACCGCAAATTTAAAAAACAGAGAACCAAAAAAGTGCCACCGTTGCTAAACAATAAAGTAAGAGAAGCAGTGAGAGGCAAAAAGGAATCCTTTAAAAAGTGGAAATTAAATCTGATTGAGGCAAATAGACAGGAGCATAAACTCTGGCAAATGAAGTGTAAAAATATAATTAGGAAGACCAAAAAAGAATTTGAAGAACAGCTAGCCAAAGACTCAAAAAGTAATAGCAATTTTTTTTTTAAGTACATCAGAAGCCGGAAGCCTACTAAACAACCAGTGGGGTCACTGGACGATCGAGATGCTAAAGGAGCACTCAAGGACAATAAGGCCATTACCGAGAAACTAAATGAATTCTGTCGGTCTTCATGGTTGAGGAGGTGAGTGAGATTCCCAAACCTGAGCCATTCTTTTTAGGTGACAGATCTGAGGAACTGTCCCAGATCGAGGTGTCATTAGAGGAGGTTTTGGAACAAACTGATAAACTAAACAGTAATAAGTCACCAGGACCATGTGATATTCACCCAAGAGTTCTGAAGGAACTTAAATGTGAAATTGTAGGACTACTAACGGTAGTCTGTAACCTATCATTTAAATCAGCTTCTGTACCAAATGACTGGAGGATAGCTAATGTGACGCCAATTTTTAAAAAGGGCTCCAGAGGTGACCCCGGCAATTACAGGCTTCAGTACCAGGCAAACTGGTTGAAACTATAGTAAAGAACAAAATTGTCAGACATGTAGATGAACATAATTTGTTGGGGAAGAGTCAACATGGTTTTTGTAAAGGGAAATCGTGCCTCACCAATCTACTAGAATACTTTGAGGGATGTGAACAAGGGGGGTCCAGTGGATATTTTGATTTTCAGAAAGCCTTTGACAAGGGCCCTCACCAAAGGCTCTTAAGCAAACTAAGAGCTTAAGGGATAAGAGGGAAGGTCCTCTCATGGATCGGTAAGTGATTAAAAGATAGGAAACAAAGGGTAGGAATAAATTATCAGTTTTCAGAATGGAGAGAGGTCAATAGTGGTGTCCCCCAGGGGTCTGTTCTGGGCCCAGTCCTATTCAGCATATTCATAAATGATCTGGAAAAAGGGGTAAACAATGAAGTGGCAAAATTTGCAGATGATACAAAACTACTCAAGATAGTTAAGTCCAAGGCAGACTTCAAAGAACTACAAAAGGATCTCTCAAAACTGGGTGACTGGGCAACAAAATGGCAGATGAAATTTAATGTGGATAAATGCAAAGTAATGCACATTGGAAAACATAATCCCATATAAAATGATGGGGTCTAAATTATCTGTTACCACTTAAGAAAGAGATCTTGAAGTCATTGTGGATAGTTCTCTAAAAACATCCACTCAATGTGCAGCTGTAGTCAAAAAGCGAACAGAATGTTGGAAATCATTAAGAAAGGGATAGGTAATCAGACAGAAAATATCATATTGCCTCTATATAAATCCATGGCATGCCCACATCTTGAATACTGCATGCAGATGTCATCACCCCATCTCAAAAAAGTTATATTGGACTTGGAAAAGGTTCCAAAAAGGGCAACAAAAATGATTAGGGGTATGGAATGGCTGCCATATGAGGAGAGATTAATAAGAATGGGACTTTTCAGCTTGGAAAAAAGAGGACTAGGGGAATATGATAGAGGTCTATAAAATCATGACTGGTATGGAGAAAGTAAATAAGGAAGTGTTATTTACTCCTTCTCATAACACACGAACTAAGGGTCACCAAATGAAATTAATAGGCAGCAGGTTTAAAACAAACAAAAGGAAGTATTTTTTCACACAATGCACAGTCAACCTGTGGAACTCCTTGCCAGAGGATGTTGTGAAAGGTCAAGACTATAACAGGGTTCAAAAAAGAACTAGATAAATTCATGGAAGATAGGTCCATTAATGGCTATTAGCCTCTGTTTGCCAGAGGTTGGGAATGGGTGACAGGGGATGGATCACTTGATTACCTGTTCTGTTCATTCGCTCTGGGGCACCTGGCATTGGCCACTGTCAGAAGACGGGATACTGGGCTAGATGGACCTGGTCTGACCCAGTATGGCCATTCTTATTTTCTTACTGGGTTTCCTGTCCAGGGTGTGCAGGACCAGGCTTGCCCTTTAAAGTACTGTAAGTGCTGTAGCAAGTCAAAACCAGGAGAAAATAAAATTAATATTAAGGAAGGCAAACCTTTCCTGTGGGCTCAATGCCACCTTTCCATTGACCGTTTTATTTCTGAAGTTGCCAAGGCCTTAGCCTTAGCCACTACAGAAACAAAAATAGATTTAAAAAAAAAAATATTTAAGTATTGACACTTACCTGCTTTTCATGAGGTCTGTGGGATTCCTTTAAGAGTCTTTCCTTTTGGCTCCAAAGAGCTGCATTTGTGGAGCCAGCCAGAGGAGAGGTTTTCAGGTCTACACGCTGCTCAAATACATTGTCACTGTTGAATCTGTTAGCCCGCAAGGAGGCGGGGGGAGGGAAGGACGCAGCCCACTGACAGCTGTAGGAGTTATGCATGCAAGGTGAAGACAATAAATGAAACTATGAATTCAAATGTATCCATACCCTCAGGACCATTATCAAATCAGCGTATCTGAATCTCATCTGGTTTTCTGGGACATCAATTCAGTTAATCAGGGCTTCATTTTAATATTCTCCATTAAAGTAGAGTAGTATCCATAGATCATTATCTTCAGGTTTTCAACTATTTTCCCATTCAGCCTCATAGTTATAAATAAAACTTGTTAACTTTTTGTAGCAATTACCACTTGACACATGTCCAGCTGATCACTAATGTTTGCATACTTCTATTAACCCTGTTATCATGTCAGAAGTGAAATGTGCACCTTTGGGTACTTTGAGACTAAAAGCAGACAGATGTTCTATGGTGGGGGCTGTGAATTACAAATCTCCATAGGACCCCAAATTAATCATTGGTATTGCAGGGTATCTCCAACTCCCAGAAGTTAATAGTACTGTCTATTCCTCTGTGTTTGGGGAGTACCTTACGCTTTCTGGGCACTACCATCATATCAATAAATAATTAATATTAATATTAGAAAAGATATTGCAATTTAAGGTATGGTATTTTCAAGCTGTCTTCCAAAGTTAAAAACACAGAGTAATTTTTCAGCTCTAACAGCACCCCTAAAAAAAGAAACAACCTCCCAAACAACTCCCCCCCCAACATTTATTGCCATATATAAAAACCCTCTACACTTGCAAGTAGTTAACAGCAAAATTTTCTTTCTACATAGATACAGTTTTTACTATATCAAAGCAAGACAACTAGTGAGTGGGATTAATTACTCCAGGAGATCTGAAAGCTTCTACTCTCCAGTTGCCTGGAATTGATGAAAATGAAAATCTTTTGAAATCCACAATAAATTGACATTGGCACTCATCATAGAAATTTTTTCCACCAAATGTATGGGCCGTGCTTAACTGAGAGTCTCATTTTGACTTAAACTAACAAGCCCCATAGCAACAAAAAAGATGTCATGGAATTACAGCTGTTACAGAATTAAAAAAAAAATCTGGAAGCGTGTGTGTATGTGTGTGTGCGAGTATGTGTATCTATATAATATAGATTTGTATAGAGTATACATGTGTATATAATAGCAAGAGAAGCGCGCACGCACATACACATACAGAGATTTGCCCAAGAACAGCAGAATTTGCACCTTTAGTGACCTCCCTTACTCTTTCTTTGCTGGGCATATCGATACTTATATCTTGCCATGTGTTGCCAGTTTTTGTCGCGGATTCTTTTTCTAGTTTGATAGCGGCTCCATAGTACTAGTTGTAAGTCTGTTGCTCTTATGTAGTAAGCCTGACTTTGATCCCCACTCTCATTTTCTCAGATGAACTCTCATTTGATGTTTTCCCACTATAAATATGGTACAACTTAATAAGAGCTTTAAGAGAGCTTCCCTTTACTCTGTGCCATTTATAGCCCCAGACTGGTCTGGAGTAGGTAGGTGGAGCAGTGGGTGATATCATTTTTCTATTAGCAGAAAGCCCTGCCTCCTCTGTAAATTTCCATTCCTACTGGAGGAGCCTATGCCACTCCAAGCAGCTTTATTTTTAAACCTGGTTGAATAGTACTTTTGTGGATTAAGCCTACTGGGGAAACTGCTTCCAGCACAGAAGTCTGCAGTTAATACCCCTCTTAGACATAGCTTGCTAAACTGATCAGGAAGCAGTAATATGGCTAGGGAAGAAGAAAACTACTACGGGAAACATGGTAATTTACCTACCTCCTTGTGTTCTCAAAAAATGAAATGCTTCATAAGGGCTCTAGCCAATGCCCTTTGAAATCAACTGGAGTCTTTCCATTGACTTCAGTGGGTTTTGGATCAGGCCCTAAGTGGCTTTAGCTAACTTCCTCCATTATTTGCAAAATCATGTAATCTTTTCCAGTATGGAGCTTGCAGCTACAATTAATGGCAGATAAAAGGTAGAATTTGTATAAATATAACTGATTTTCATTTTAGACAAATGATTTAACTTAAAAAATCACTGCAGTGTAATGAAGTGTGACAGGCGTAATTTTGTTTATTATTTAGACTTTTTTTAGAGTTGGAATTGGGAAGTTAAATCTCATTTGACGTATTTATTGTAATGGAACAATAATTCAACCTAAAATTCCTATTATAAAATAGGCTATGAAATAGAACTGTCTAGTCTGTGAAGCATGATTATCATCTCCATTTTTAATTCTAGCAAGAAAATGACTGTAATTATTCCACACCAGTGGCTACTTCCCCCATGCCTCCCAAACTCTTAAAGGTTTTAATCAGCTTTCAGAATTAAATGTTTTGTTTTTGTTTTCAAAATGTTGCTGATATGACACTTAGCAACTGAGTTGTATTTTTTTTTAAAGAAGGGGTTACCTAGAACAACAACAAACCCCTTCCTGCGTCTACTCTCTCTATTCCTTCTTTAGAGACAACTTCAGTAATTGGGGAGTGGTTTTGATGTATAACTTGGAGAAGGAGAGTGAGAACAAGCAGTGTGTGCCCATGGTTAGTTGTTACGTGAAACTATAATCACAGATATATGTGTGTTTCAGTGAAGAAATTCCTATAATGCTGAAGCATACTTTTGTCAAGGAATTTGATTGTGTGTTTGGCTTTTAATGTATTTAGTGTTTCTTATGTAAACAGTTATATTCCATAATGGATTTGTGGCAAAGTTTAGAAAAAGAAAAACAAGACAGGCTGAGTGCTGATGTACTGCTCTGTGCCCCAGTAAGCATGGTGACTTTGGTGGTGAGCTGTAGTCCTTGGAAGAAATTTGCAGTAGTGCAGTGGCTTTATTTTTGTTAATCATGTCACTGTCGGATAACATTCCCCAGTTTGTTTGATTGCTGGAGAAGAAAATCTTCATTTGAGTTAGAGATCATTTTCTGGAGCACTTTGTCTATTTTTATCCTCTTGCCTATAAATTAGAAGGTATTGACTTTCATTGTAGAAGTATTGTGGAGATCGCTTACACTCAGATGTGATCCACAAATGTATATATCTTCCAAGGTGCATTTTCTTTGCACCAAATCAGAATCTATGCGGGTATGCTGTAGCTAATCCAACTGAAGCCTATTACCATATGGGTGTACTGTTAATAGAGATGATCTTGTTTGTAGAAAGTAGCCCACTTGCTGGTACACATTGTATTGTATCTTGCCCCACTGGCTATGCTATCAAACAGTTCCACTGAATACAGACATCCTGAGAGCACAGGAAATTGCCCCTATTAACAAGCTTCATCAGTACAATGTAGGCCAAATGGAGGAATGTCTATAAGCAAAGTAAATCCCTACTGGAAATTCATTATGCCTTTGAAAACCTGGCCTGCTCCTATTTTCAGGGGCTGAGAAATCTTGCCTGCCTGCCTGATAGGTGGGGATGGGTTGGAGGACAGACCTGTTAAATATATTTATTAAGGGCTAGATCTTGGCTGATGTGTCAGTACAGAGGAGGAAGGGAGAGAAAGGCCTCATTTCCCATGCAAACACCCAACATCTGGGTTCCAGCTTCTGGGAGAGGCAGAGACAGAGCAAGGGTTGATCACCTGGTACCCTACCCCAGCAGGTGGGTGGGGATTGGGCAGCTCCTAGTGGGTGGGGGGAGGAGGGTGAGTAATCTGTACCTAGTAAAGCAGGGGGTACAGATTTTCCCCTTTCTAAGTCCCATTTCCTTTTGCTGGGATGCTCTTGGGTAGTGGACACTGCCCTTTACAGAGGCCAATAAACTTGGTCTAGTATCTTGTAGGTAGTAAGCCACAGTGTGCTGGTATGTAGTAAAGTTACAGGTTCTAAATCATACCAGAAAGAAGTTATTTTTTTAAATGTTTAATCTATGGAAGGCCTTATGCCGCAAACTGAGGCAATGCAGAGTGCAGGCCTCTACACAGCACAAGTTATCGGGTTTCTTCTCAATTTGTCCTTACCTTCTGTTCTGGGCTCACTCTTGGTTTAAGTGGCCTATGTGTGACAACATAACCTGTGTCCTGTACTCGCTAGCAGTATTACTACATACACAGCGACTCCAGAGCTATAAGCTGCCAGAGTTCTTTTGTGGTAAAAATTATATTTTAGGGGTTTACTGAGGTGGAAGAGAACAAACAGAGTCATGGGGTCTGCTGTGTTTATTGTACTGGGCCTGTGAATATTTTGATAAGGTTTTTCTGATATGAGGCTTGAGACCAAAGTCTGAATTTAGTTAATGAGTAAAGGCAGCTTTTAAAATATATTTCTTTGAGCTCCTGTCTAACCATGGCCCTTTGTATTTAGCTTTTATTTTGTTAAAATTTCCCAAGAACTTGAGTGTTTATTACAAAAAATAAAATTAACTTCACAGTTTCCAGGGTATATATTGGGGTACAGAAGGACAGAAAAAAGCAACAAATAGAGAAAAATAAGAATATTGAAAGTCAAAGCAGGTTAATTCTGGGCTTTATTTCATGAACTGTGCATTAACAGTACATATACGTATGCATATGCATCTGTATCTTTCACTACATTGCTTTACTTAAACAGACAGCCTTGCATTTATACTTGGACTAATGTATTATTAACATAAAGACATCTACTTAAAGTAATGGATTGGATTTTCTTAGTATAATTAGTGCTTTTCAGGTACTTGACTGGTTCAAAATTGTGTGGAAATTGGTAAAATCTGAAAAATACTATTTGTAAAACCTGGGGACTTTTTGGTAAAAATGAAAACGAAGGGCCTTATTTTTAGTCTGAACTGCACCAAAATGGGCACAACAGGTTTGTCTTGTCACATAGTCTCTCCTCCTTCACCTGGAGAATTCCCTCGCAAAACTTCCCTATTTGTTGCTCCTCTTCACTAGCCAGGGACATCTCCTTGGGAACGGTGTGCTGCATATTGTTCCTGCAACATAGTTAAGCCGACCTAAATCCTAGCTGCCACCTCTTGGGGAGTTGGCTTAATCACAGTGATGGGAGAACCTCTCCTGTCAGCATAGGTAATGTCTATACTGAAGCACTGACATTAAACTGATGGTTTCTAATTCAGCTTTGGTTGTAGAGCACTGCGGGATGCTCAGTGAATAATGTTCTGTACAGCAGAATTGTAGTAGCAGCTTGCAGTGCAGTGCTCCCCATAGTCAACAGAAATATACGAGACACTCACATTGACACAGTGCTGTATCTGTAACTTGGCACGTCAGTGGGTTTGTTATAACACGTGACTGGGCTCACAGTGTTGAGCACATGTTCTGATGAATAATGAATATTGCCTACATGCAGCAGATATTTTTTCAAACTTGAACATTTTGACTAATTTAAAAGCTAAACGAGCAGATGGCGTCAGTCCATGCTAGACCAGCTTTCCCCTCCACAAGATTTGTAGAGAATGGTGGGAACCAGCTAATATATTTCCCCCAAGACTGGGGGAAACTTTGGAAAGGGGGGAAAAAAGGTTAAATAGTAAATTTCATTGTTGTTGCTCCTTTGCCAAGACAAAGCACATTTGGGAGCTTTGTTGGTCAGGTGCCCGTTTAGAGCAGAAGTTGGTGACATGAAGTCAGAGAAATTCTGCTAAGAAAACACCTATGTATAAAATATAGGAATCTGGTTCCCTTGACTAGCAGTGCCAGCAAACTGCACATGGGCAGCTCTCTTCTGCAGGAACGGCAGATTAGGCACTACTGCCTTGTTCCAAGAAGCAGCTGCCTTGGCCCCCATCTCTCTCCGAGACGCACACAAAACTCAAACAGAATCCAACTGCTTAAACATACTCTGGGCCCATTTTTCTCCTGCTGCCTCTTCACTTTACACCTAGTAAACTGCAAGTCCAAGGCTCCCCTCAAATGATGAATGGTCTGGAACAGGTGGCAGGCCATTAGCCCTCCTTTTGTGTATCCACATCTGCAAAACAAAGACGGCTCAGGCTATGTTTACAGTAAAGGTGTGCTGGGATAGCTATGCTGATAGCATGGTGTAGTACATTCCTAGTGTAGGTGCAGTTTATACCAGCAGAAAAATGCTTTTGCCAGTATAGCTTATGCTACTTCCCCGTGAGCAAAATAAGCTATAATGCACTAATATGCTGGTATAACTGTGTCTACATTAGGGCTTCTTCCAATATAGAAATATCTTAAAAATCACCCCCCCTAGTGATTTTCCGATATCAGCAAAAGTTTCTAGTGTAGAGCTGGCCTCAGAAAGGTCTAACAGACCATACAAAGAAGAGTGCTCTAACTCATGCAGTAGTACCCTTAACAACAGTTAAGGGCAGTTGCTGTGTGGCATCTCAAACTTTCTATGGATAGTTTCATGCTGTGGGCTTATGTATCAATGATCTCTAGTGTGGGAGCCATTAGTATCTTTCACCATAACATTATTACTTTGCAGCTTGACACTGCAAGGTGCTGATCACCCTTTCCTCCCTGGTGGGAAAAGAGGTACTGTCCGTCATGGAAGATATTTTTTTTATTATTTCCAGCATGATCATATTTTATGAATACTTTATAAACCCAGATAATATTAATTCAGAGGTTTTAATGGAAATGCGGATGGAATCCTAACTTTATCTTCAAAAAGGAAGTTTGAAATCTGCCGTTTGCAGTGCCAGTCAGGCTTTTTAAATGCAAATGCAGCTGAGCTTTTAAAGTTTGGACTCTTTGTTTGTGGAAAGAGCTCTGAGATACTTGAGTGAACAATACTGTGGATATGTAGCTTACAACATGCTGTTATGAAATGATTGACGAGAATGAGGCAGAACTGAACAAACAGTTTTCAAAGATGGCAGATTTACTGGCCCTGAGTCTGAAGAGTGGGGTCCATACAAAACCTCATTGCTTACATGATTTTAGACAATGTTCAAAAAGAGAATATTTACACATATGCATACACATGGCCAGCTCCTCAGTTGGTGTAGATTGGCATAGCTCCATTGACTATACATATGTATTATGTAATACAAATGTGCGTGTAAATAATTCATTCCTTTTCGCTCCACAGCTAAAATCATATGGACATAATGGTTGTAAATGTGAGCACTGCATGGGCTTGATGCTGCTTCTTAGTTATTTTATTAAGGTAGATGACTTATTTCTCTGTCACTTAGAGGGATGTCATTGCTTATGGCTTAACTTACTGTAAGTGTTGTTTATTATAGGTGGGGTTTAACTTTCAGACTTGCCTTTATTATCTTCTGTATTACCTCTTTTCGCTGCCACTGAGTCATAGAATCATAGAATATCAGAGTTGGAAGGGACCTCAAGAGGTCATCTAGTCCAACCCCCTGCTCAAAGCAGGACCAATTCCCAGCTAAATCATCCCAGCCAGGGCTTTGTCAAGCCGGGCCTTAAAAACCTCCAAGGAAGGAGACTCCACCACCTCCCTAGGTAACGCATTCCAGTGTTTCACCACCTTCCTAGTGAAATAGTTTTTCCTGATATCCAACCTGGACCTCCCGCACTGCAACTTGAGACCATTGCTCCTTGTTCTGTCATCTGCCACCACTGAGAACAGCCGAGCTCCATCCTCTTTGGAACCCCCCTTCAGGTAGTTGAAGGCTGCTATCAAATCCCCCCTCATTCTTCTCTTCTGGAGACTAAACAATCCCAGTTCCCTCAGCCTCTCCTCATAAGTCATGTGCTCCAGACTCCTAATCATTTTTGTTGCCCTCCACTGGACTCTTTCCAATTTTTCCACATCCTTCTTGTAGTGTGGGGCCCAAAACTGGACACAGTATTCCAGATGAGGCCTCACCAATGTCGAATAAAGGGGAACGATCACGTCCCTCGATCTGCTGGCAATGCCCCTACTTATACAGCCCAAAATGCCGTTAGCCTTCTTGGCAACAAGAGCACACTGTTGACTCATATCCAGCTTCTCGTCCACTGTGACCCCTAGGTCCTTTTCTGCAGAACTGCTACCTAGCCATTCGGTCCCTAGTCTGTAGCAGTGCATGGGATTCTTCCGTCCTAAGTGCAGGACTCTACACTTGTCCTTGTTGAACCTCATCAGGTTTTTTTCGGCCCAATCCTCTAATTTGTCTAGGTCCCTCTGTATCCGATCCCTACCCTGTAGTGTATCTACCACGCCTCCTAGTTTAGTGTCATCTGCAAACTTGCTGAGAGTGCAGTCCACACCATCCTCCAGATCATTAATAAAGATATTAAACAAAACCGGCCCCAGGACCGACCCTTGGGGCACTCCGCTTGAAACCGGCTGCCAACTAGACATGGAGCCATTGATCACTACCCGTTGAGCCCGACGATCTAGCCAGCTTTCTATCCACCTTACAGTCCATTCATCCAGCCCATACTTCTTTAACTTGGCGGCAAGAATACTGTGGGAGACCGTATCAAAAGCTTTGCTAAAGTCAAGGAATAACACATCCACTGCTTTCCCCTCATCCACAGAGCCAGTTATCTCATCATAGAAGGCAATTAGGTTAGTCAGGCACGACTTCCCCTTCGTGAATCCATGCTGACTGTTCCTGATCACTTTCCTCTCCTCTAAATGTTTCATAATTGTTTCCTTGAGGACCTGCTCCATGATTTTTCCAGGGACTGAGGTGAGGCTGACTGGCCTGTAGTTCCCCGGATCCTCCTTCTTCCCTTTTTTAAAGATGGGCACTACATTAGCCTTTTTCCAGTCATCTGGGACCTCCCCCGATCGCCATGAGTTTTCAAAAATAATGGCTAATGGCTCTGCAATCTCACCCGCCAACTCCTTTAGCACCCTCGGATGCAGCGCATCCGGCCCCATGGACTTGTGCACATCCAGTTTTTCTAAATAGTCCCGAACCACTTCTTTCTCCACAGAGGGTTGGTCACCTTCTCCCCATGCTGTACTGCCCAGTGCAGCAATCTGGGAGCTGACCTTGTGCGTGAAGACAGAGGCAAAAAAATCATTGAGTACATTAGCTTTTTCCACATCCTTGGTCACTAGGTTGCCTCCCTCATTCAGTAAGGGGCCCACACTTTCCTTGATTTTTTTTCTTGTTGCTAACATACCTGAAGAAACCCTTCTTGTTACTCTTAACATCTCTTGCTAACTGCAACTCCAAGTGTGATTTGGCCTTCCTGATTTCACTCCTGCACGCATGAGCAATATTTTTATACTCCTCCCTGGTCATTTGTCCAATCTTCCACTTCTTGTAAGCTTCTTTTTTGCGTTTAAGATCAGCAAGGATTTCACTGTTTAGCCAAGCTGGTCGCCTGCCATATTTACTATTCTTTCTACACATCGGGATGGTTTGTTCCTGCAACCTCAATAAGGATTCTTTAAAATACAGCCAGCTCTCCTGGACCCCTTTGCCCTTCATGATGTTCTCCCAGGGGATCCTGCCCATCTGTTCCCTGAGGGAGTCAAAGTCTGCTTTTCTGAAGTCCAGGGTCCGTATTCTGCTGCTCTCCTTTCTTCCTTGTGTCAGGATCCTGAACTCGACCATCTCATGGTCACTGCCTCCCAGGTTCCCATCCACTTTTGCTTCCCCTACTAGTTCTTCCCTGTTTGTGAGCAGCAGGTCAAGAAAAGCTTTGCCCCTAGTTGGTTCCTCCAGCACTTGCACCAGGAAATTGTCCCCTACACTATCCAAAAATTTCCTGGATTGCCTGTGCACCGCTGTATTGCTCTCCCAGCAGATATCAGGGTGATTAAAGTCTCCCATGAGAACCAGGGCCTGGGATCTAGCAACTTCTGCTAGTTGCCAGAAGAAAGCCTCGTCCACCTCATCCCCCTGGTCTGGTGGTCTATAGCAGACTCCAACCACGACATCGCCCTTGTTGCTCACACTTCTCAACTTTATCCAGAGACTCTCAGGTTTTTCTGCAGTTTCATACCGGAGCTCTGAGCAGTCATACTCCTCTCTTACATACAATGCAACTCCCCCACCTTTTCTGCCCTGCCTGTCCTTCCTGTACAGTTTATATCCATCCATGACAGTACTCCAGTCATGTGAGTTATCCCACCAAGTCTCTGTTATTCCAATCACATCATAGTTCATCGATCGTCCCTCTTTCTCAGCATGAGACAGGAGTCCTCCCCTCTTGCGCTCTCCTGCTTGTGCTTCCTCCCAGGATCCCATTTCCCCACTTACCTCAGGGCTTTGGTCTCCTTCCCCCGGTGAACCTAGTTTAAAGCCCTCCTCACTAGGTTAGCCAGCCTGCTGGCGAAGATGCTCTTCCCTCTCTTTGTTAGGTGGAGCCCGTCTCTGCCTAGCACTCCTTCTTCTTGGAACACCATCCCATGGTTGAAGAATCCAAAGCCTTCTCTCCGACACCACCTGCGTAGCCATTCGTTGACTTCCACGATTCGACGGTCTCTACCCCGGCCTTTTCCTCTGACAGTCCCTCTGACACTGACATTCTCTGTGTTGGAACTTTGGTTGTAGTGCTGCTCTGTCCGACTAAGTGTCACAGGCAACCAAGTAAAGACTATTTGACATGCGGCACCAGAAATGTGCACCATCCTACATTTCCTTTCTATAATACCTGTTGCAGAAACAGTGATGTTTTCAGGGGTCTTTTATTTTACATCTTTTCTGAATTGTTGAGAGAGGCAGAACTGAGAAACCGGTTTAATTTAGTTCTCATCATTAACCTGTAGAAGATAGGAGATTTCAGGAAAGTTATCATCACTGGTCACAGAACTGCTTTGCGAACTTGTGATAAATTGACTTATCCTAAGCATTTTTCTTTAGTGGCTCATTTGCATATAGGTGTAAATGGAAGAGTTTTACTTTTAGCATAGTTATTTTAAAAGCGGCCCTAAAAACAAGTAAGCTAGGTGAACAAACTGCCTATTGAGCTCACATTTTCCCCCTCAATAGTTTCTTATGTTATTGCCAACACATTACATCGCAAGAGGTACACCGGAAACCACTAGCTTTGCTATGCTTGGGATGACTAAAAGATGCTATTTACGTACCGGTTTGCACCAGTGAAATTAGCATTTGCTATATATGCTAGTTTTAAAAACATTGTTAATAATAAAAATAGTCTCTAAAATGAGATCTAGTCATGTTACATTAACTTTTTTTGGTAGAATAAAAATATAGATGACATACGTTTAATATTGGGTTTCTTAGGATCTGTCCCCTTAAAAGCAGGCTCAGGAGTTGTGTGTGTGCTTATTTTAGGGTAGAATTTGGCCGAAAGTTAAAACAAAAATTTCTAAACATAGGTCATACAGAACAACAATCAATACTGTTATAGTGCTTATTAGGAAATAATGTTGTTTTGCACCTCCAAATCCACACAGAATGTCTCCATTTATACCCATATGTGTTCCCCTCATAGATCAACAATGAGTCAGCTTTACTTATTTGGAGAAAGAATAAAATTACCTGCTCCAAAAGCTCATGCCCTTGCATATTGGTAGAATCATTATCATTTTTAAATACAACTGTAAGGTTCTCTATATTTAAAAAACAAAATATTGACTGCAAAACATACCTCTCTCTTCAGTAATATGAACTGAAATGTATATGGTTTTCCCTGTATTAACAGTGGCTACTTCTTTCATTTTCTATGTATTCTCAACTGACAGTAAAGCAAGAAGTCACTGTAAACATGTATAAGTCTGCAATTATTATTGAAGTCTTACATAGTGTGACAGACCCAGACCAGTGGGGTACAGGAGTCTGGTAGAGGGCAAATATACTGGTCACTGGATGAGTAGTTTTCTGTTCCCAGAGTGACCAGAGCAGGGACTGCACTAGGGTAATCAGGAACCTGCTAGAACCAGTTAAGGCAGGCAGGCTAATTAGGACACCTGGAGCCAATTAAAAAGGAGCTGCTATAATCAATTAAGGCAGGCTAATCAGGGCACCTGGGTTTTAAAAGGAGCTCACTTCAGTTTGTGGTGTGAGTGTGAGGAGCTGGGAGCAAGAGGGGCAAGGAGCTGAGAGTGAGAGGGTGTGCTGCTGGAGGACTGAGGAGCACAAGCGTTATCAGACACCAGGAGGAAGGTCCTGTGGTGAGAATAAGGAAGGTGTTTGGAGGAGGCCATGGGAAAGTAGCCTAGGGAGTTGTAGCTGTCATGCAGCTGTTACAGGAGGCACTATTGACAGCTGCAGTCCACAGGGCCCTGGGCTGGAACCCGGAGTAGAGGGCGGGCCCAGGTTCCCCCCAAACCTCCCAATTGACCTGGACTGTGGGTTCTTCCAGAGGGGAAGGTCTCTGGGCTGTTCCCCAACCCACATGGTAAATCTCTGAGGCAAGAAAATCTGCCAATAAGCACGGGACCCACCAAGATAGAGGAGGAACTTTGACACAATAGGTATATATGTATTCTTTGAAATATACAAACAATTCACAATGTCTCTTTTGGAAATCCCTAATCTCTATACTGACAAAAGTTACCCACTAGAAACTTCTGAATGAAACCAGCAGACTTTGGGTGTGCTTCATACTCAGCAGACTAGGGTAGCTTCAATGGGCCTAGTGACAGTCACAATAGTAAGTACCTACCCCTGAAGCAAGGGCCTCAAGGACTGGACCATGTGACAGAATGTATACAATCTAATGCAATGGGAAGGGCTGTTCTGTAATTGGGGCATGAGAATTTTCTCATAATGACTTGTATACAACAGTGTCTACACTATCCCCATACCGACGAGTGGTTGTTGACTGAAGTGCTACATCTCTCGTGGAGATGGAGTACAGAAGTTGATTTTACAAGCCCATTGGGTTGGCGGAAGGGACTCGGTAGTGTAGACGCAGGTTGAGTTAATAATGTATAACGCGGTTTATATCAACCTAACTTTGTAGTGTAGACCAGGCCTCCGAGTATATTGTCTCACTCTTCTCTCATAATCAGCCGTGCCATACAGAGGTGCCTAAATTTGGGGTTTAGGATGATGCTTTACCTCTTTGGATCTGGGCCTTGAGAGTTGAAGTTGTCAGGTAGATTTGACAAGGGCACTAATTGAAGTTATTACTAATGTTTCACATGGCTAATTTACATCCGAAATGGGAAGTCAACCAACAGAATTATTACAAATCTTCTTAAAATTTTTGTTAAAGAACATAGCAGTTAAAATTAACTCTGGATGAAATATAATGTTGGGTTAAAATAGTACTGGTAACTTTTTTAGCTGTTAAATTAAAACATTGGAAAACAGAAAAATGCCTTCTCTTATGGTGCTGTTTTGGAGAAGGTGTATAAACTTGGGGATTGGTAAGCTGTTTTGAAGATACAAACTGCTTATATCAGGTATTCCGGCAGAGAGAGAGAGAGAGAGGAAAGTACAATTAAAAGTCTAACTGTGTAGTTTATTTGGGAAAGAAATTTTGAGAAGACAGTCATGAATCTTATGTACATTTTTTTCATTTGTATGAAGCAGACCTGTTTGGCACATGTATATAATCTTATTGTAATGGATAAGATAGATATGGGAATTTGTGCTGTAGTAATATATATATTGATAGTATTGTGTACAAAAGTTGTATTTTGCTTCTTTCTTCATGGGAAAAAATTAGTAGTAATGTATTTTAAAATATATTTTAACATTTTTAGAGAGAAGTAGGTAATCTTTCAGATAGCACAAGACCAGGCTGCTTGGGGATTTTGGGTTCCCATTATGTCTTGGAGTGGCTGAGCCTCAGGTAATCAAGACAGGTACTTATAGAGGGAGGAGAAGCAAAGAGAGACCAGGAAAGCTAGCAGAACTGCTTTTGTAGGAATTTTCTACTGACCTTAATAGACAATGAGATCCTTTCTAGATAATGTTTCAGTGGCCCTATAGAATTCTATGGCAGGGATATGATTTTCTATTAGAATTTATAGAGTGGTTTGCAAATTTCTTGATATAGATCTTATTATCTATTAAATTCTGTGGGTTTTAGAATTAATTTTGTAGAAGCTTATTTAGTATCTATAGAACTTTGTTGAGTTCATTCCTATGAAATTCTATAGGGTTTTTTTTTGTTTGTTTTGTTTTGGGTGGGGGAGGGAATGAGAGGAGGAAAGAAGTCCAGGGAAATTGGTACATTCAGAATGAGCCTTGATAAAATAGTAGTGAACCAGTAGAAAAGAGAAAGTTTTGGAGGTCATGAGAAAGATGCTAAATTTTTCAGTGAGAGATTTTAAATTAAGGTTTTTCATGCCTCTTTTTTTCGTTGAAGAATGTTCATTTTTGGTTTCTTTCTAATAACACACTCCCTCTTCCAAACCCTCTGGGGTTTATTATGAGTTTAATGAACAAAACCACAACTTCAGCAAAAGCAAATTTTCTGCTTAATTTGAAACCTGAATTAATCTGCAAAATACCAGGTATCAAATGGTTTTGGTTTTTTTGTGGTTTCTTTTACTGAGCTTGGGCAGGGGAAGGAGTTGTAAAGAAAGCATTTTATTTCAAACGAACACTTGCAATTATATTCTCAGTGGGTAGTTTTAGGAATAAATAGCTACACGCCCAAAAGGAATTGAAACCGCATTGAACATTTTCTCTCTTATGAAGTATGAATCTAGAAGAAACACATTGGGAAGAGTGCCCTGTTTAAAATAATTGCAGAAATGGCCACATATAACTTCTTTAAAAATCACTCTACTTTCCTTATTTTAGCCAGATGTATTTTATAACATATGCTCATAAGACATCTTTGATTAATTTGTTAACAAACGCCTGATAACAGTGAAGTTGTGGCTTTTGCAAAAGCCACATCTGTAGCAAGGACTATCTGGTTATAGTTACTGGTATCCTTTATATCGTAGCTGATGTTTATTTTTTGTTACTGTCATTCTCAAGCCCATATATCAACCCAGATACAGTTAAAGTTTTGTTATCAAAAATGTGCTTCTGCAGGCTTGCCATTCTCTGGGGTGAGGCTTGCTGTTGACCATACAGCCCAGTCTTGTGCTCTTTCCTCATGCACTGCTCCCACTGATGTCTGTGGTGGATTTTGTTGTCACAACAAGGCCTGTAGGGGCCAGGTAGAATAAAGGCATGTAAGTGGCAGGATGGTTTGCCAGGTGGATTAGCAAAAACCTTAAAAAACAACAAAAGCTGCCTTTGTTGTTCTTTGAGGCTTTCGGCAGGATATTGAGCAAGAAACTGTTTTAACAAATAAACAAAACAATTCATCTGATGCTGCAATAAAATAACAGAAACTCCAGCCTGCGTCATCACTTCCCTCCTGTATGAGGTTTGGCATCTTTCTTACTCCAGAATAGGGGTGCTGGAATAATTTGTATACTGGGGGTGCTGAGATCCATTGAACCAAATTGTAAACCCTGTATATGATGGAAACCGCTTTCAGGCCCGGAGGGGTGGCAGCACCCCAGTTCCAGCACCCATTCTGCAGAATGTCCTCTCCTTCTGTGTTTCAAGATCCAGGCCTGATTCACCATTGCGTGACACCCAGTGAAGTCATGCAATGCAAATGCTACCTATTTCAAGTAGCAGGATAGAATGTTCCATTCACTTTGCACTGGTATAGATGACTACAGAAGATGCAGGGCAATGGTAAATCGGTAGACCCATAGAGGTTTCCTTCCTGTCTGCTGGACAACTTGACTGGCCTGCAGTCTCCAGGATTACCTCATTATCTCCTGTGAGCACCTGTGCAAAGAAGGGCAAACTGAGCTAACGTTAATCCCCTTGTAGGCTAATGACCATATATTACCCCTGCATACTGCCATGATGTGGCATTGGCTCCTGTAAAAGCCATCGATTCCAAGCAGCATGGTGTAAGACCAAGGAGTGCGCATAATTCTGTTAGCCTCCGTATAGATTCTGTAGTTGCATGGGAGCTGCAGACATGGCTCCAAATCATTAGCTTTCTTGAAGGGTGATCCAGTGGTTAGGGCATTCGCTTTTTATTCAGGAGACTCAGGTTCAATGTTCAATTCTCTGTTCTGCCACAGCCTCCCTGTGTTGACCTTGGGCAGATCAGACTCTCTCTGCCACATTCCTACCTGTAAAATGGTGTAACAGCGCTTCCCTACCTCACAAGAGTGTTTTGAGATTGAATATATTAAAGATTGTTTGGTACTAAAGTAATGATGGCTATATAAGTACCTAAGATACCCAAAGCTCTGACCTCTTCTGCAATCACAGAGCTGGTCAAAGTAAGTGATGAGATACTGGTATCGCTCCCAAGAATTAATTTACTAGAACGGGTTACACTGGGCATCTTGGAAAGATGTTCCTGAAGGACTGCTGTTAAAGAACATAGTTCATATTTTTACCAGGATCTGTTTTTTATGATATCTTATTTTAAATGCAGGTGAACCAAGGAAATTTGACCCAAAGTTCAGAGGACCTATTCATAACAGGTAAATATTTTCATTTAGTATATTTATACGCCGATTAGTTTTACTGTAAATAGAGAATTAAGAATGCCATTAATGGAGACATTGTTTGATTTGGCTCAGATGTCTTTTTTTTTTTTTTTTAACCAGGAGAAAGTGCTGGTGGTTATTCTTGCTATAATTCAGGACTTCCAATTGCTAGGGGGAGTCAGTGGGTGTACACCTCAGGAACTTCCAACACCACCCCCATATCCAGGGACAGCCCTTCTTTGTGCAATATCTTCCTTATAATATTACATTGATTTTAGTTTGACTATTTCTGAGTACTACTTGGCATGAATCAGGCTCATAATCATTGGACTGGTACCAGGGCCCAATCTTGCAGCTCTTACTCACCTGAATATTATTTACTCACATGAGTCCTATTGAAGTTGGAGGGCCTACCTATGAAAGCAAGGATTACAGAACCAGAACCCAAATGTTTCAATCTAATCATATGTTTAAGCAGCCTACTAACTGTGACCTCTCATGAGCCTGAGGAATTGTGACGTTCTGAATCTGGTAACCAAGAAAAAAAGCAGCGTTACAGATTTTGAGCTTGATCCTGCAGTGCTGACTGAGGTGCAATTTCCATTAGAACTAATGGATGCTCAACATCTTTCAGGATCAGACCTCACTGCTTTGCAACAATTCTTGGGCAGCCTAACAAATTAACGTACAATGCTTGGTTTTATCAACCTGTTTACTCTGTGATTCACTATTAAACAAATATGCAGTTACCATGACAATCTCTGCCACACCAGGTATTTATGCTATTCTAGTTGCAAGTTCTACTGCAGCTTTAGAGAAACCATTATGTCATGTAAGCTCAATGGATTTTTAGAATGCTCTGGGGAGAAATGCAATCTAGGGACTTGATATTTTTCCTGATGTCTTACAGCCCTTTTTTTTGTTTTGTTAAAATTAATATGAAATTTTACTTTTTTCCTAATCTTTATTTTTTCTGACTAAACAAGCAGCAAGTGGGAAGAAAGATACTCCTTGGCAGTTTTTTCCCCCCTTCTGTTCCTGATCATCTTTTAACAGTAATGCCCTATGATATCAAAGAAGCATCCCTATAATTCCAGATTCTGGACATATTTTCCTAATAATTTATATAACTAAAAAGTTTCCAGTGGCCACATTGGTGGTATTATTGGCTAAAATTGTTCCTGACCCCAAATCATCCCCTTGTGATAAATTGGTTAGTGTGCATGTGTGAGATTGTCTCCTATTGGATGAAATCAGAATAGTTCAACTGTGTGTCCTACGACCTATTCTTCTGACAGCTAATGGAGATTTCTCTTATATGAAACACACACACAGGATGGTCTAGTGCAGTGGTTCTCAAACTTTTGTAGTGGTGACCCCTTTCACACAGCAAGCCTCTGAGTGAGACCCCCCCTTGTAAATTAAAAAAAACTTTTTTATATTTAACACTATTATAAATGCTCGAGGTGAAGCGGGGTTTGGGATTGAGGCTGACAGCTCGCGACCCCGCAAGTAATAACCTCGTGACCCCCTGCGGAGTCACAACCCCCAGTTTCAGAACCCCTGGTGGTTAGAGTACTAGCTTAGCACTTGGAAGCACCAAATTTAATTCCTTGCACTGTCACAGACTTCCTGTGTGATCTAGGGCAAGTCAAGTATCAGAGGGGTAGCCGTATTAGTCTGAATCTGTAAAAAGCAACAGAGGGTCCTGTGGCACCTTTGAGACTAACAGAAGTATTGGGAGCATACCATCACCTACAGTTCTCAGCTTAAACATCTCCAACGCATCATCAGTGATCTACAACCCATCCTGGACAATGATCCCTCACTTTCACAGACCTTGGGAGGCAGGCCAGTCCTCGCCCACAGACAACCTGCCAACCTTAAGCATATTCTCACCAGCAACCACGCACAGCACCATAACAACTCTAACTCAGGAACCAACCCATGCAACAAACCTCGATGCCAACTCTGCCCACATATCTACACCAGCAACACCATCACAGGACCTAACCAGATCAGCTACAACATCACCGGCTCGTTCACCTGCATGTCCACCAATGTTATATATGCCAGCAATGCCCCTCTGCTATGTACATTGGCCAAACTGGACAGTCACTACGCAAGAGGATAAATGGACACAAGTCAGATATCAGGAATGGCAATATACAAAAACCTGTAGGAGAACACTTCAACCTCCCTGGCCACACAATAGCAGATGTAAAGGTAGCCATCTTACAGGAAAAAAACTTCAGCACCAGACTCCAAAGAGAAACTGCTGAGCTCCAGTTCATTTGCAAATCTGACACCATCAGATCAGGATTAAACAAAGACTGTGAATGGCTATCCAACTACAGAAGCAGTTTCTCCTCCCTTGGTGTTCACACCTCAACTGCTAGCAGAGCACCTCACCCTCCCTGATTGAACTAACCTCGTTATCTCCATACTGATTTCTACCTGCCTCTGGAGAT
Organism: Malaclemys terrapin pileata; assembly: GCF_027887155.1. Lineage (NCBI taxonomy): Eukaryota > Metazoa > Chordata > Testudines > Emydidae > Malaclemys > Malaclemys terrapin. Next base: position 87,035,091 of record NC_071512.1, read on the forward strand.
TTCCATTACTTGCATCTGAAGAAGTGAGGTTCTTACCCACGAAAGCTTATGCTCCCAATACTTCTGTTAGTCTCAAAGGTGTCACAGGACCCTCTGTTGCTTAGGGCAAGTCAGTGAGCCACTCAATGCCTCAATTCCCAGCTATAAAATAGGGATGATAGCACTTCTCTATCAAGAGGACTTGTGAGGATAAATATATTAAAGACTGTGAAGTGCTCAGATACTGCTATGATGGGCACCATATAAGTAACTTAGATAAACAATATACATAAGAGAAAAATGGTAGAAAACATAATTATGTTACAGAAAATGTTCTCGAAGATCCCTCCCTCCTAAAGGAGTGTAAGACATGTATTAAAGTGCAATGAGCCATAACAGGCAATAGAAGTTCCCCAAATATGGAGCTGGACCTAACATCCTGCACCAAAATTCCAAGCTAATACAATCCAGCTAGTGGCTCCAGTGAACCAAATGAATCCTCAGAGAAACTCCCTGCAGAGTCGACAGCAGTCAGAGGGACCTGCTCTGGCCTGTTTGTGGCCCAGGGACTTCGGAAGCCTTCTACTTCCTGTAGGAGAAGGAGAATAACAAAGGAGGTATAGACAAATTTTTTGCCTATATGAGCAAAAATTCTAAAAATATGTGTGCAAAGCAAATCTCATCTCCATTTGTACACACCTGGCCACGGGACATGTAAATCTGTATGTATATAATGGGTGGGGGAAAATGTGTCTCTAGTCCCTTCTGATAAATCATAGAATCATAGAATATCAGAGTTGGAAGGGACCTCAAGAGATCATCTAGTCCAACCCCCTGCTCAAAGCAGGACCAATTCCCAGCTAAATCATCCCAGCCAGGGCTTTGTCAAGCCGGGACTTAAAAACCTCCAAGGAAGGAGACTCTACCACCTCCCTAGGTAACGCATTCCAGTGTTTCACCACCCTCCTAGTGAAATAGTTTTTCCTGATATCCAACCTGGACCTCCCCCACTGCAACTTGAGACCATTGCTCCTTGTTCTGTCATCTGCCACCACTGAGAACAGCCGAGCTCCATCCTCTTTGGAACCCCCCTTCAGGTAGTTGAAGCCTGCTATCAAATCCCCCCTCATTCTTCTCTTCTGGAGACTAAACAATCCCAGTTCCCTCAGCCTCTCCTCATAAGTCATGTGCTCCAGACCCCTAATCATTTTTGTTGCCCTCCACTGGACTCTTTCCAATTTTTCCACATCCTTCTTGTAGTGTGGGGCCCAAAACTGGACACAGTATTCCAGATGAGGCCTCACCAAAGTTGAATAAAGGGGAACGATCACGTCCCCCGATCTGCTGGCAATGCCCCTACTTATACAGCCCAAAATGCCGTTAGCCTTCTTGGCAACAAGAGCACACTGTTGACTCATATCCAGCTTCTCGTCCACTGTGACCCCTAGGTCCTTTTCTGCAGAACTGCTACCTAGCCATTCGGTCCCTAGTCTGTAGCAGTGCATGGGATTCTTCCGTCCTAAGTGCAGGACTCTGCACTTGTCCTTGTTGAACCTCATCAGGTTTTTTTCGGCCCAATCCTCTAATTTGTCTAGGTCCCTCTGTATCCGATCCCTACCCTGTAGTGTATCTACCACGCCTCCTAGTTTAGTGTCATCTGCAAACTTGCTGAGAGTGCAGTCCACACCATCTTCCAGATCATTAATAAAGATATTAAACAAAACCGGCCCCAGGACCGATCCTTGGGGCACTCCGCTTGAAACCGGCTGCCAACTAGACATGGAGCCATTGATCACTACCCGTTGAGCCCGACGATCTAGCCAGCTTTCTATCCACCTTACAGTCCATTCATCCAGCCCATACTTCTTTAACTTGGCGGCAAGAATACTGTGGGAGACCGTATCAAAAGCTTTGCTAAAGTCAAGGAATAACACATCCACTGCTTTCCCCTCATCCACAGAGCCAGTTATCTCATCATAGAAGGCAATTAGGTTAGTCAGGCATGACTTCCCCTTCGTGAATCCATGCTGACTGTTCCTGATCACTTTCCTCTCCTCTAAATGTTTCATAATTGATTCCTTGAGGACCTGCTCCATGATTTTCCCAGGGACTGAGGTGAGGCTGAATGGCCTGTAGTTCCCCGGATCCTCCTTCTTTCCTTTTTTAAAGATGGGCACTACATTAGCCTTTTTCCAGTCATCTGGGACCTCCCCCGATCGCCATGAGTTTTCAAAAAAATGGCTAATGGCTCTGCAATCTCACCCGCCAACTCCTTTAGCACCCTCGGATGCAGCGCATCCGGCCCCATGGACTTGTGCACGTCCAGTTTTTCTAAATAGTCCCGAACCACTTCTTTCTCCACAGAGGGTTGGTCACCTTCTCCCCACGCTGTACTGCCCAGTGCAGCAATCTGGGAGCTGACCTTGTGCGTGAAGACAGAGGCAAAAAAATCATTGAGTACATTAGCTTTTTCCACATCCTCGGTCACTAGGTTGCCTCCCTCATTCAGTAAGGGGCCCACACTTTCCTTGATTTTCTTCTTGTTGCTAACATACCTGAAGAAACCCTTCTTGTTACTCTTAACATCTCTTGCTAACTGCAACTCCAAGTGTGATTTGGCCTTCCTGATTTCACTCTTGCACGCCTGAGCAATATTTTTATACTTCTCCCTGGTCATTTGTCCAATCTTCCACTTCTTGTAAGCTTCTTTTTTGCGTTTAAGATCAGCAAGGATTTCAATGTTTAGCCAAGCTGGTCGCCTGCCATATTTACTATTCTTTCTATACATCGGGATGGTTTGTTCCTGCAACCTCAATAAGGATTCTTTAAAATACAGCCAGCTCTCCTGGACCCCTTTGCCCTTCATGTTATTCTCCCAGGGGATCCTGCCCATCTGTTCCCTGAGGGAGTCAAAGTCTGCTTTTCTGAAGTCCAGGGTCCGTATTCTGCTGCTCTCCTTTCTTCCTTGTGTCAGGATCCTGAACTCGACCATCTCATGGTCACTGCCTCCCAGGTTCCCATCCACTTTTGCTTCCCCTACTAGTTCTTCCCTGTTTGTGAGTAGCAGGTCAAGAAAAGCTTTGCCCCTAGTTGGTTCCTCCAGCACTTGCACCAGGAAATTGTCCCCTACACTTTCCAAAAATTTCCTGGATTGCCTGTGCACCGCTGTATTGCTCTCCCAGCAGATATCAGGGTGATTAAAGTTTCCCATGAGAACCAGGGCCTGCGATCTAGCAACTTCTGCTAGTTGCCAGAAGAAAGCCTCGTCCACCTCATCCCTCTGGTCTGGTGGTCTATAGCAGATTCCAACCACAACATCACCCTTGTTGCTCACACTTCTCAAGTTTATCCAGAGACTCTCAGGTTTTTCTGCAGTTTCATACCGGAGCTCTGAGCAGTCATACTCCTCTCTTACATACAATGCAACTCCCCCACCTTTTCTGCCCTGCCTGTCCTTCCTGTACAGTTTATATCCATCCATGACAGTACTCCAGTCATGTGAGTTATCCCACCAAGTCTCTGTTATTCCAATCACATCATAGTTCCCTGACTGTGCCAGGACTTCCAGTTCTCCCTGCTTGTTTCCCAGGCTTCTTGCATTTGTGTATAGGCACTTAAGATAACTCATCGATCGTCCCTCTTTCTCAGCATGAGACAGGAGTCCTCCCCTCTTGCGCTCTCCTGCTTGTGCTTCCTCCCAGGATCCCATTTCCGCACTTACCTCAGGGCTTTGGTCTCCTTCCCCCGGTGAACCTAATTTAAAGCCCTCCTCACTAGGTTAGCCAGCCTGCTGGCGAAGATGCTCTTCCCTCTCTTTGTTAGGTGGAGCCAGTCTCTGCCTAGCACTCCTTCTTGGAACACCATCCCATGGTCGAAGAATCCAAAGCCTTCTCTCCAACACCACCTGCGTAGCCATTCGTTGACTTCCACGATTCGATGGTCTCTACCCCGGCCTTTTCCTTGCACAGGGAGGATGGACGAGAACACCACTTGCGCCTCAAACTCCTTTATCCTTCTTCCCAGAGCCACGTAGTCTGCAGTGATCCACTCAAGGTCATTCTTGGCAGTATCATTGGTGCCCATGTGGAGAAGCAGGAAGGGGTAGCGATCCGAGGGCTTGATGAGTCTCGGCAGTCTCTCCGTCACATCGTGTATCCTAGCTCCTGGCAAGCAGCAGACCTCTCGGTTTTCCCGGTCGGGGCGGCAGATAGATGACTCAGTCCCCCTGAGGAGGGAGTCCCCGACCACCACCACCCTCCTCCTCCTCTTGGGAGTGGTGGTCGTGGAACCCCCATCCCTAGGACAGTGCATCTTTTGCCTTCCAATCGGTGGAGTCTCCTTCTGCTCCCTTCCCTCAGATGGGTCATCTAGTCCACTCTCCGCATTAGTACCTGTAGAGAGAACATGGAAATGATTGCTCACCTGTATCTCCATTGCTGGTGCATGGACGCTCCTCTTTCTCCTTCTGGAGGTCACATGCTGCCAAACCTCCTCACAATCCTTCTGTCCCTGCTGCGCCTGCTCTGAATCTTCAGAACATTGTGGCCGTAGAAGCCTCTCCTGACGTCTGTCCAGGAAATCTTCATTTTCCCTTATGCAACGCAGAGTCGACACTCGTTTCTCCAGCCCTCGAACCTTCTCTTCCAACATGGAGACCAGCTTGCACTTTGTACAGACAAAGTCGCTTCTGTCCTGTGGAAGAAAGACAAACATGGCACAACCCGTGCAGGTTACAACAGCTGATCGCTCACCTTCCATATCACCGTCCTCTTAAGAGCTTCCTCAACTGTTGCAGGAACTACTCAGAGAAACCTGCAGATGAAAGCCTCAGTGAGCTCTCCCCAGGCAAACTCCCGCTGTTAGCCTCTGCTGTTCGCCGCTCAGCTGGTTCGCTGCTGACTGCCCTTATATACCAGTCAGGCCCACTCAAGGCCCACCTGGAACAAAGCACTCCCAATTCACACTTTTCAAACAAACAAGCAAGCAATCAAGCACACGGTCAAACTGACCAACTCTCCCAGCAGCAGGCACTCAGATACTCACCAACACAGCCCCCCTAATGCAGCACTTAGCGTACCTCCTCTTGGACAGCTCCCAGGCAAACTCCCGCTGTTAGCCTCTGCTGTTCACCGCTCAGCTGGTTCGCTGCTGACTGCCCTTACATACCAGTCAGACCCACTCAAGGCCCACCTGGAACAAAGCACTCCCAATTCACACTTTTCAAACAAACAAGCAAGCAATCAAGCACACGGTCAAACTGACCAACTGTCCCAGCAGCAGGCACTCAGATACTCAGACTGACCTGGTCCTAACTTCATAATTAATCTGTTTTGTATTGATATGAGAATAAAGCTGTGTTCTTTTTTGCATATGGGAGGTACCTGAGACTCCCAGCAGCCAAGTTGTTCTTGTCAATATGTGAAGGTGTGGTTTCAGAAATAATTGTAGCAATGGCACATCCCATGATGGATGCTACAGAAGCTGATAACTCGCTGATAGAGAGGACTATAGACTATTTTATATGTATCCCTGCATCTGCCTTAACTAATCACCCTAAATATCAATTTTCAGTACCTTAGTCCTTCTAAGTTCTCAGTTGGGCAAAGGGATCTGCAGTGTGGCGCTCCATTGAGTTCCATTGGACTCTGGGCAAAGGAGCCTAAAACAGAGGCATTGGAAGATTTCTTCCTCTAATACTCCATCTAAGTTTAAAGAGTGGTTCTTCTCCGCAAAATAATTATGCGAAATTGGCATTGTGAGGCTTCATGTTCATTGTGTTTCTGTGATTGCATATAAAATGTACTCAGTTCACAATAAAAATATTTTGGTTTGAGTCTAATTGCTAGGGAACTACTAGATTTGCAGATGTGAAAATCGCATCATGGACTGTGAAATCTGGTCTCTGACTGACCAGCTTGGAAGGCAGAGTGGTGAGCAGCAGCTGCTGGCCAGGTGTCAAGCTCTGAAGGCAGGTGGTATGGTATTGCCACCCTTACTTCTGTGCTGCTGCTGGTGGCAGCGCTGCTTTCAGAGCTTGGCACCTCGCAAGCAGCTGCTGTTCTCCTGCCACCCGGCTTCAGGCATCACTGCCAACAGCAGCAAGGGTGGCAATACCGGGACCCCCCCTACAATAAGCTTATGACCCCCTTTTGGTTGGGGCCCCCAGTTTGTGAAATGTTGCAGAGAAATCACACACATTTTTTTTTTTTTTTTTTTTTTTTTTTTTTTTTAATGGGTTGGTCATGCACAAATAGCAAATTTCACAGATGTGTTACACATCTGCAAAATTTATGCTGTGACCAACCCGCCAAAACATGTGTGATTTCTCTGCTATTTAAGTAGACCCCTACTAATTGCCAGTTCTGTAAACACTAAATCTGAGAGTCAAGCTGAGTTCTTAGTAATTTGTGCTTTGTCATCATAAATACCGGATGGGCTGAGCTGAGAAGTGCCTGTTTTCTGCTGCATGCTTTCCTGGGGATTGGATGGATGTGCAATGAGAAGTGGCTGCTGATAGAACCAGCTGATAGAACCAGCAATAACTCTCCTCTGCAGCTACTATCCTGCCCACATCTTGTAATAATAAGGGGTTTAGAACACAGGCATGGCAACGGGGGAAAGGAGGCAATGAAAATCTTCCAAGTAATCCAGCTGCTGGGGGAGGAGGGTGTAGGTTGAGGAGAGGTGAGGTTGCTTCATTGACCTGGCTCCATTCCCTTTGCAAGCCACACTCATTACCTCTGTACTGGGACATTTGTTTTACATCCTGTGGCTTTATCTTCAGGAGAGCAGCATGTGGCCCAGAGACTGTGGTACAGATTTTTCCACTGTGGGTTAGTTAGCTGTGATTATTCTTGTATTTTCATTTCTTTTTGTCCCTTTTTAAAAGGAGGGAGAGTGATTGGCAATCACTGATTGCACATACTTAAAATGTTAAACAGCAGTGGATGAATAGAATGTTAAAGTAGCTTTAAGTCGTCCTAACATACGTTGGCATAGAGCCACCACAGTAATTAAACTGCTTTTGCATGTCCACACTATGCTCCTTGTGTCAGCGGTGCGTGTCTTCACCATGAGCGCTCGCACTGATTCAGCGTGGGGCACTGTGGGATGGCTTCTGAAAGGCAGCAACAGCCCATGTAAGCAACGCAGTGTCTACAGTGACACTGCATCGACCTAGTTACATCAACCTAAGTGCTATGCCTCTCGTGGAGGTGGAGTTATTGAGTTGGTGTAGTGGGCGAGTTACAGCAGCGGGAGCTGCATTTTAGTGCATCTGACGAAGCTCATACATCTGACGAAGTATTCACTCACGAAAGCTTATGCTCCAGTATATCTGTTAGTCTATAAGGTGCCACAGGACTCTTTGTCGCTTTTTACAGATCCAGACTAACACGGCTACCCCTCTGATTTTAGTGTAGACACTTACCGAGTTGGGTTGAAGTAAACTGCCTTATGTTGACCTAACTCTGTAGTGTAGACCAGGGCTAAGTGTATAGGCTTTGCTAATACTGTTGTTTTTGGGGATGTTGTGTGGGGATTTTGTTGTGTTTAATGAAAAAGCTATTTGAATTAAAAGGATTAAAATGTAATGGTTGTGCTGAGTGACTCTCAGCCAAACAACTGATGCTAATTCCAAGATGATGTTATCAAAAAGACATCTTTAATCGCTGTGATAACACACTGCAGTCCTCTAAATTTATTCAGTTCTCATTCTGCTCTTTCTGAGACTGTCTGCCTGCCTCTGTCCTCAGTCAAAATGTGCAGCATAATATGGAAATGTCAGGAAAAAGAAAAGGGTAGTATCCATCCTATAACTAGAAGAAATATTAGTTCTGAAACATTTCCCCCTTTGTTACAAAACCTCCTGTCAGTACAATCTGACCCCAGTGCATTTAGTGGTCAGTGCTGCAGGGGAAAACATGTCTGTTAACACTCAAGTGGGTTGAGTAGGTTACAGAGAAAGTAAAAGTGGGCAGAATACAGCAAAGAGATTACGTGGAATTGCTAATTTTTTTCTGAATACAATTTCAACATTGAGAATATATTTGACACTGGCATTTACCATCCTCTTGGTGAACAGAGTAAATAACAGAGAGCCATCAATTATTTATCAATTTTATTTTTCGAAGCAGAAAAATGATGGCAAAGATGAAAACTGCAGCATACTTATATTCAAAGCTGTCCCTTAAACACACACCATTCTTTTTCACCTACAAATATATTTCTTCTTTTCCTTTGCCTTCCAAAAATGGATAGTTTGGAAATAAATGGAAAATCATGAATGTTAGTTTAGGGAATAAATCCTAATATAAGATCTCTGTTCACAAATTTGGCAATGAGACTTTGTAAGTCTGTATCTGTGTATGTACAGAGGAATTTAAGTGTTAGATTTTGGAATGTTTTACCGTATTGAATGCAGTACATATTACTACCAAAATATATTCATGAAGGATTTAAATATCACTTCACAAAAGTTAGTAAAATCCCACGCTGCAGCAAAATGACCCTGTGGTATCTAGGTTCAAGGGCTTGAATTGAGGACAGCAGTAGCCTTCAATCTCCATTTCCTGGATTTTTATCATCCTTTTTGGGGACTAGATTGCTCATAGGAACGGTAATGACGTGTAAACATGCATTTACATAGGGGATATATTTGTAATGTAAATGTTGGATTTAAGGGTTTCATAATGGATAGTTTGGATGGAGTCAAGAAAGGTTGCATAAGAAGGACTTGGCCAATGGGGGAGGTAAGAGAGGAAGTTGCCTGCTCCTTGATCTCGTGTTTTCTGTGTTTTTATCATTTTATTGTTTTCCTCAACTCTCTTCCCCCGTTCACTTTCTCTCCCTTCCCCAGTCTGTCAGTCTTCTCCTCCTTTCTCTCCTCTCTTGAGCACTCAACTTCCTGCCTCTCCATTTTCTGCTGCCACAATCTCCCTCTTGCATTCACTCTGAGTCCTCTGTGTCCTTCCTGTCAATCCCTGCCACAATCTGTTGCTCCCCATGGTGCAGCAGAGGTGAGCCCAAGCATGGATAGCAGCCAAGGGTGGTAGACAGCCACCTATATATAGTAATACTGGTAAAAAATGAGTTGTCTGCAAGCTCATCGTTCATAGCATTGTCCGTATCCTGTCAGTCTGGATCTGACTCTGCCTGCAGGGGAAGGTGTAGTTGGAGGTGAGTGCTCATTCTGAGATTTCTCAGTGGGCAGAGTGGAGTGTGCTTGTGGTGGGGTGGTCCTTAGAGTGCATAAGCATTTACCCAGCATGGCGTCAGTTCCACCAGCTCAGCTGGCTGGCAGCTTTCTCTCATTAACAGTATGTTGGGGGATTTACAGGGTTCCCGGTGAAACACAGAGGCACACTGTGAAAACAGGGATGTTCCCTGTGTTCAGGAACACATGGCCATCCTATACATTCTTTAAATGGGTATGTGGTTCTTTGTCACAATGCTAACCAGATTTTTCACAATGCTAACCAGTGCTTCTCTAGTGCTCTGCTTAAACAGTGTGCCCAGCAGGAACACATGGCTAAAGGTAAATAGCTGTACATTTATTCTTCTTCATAGTTATAATGGATGAGAAATGGGGAAATTAGTATTGACAATTGAGCATACTTAGATTCATGTGGTGTGTTTTAAATAGTGGGATGCTGAGTTTGACTGCTCTCTTTGTAGGGCTAAAAGCCTGATCTAAAGAGTGTGGCTGTTTTTGCCCTGTATCGCTGGTACAATCTGTACTTAAAGCCAGTGTAATCCAGCCTCAGTGCAAGGAGGATCCTTTCTCGGAAGAGAACTGGCACAGAGGATATTAGGCCCCTCCATCTCCCTACTTGCAGGCAGCATGGCAGAGAAAAGGTACTGTGGCTGCGTAAAGGAGTCCTGGACGGGACAGCTCGATTTCATACTGATCCCAGCCTGCAGTTTCAGCCCCTTGGGACTGTTTTTAGTCAATGTAAGTTAGAGTAGCCCTTAGGCTGCTCCAAGGGCATGCACAAGGGGGCAAGCAGGGGCACAGGCCCCCCCAATAATCAGTGGGTTCCTGGGCTGTGGTGGGGAGAGTGAGAGACCAGGGTTGGAGGAGCTCGCTCTCCCTTTCGCAGCCCTGGGGCTGGAGGAGCTCACTCTCCCTGCTGCAGGCCCGGGGAGAGGAGTTCTCTTGTTTTCCCCGCCACAGCCCCGGGGCTGGAGGAGTCCGAATTCCTGCACACGCCCTGCTGCTGCTCTAACTCAGTGCAGGGGGAATGGCCCTCCCTGAAGAAGGAACAGAGGAGTGCAAGGTGAGTTTTAAGACACTGTTGTGCACACATACAGTACATTGCTGACTTACACTGCATGCTGTTCAGCTTTAGCTGGGTGTCTGTCCTTCAGCTTTTAGTCAGGTAATAGTCAGAGTCCCACAGATAGAAATCAGAACATGTCTTTAGTTTCTTCTCCACCTTTAATTTAGAGTTGTTCAGTTGCATGGGGTAGCCCAGTTCTAGGATGCACATGTAGAATTAGAATAAAAGGTTGCTATGTTGTCATCAATGATCTATAATAAAAGATCTGGTGGCTGTGAGGGAATTTTTCTTTACTGGTATTTAAACTGTGAGACAGTGTTTATATTATTACGTATATGGGATTATATTTTAAATATGGATGAACTTCATCCCTTTCAAGTTCTAATGCCAAATGTCATTTTAAAACATTAAAGAGGTAATTTAAAACATGTATCAGCTGAAGCAGGAAATGAAAGTGATCAATGTAAGTAGAACAAATTCCAAAATTAGATTGTAACCTTTTCAGGGGAGGGCCTGTGTACAGTGCCGAGTGCAGTGGAGTCCTGCTCTGACTGTGAACTTTGGGCCCTTCTAAAATACAAACTCTTTGATTCCAAGGGCAGAAGTGACCCTTACGTGTAGTCTGACTTCCTGTTTCACGCAGGCCAGAGAATTTCAGTATAACAACCAAGTTTACCAAAATTGTCCCCAAACATCAGAATTGTGTAAGATTAAATTAAGGTTCCATATATTAGGAACTGTCTTTTTTGGAGCTGTTTTCATGGGCAGATTTTTTGTTTTAGGGATTTCACAGGCATTGTTGCACTTTTGAATGCCAATAAGGAAACATGTAAACTATTTAATGTACTATTTCTTCACCGCTGCAGCCAATTAATCTTTACAAGCAATGTTTAATAAAACTTGCAGAAGATTTTTACTTAATATTAAATGAGTTATCTGAAAAAAATAGAGCTCCTAACACAGTACAAGTAGTACCTATATTTTCTGTGGGCCTTCAGAGAACTTCTGAGACCCAGCAATTCGAGCAACCCTACTAACCTAAATAGAGATGTCCTCAGCTGCTCTCTGACAGAATGCAAATAAATGATTAGGGCCCAAGTTCTCTTTGACACAACCTGTGCAGAGTTTAGCTGTTTGGCATAACATGACTGGCAATCTACCCATCCACAAAATGTTGATATCCAGGGCCAATCGGGGGGGAGAGGGGTCCAAAAGGGCCATTTGGCCTGGGCCTCAAGCTCAAAGGGGGCCTCAAATTTAGACACTTGTTAATATTTTGGCATTTGATAACTTTCACAACTTGTTTTTATGCGCATCCCTATCGGACCAAAATGTCACACACACACACTCAGCTTAGAGCTGCAAATTTAAGCAAATTAGAGATGTGATTTGGTAAAAGACATAATTTTTTTGTTAACTGATATAGATTTTGTCATACTAAAGAGTTAAAAATGTTCATAAATATTCATAAAAATATTTCTGTTCTGATGGCACAATATTAGACCAAGTGTCGTCAATTTGTGTTTTTATTATGGCAAGGGGCCTCAAAAGCTGGAAGTGGCCCAGGCCTCTCTGGACCTCTGAGTGGGCCTGTTGGTATCTACAAAAAGTTTACAATGGGAACTCTAATTGACAAGCCCCTAAGCCAGTCGTTTTCAACCTGTGGTCCGTGAACCCCTGCAGGTCCGCAGACTATGCCTAAGATTTCCAAAGGGGTCTGCACTGCCACTGGAAAATTTTTTTAGGGGTCTGCAAATGACAAAAGGTTGAAAACCACTGCTCTAAGAAAACTAGTTTGAGATTAAATATATGGTTATAAAGGATAAATGATTTCAATTAATTAACACATCCCAAGGTGTCGTTTCCACCTTTTTACAAATTGCAGAGATGGTGAAGGAGAAGCTATATTTTATTCTGACAAGGTGTGATTTGTTAAGTGTTGAAAACCTTTCTGTTCAACTTAAACCACAGTTGAGTGACTTTTATGTTTTAGGCATAGCATTTTCTTATTATTTTTACAATGTGTTCTTCCCTGGGGAATACTGGGCCACAGTTCCACATTGTACCATCATGGGAGTAGGGAAACGTGGTACACATTCATGATTATAAGTGACACTGCCATATATCGCAGGCTTATTAGTGCTGCATTGATCTTCCCCTATCCAACTCTTGAATCCTTAAAGGAATTAATGGGTGAAGTCTGCCAGAGTATATGAACAGCAAACTCAATAACTGGAGCCAAAGGAAGGCCTTAAAGATCACAGACACCCAGAGAAAATATTGTTCAGTCCGCATGGTTATGGAATGGTAAGAAAAGGCCACTGTCATTCAGTGATTTTATTGGGTATTCTTAAACTCAGAAAACTGCATCTGCCAACAAGAGTTGGAGGGGTTCACGATCTCTCCGGATCAGGCCCTATAGCAATGGTGAACACACTACCTAGTTTCACAATGCTAAAGACAATTGGTTTTCTCCCAGACACTAAATTGAACTCTTTTTACTGATGTTTTGGGCTGCTTTGTCAAAAGAACTGGGTTTTATTGATTGGTCTCAGCGCGTCATTCTGTGAACAGAGGCGTCTGAGTATGTCACAGGGGAGGCTAGCCACTCTGTGCTCATAAGAAGTTCAGTAATCCATGCTGTGCTTGTTTAGGAATAAGTTTCACTAATGCCATTTTGAGATATTTTAATAGGTTCCTAAATATAACCTTGATGACAATGCTGTTAGGTGCAAAACCACAAATTGCTCCAGTTTTTCTTCCAGCACTTAGACTATTTTCTTGTATGAAATGCACTGTCTTCTTTCCATCCAGATTTTTTTTAAACTGCAACAAGAGACTATCACTGATGTCATAGCACATTTTTGAAACTGCTGTTATATAACTGAATCATAAAGCTACTTTTGAATTCTCTCTCATTTCGGAGTTGGTCTGAACTATTCCCCTATCGTCCTTGGTTATTTTTCCTCCCTCTTTTATGTAGTTTCTTTATTTTTCTCATGCGTTCCTCTTTGCTTAGTGGTGTTCCCTGTTATCTCTTGAAGGACACAATTTCTCTTTGAGGTGGTTGCTAGCTCTTGCTATCCTTGAAAGCAGCTTTAAATTTAAAACCCACAGTCCAGCTGACTAAAGATTGTAAGACCCAGCTACTTGGCTTTTCGGCATATTTAACTTGGTAACATGTTTGCAGTTCATGAACCCGTTTTCCTTTGTGCATAAATGAATGTCTCTTAGCTATACACTCTTAGGGTCATGGAACTTCAAAGAAGAGCTGAGGTCTGGTGAGAAAGGGGACTCCCAGCTTGGGAATCAGGAGCAAAACTTTAGCATACTATATCCACAATAAAGTGGAGGGGATCTACAGTAAAGGCTTTGATGTGTAACTGTTTTTTTTTTTTTTTTCTTTTTCTTCCTGCCTATCCCCTAGTAAATTCCACCAGTTGTGATTTTATTTCATTTCCTCTATAGCAATGCCTCTTCTTGGGCTCTTCTTTCCTTCCCTACCACGATGCTCTAGGAAAACGGTGATTTCCTTTTCTTCAGAACTCTTTATGTTCCTTCTTTACTTATCTCAAGCATACTTAAGGATAGTTTCACGGTGAAGCACAAGACTAGTTGCTAGAAGATCTGGGTTCTGTCCTTGTCTCTGCCTCAATTTTCCCATATGTAAGATAGGAACAATAGTGTTTGACTACTTTAAGGTTTATAAAGCACTTTTGAGATGCTGTAGAAGAAAGGCAAATATTTTATCATTCAAGGTTCAGACCTTGGCATGGAGCCTTCTGTGCAGTAGAATTTTACCTTTGATGCCTTCCTCAAGCACAGGTGGCCTGACCCACTCCTATTCCTTCCTGGATTTAAATGAGCGTGAAATTTGGGGACCGAACCGAAAAAGGAAAAAAAGTAAATCCAGTTTGATCTGACCTGAAACCCCCCCTCCTTTTTTTCCCCAAGATTTTTCATTAAATTGAAAAACACAAAAAATAATTTTGAGTCAACAGCGATTTGACCTTTTTTGGTGTTTTTCGCCCTTATTTGTGAGAGGTTTTTTATATTGAGCACATTTCAAAATTCATGTTTTGAAACGAAAAACTCAAGCCAAAATGTTTTGAAATGGTCAAAATGAAAATTTTGACTTTTTCTAGCAAAAAAAAAAAACAAAAAAAAATTTTTTTTTTTTTTTTAGTGGCCCACACAAGCCGCACCCTGGCAGGGCCCTTCCCCCAAGCAAGAGGCAAGCCGTGAAGAGACCATCAAAATTTTAAATTAACAGCCTATTTTGGAGCAGCTGTTCTAAAACTGAAAACAAGCAACTAGATATCATTACTGATGTTTGTCAGTGTTTAAAAACAAAACCCTTAAATGCTTGGGCTGGGTAGATAAAGGAGGAAGAGACTGCATCAGGAAAGATGCGGGATGAGAGTAAATGTTTTTTACATGTGGCCACATAGAGGCATGTTCTTACTAGTCTTATTTTCTTTCTTCTTTTACTACTAATTTAATAAGGATTTGTAAACAGCAGTTGAAAGCTATAGAGTGCCGTGTTTAGGGCTCTGGGACAGCTTTGTCCTTTTGTTACACTTTTTAGTTGGCAGTGGGTAGTGCCTATATATGTGGCTGTTGAGTAAAGGTAACCGATAAATCCCATATCAATCAATAACATTTCACTTTCAGACTCGGTTTGCTTCCTTCTGCCTTCTCCCCTTTTCTCTGGTTGTTCTGTAGACTGATAGATTTTAAGACCATTATGATCATGTAGTCGGACGTGCATAACACAAACCATAGAACCTTGCCCATTAATTTCTGCATAAAGCCTATAACTTCTGTTTGATCTATAGCATATCTTTTAAAAATATATCCAGTCTTGACTTAATGACTTTAAGTGATGAAGAATCCACCCCATCTCTAGGTAAGTTGTTCCCACAGCTAATTACCCTTCATGTTAATTTTGTGTGTGTGCCCTATGTCTAGTCTGAATTTGTCTAGCTTCAGGTTCCACTCAACAGATCTCATTTAAACCTCTTTCTGCTAAATTGGAGAGTTACCTTCTATGAGAAATCCTGTCCCCATTTGGGTGCTTGTACACTGTGTTCAATTCACCTCTTATCCTTTTCTTGGATAAACTAAATAGATTGTGTTCTGAAATCTCTCACGATAAGGCATGTTTCTCTGGTATTTGAATCATTCTTGTAGCTCTTTTCTGAACCCTTTCCAATATGTCAATGTTCTTTTTGAAGTGTGGGCACCAATAATGGGCTCATTAATGCCCTTTCTCTCTACAAAATTCTTGTCCTCGCCTCTGATCCACCTAGGGTGACCAGATGTCCTGATTTTATAGGGACAGTCCTGATATTTGGGCTTTTTCTTATATAGGCACCTATTATCCCCCACCCCCATCCTTATTTTTCACACTTGCTATCTGGGTCACCCTAGATCCACCTGTGGGGAGTTGGCTGAGACTGAAAATGTATCCCATTAAAACGCCACAGACTTTTTCCTTAACACACAAATCATAGTCCCCAGAACAATTGATGTTCTGAATCAATTATATTTTGATATGCTTATGGCTCTGATTTGAATTTGGAGTGAAATCCTGGCCCCACTGAAGCCAATGGAAAAATTCCCATTAGCTTCAATGGAACTAGGATTTCACCTCAAGACACTGTCTTCCTGCATCCCACTTACCTGACTGCACTAATAAAATAGACAGGAATTTTTTCTTCTCTTTATCTGTGTAACCATCTAGAAAATAAACTTAGACCCATATGATGTGTGAATGGCCTTCATGATGATTAGATTTACAGGCTGGTTTGGTGGTGGTTTTTATTGTAGCTTCAGACAGAAAATATGTCTGTAGACTAAAATGCCTGTTTTAATATACATTGTCATTACACTACAACATAGTTATCAGAATTGGGTTTAACATTCAGACCTCTTTTGGTTGAACTAGACTGTGAAAAAATATTTAACCATCAGAATATGAAATTTGTTATTACTTTCTGATAAGATCCAACAACTTACTGTTTTGTTAGAATTTATATCAGCTCAATCCCAGGCTCTACTGGGAAATGAATCTTAGTTTGGTGTGCACTTGCGCTGTACAAGGTTTATACAGCGTTCAGCCTCCCTATGTTAATCTTTTGGGATATGTTTAATATTTAATACTGGTAGTTGCTGAGAAAATGGAGTTTTTTGACATAATCCATTTCAGTCTGCTGATGAGTAGCACAGACGTGAACATAAAATGGGGAAATGATATGCATTGGACTTGTGATGATTACAATATTTTATTAGAATTGCCTCCAATTTTTTAAACTTCTCAGAAAATATAAAAGCAAATGTTAGCAATAGACGAGAAGATTGCGTGGTGTGTCAGTGTCACAGCCTCTCCCTCTGGAAACTTACATTTCAGTCCTGAAATTAGGTCACAAGTCAAATGAATTCCAAGGTCCCAGCCTATTTAGTTCTCATGAACATTTAGCCACATTACACAAAATGCTGCACTTCAGCACAGTGGGCTTCCTAATGGAATAAGTGGGGTCTTTCAGGTCAGAACAGGGGTGCATTTGCAGAGCTGTGGGAGGAAGCTTGTACAAAGCATAGCCACGCTATGCTTGGCTCTAGCCAACTGTTTTCAGTTCTCCTCTTCACTGAGCATTAAAATTTCATGCACACTAGAAGACTGAGGGAAAACAGCATGATTATGTACTTTGTCTGCAAGCATAGACTTTAAAATATTAAGGATCACATTTTACCCATAATTTTTAAAATAAGCTAACAATAGAGACACTAATTTTGTAGCAAAACATGAACAGATACAAATGCTTCAGGTCTTAACCCTTTGTATACACTTATTTATCTGTGTAGACACACATATGATCATACATATATACACATACAAAATTACATTGAAAATAATATTGAAAATCGTCTTCCAAACAGATGGGTCGAATCCTTCCCATTCTGTGGGTCTGATTTCCCTTTTTTATCTCTAATTTAAATATAGGAATATCTCTTGAGCATGTATTTCTGATGTGCTCAGAGTCAAAAAAAAAGAAAAAAAAAAACTAATTGGAAACAAGCAAAAGTTCTCTGTCTCCAGGATAACACTCCAGCTAGTATTAATCCAGGGAGTGTTTGACTGAAGTGGTACAGTTGATTTCAGTCCTCAGTCTTTCTTGCCACAATAACTTTGGGCAAGATCCTCAGCTGGTGTAAATCAGTATCTCTCCATTGACTTTGGTGGAGCTATATTGATTTACACCAGCTGAGGAGCTGGCACAGTGATTATTTCTGGATGTTTTAGACAGACCCAATAAACAGTGTGAATACCACAGAGAGCTGTTCAGCATTTTCATAAATAGTGTATTTCACATTCTGGGGGGGCAATCCAGACCAGTTGTGTCATTGCCTCTAACCTTGAGTGCCTCAAAATGCTTTGCTGTTTGTCGCTCCCAACCTGGGCTGCTTAAAACCAGCCTACCTGCATGCAGGTCACACCCTGATGGTCTGTGTGTTGGTTCAGCATCTCTGACCCAAGCATCCGTTCTGCAGACCCACTCTGGCTTCTACCAGCCTTGGTTGCTATTTGCAGGGTGATCCCAACACACTTCCAGTCCCAAATTTCCCTAAAACTGTGTGCTCTGCAGTGTCCAGCCCTCTCGTGAACAGATCAGAGAAGTAATAAGGTTTGTTTGTTCCTCTAAAGACACACAAATACATGACAGCTTATTAACTTAAGTAGGGCTAAATAACCCCTCCCTTTAAACACCACACTGAGTTGGTTTATAGTAAAATAAAACATAGGTTAAGGCATGCCGAATAAAAGGAATAAAGTTAGAAAGGGTTACTAGCAAATAAAAGTGAAAACACTGAAGTCTAAAACTTAATCTAGCAAGATACAGGCTTTGTTCAAGATGGTTTCACTCACCAGTCATTCTTCTTCCCAGTCATAGCTGACTTTCTCCTTTCCATAGAAGCACAAGGGCCTGGCTTCTTTTCTTCTTAGGTGAAAAATGTTTGCCTAAGCAGGTTTTTCATCTATGTTCAATTCCAGAGACTTCAACCCCACCTTGGTTGAAGGACCCATCTTTCTCAGCTGGCAAGACCTCTGGCCTGTTGTCTGTGCAGTGACGGTGCCAAAAATGGCTTCTGTCCTTGCTTATATCTTCCAAGTTCAAAGAACTGGTTTCAAGAGGCAGGATGACCTCATGCTGTTCTTCCCTTCTTGTGGGCTTCCCATCCTCCTGTATGATTTCTGTGTAAATGGGGCTTCCATTGTTTCTGATTCCACCATGCTTAATTTACAAAGGAGACAGGTAGAGAGCTGGGACATTGCCTCCTGTATGGGCAGACTATATAGCCTAATATCAATGAGTATCCATAATTCCTTATATAGATTTAATACATACAGTTCACAATTATATGAATCACAGTGCGTCATTAGCTTTCAGAAAAGACCTCACTCTGTATACTTTTATAATACAGCAATATTGTATACAATCATAGACTTTAAGGTCCGAAGAAACCATTATGATCATCTAGTCTGATCTCCTGTACAACGCAGGCCACAGAATCTCACCCGCCCATTCCTGTAACAAACCCCTAACCTATGCCTGAGTTATTGAAGTCCTCAAATCATGGTTTAAAGACCTCAAGGTGCAGAGAATCCTCCAGCAAGTGACCTGTGCCCCACGCTACAAAGGAAGGCGAAAAACCTCCAGGGCCTCTGCCAATCTGCCCTGGAGGAAAATTCCTTCCTGACCCCAAATATGGCGATCAGTTAAACCCTGAGCATGTGGGCAAGACTCACCAGCCAGCACCCAGGAAAGAATTCTCTGTAGTAACTCAGATCCCACCCCATCTAACATCCCATCACAGGCCATTGGGCATATTTACCTGCTAATAATCAAAGATCAATTAATTGCCAAAATTAGACTATCCCATCATACCATCCCCTCCATAAACTTATCAAGCTTAGTCTTGAAGCCAGATATGTCTCTTGCCCCCACTACTCCCCTTGGAAGGCTGTTCCAGAACTTCACTCCTCTAATGGAACAGGAGTACTTGTGGCACCTTAGAGACTAACAAATTTATTAGAGCATAAGCTTTCGTAGGCTACAACCCACTTCTTCTTCTTCGAGTGCTTGCTCATATCCATTCCATTAGGTGTGTGCGCGCCGCGTGCACGATCGTCGGTAGATTTTCTACCCTAGCAACACCGGCGGGTCGGCTGTGGAGCCCCCTAGAGTGGCGCCTTCATGGCGCTGAATATATACCCCAGCCGACCCGGCGCCCCCTCAGTTCCTTCTTACCGCCCCTGACGGTCGTTGGAACTGTGGAGCGCGGCATAGCTGTTCTCCACTCTCCCTAGCTTAGTTAGTTATTCGCAGTTGTAGTTATAGTTATAGTTCTAGTGTTTGTAGTTTAATAGTTAAATAGTTTTTAAAGTTGTTAGATTTGTTATAATAGTCCAGGGGACTAAGGGGGTCGTCGCCCCCTTCCTCCCCCGGCCGCGGGCCCGGGCTCATGCCCAGAGCTCCCGGCTTCAAGCAGTGCGCCTCCTGCGCTAAACCTATGCCCACGAGCGACCCGCACGACTCCTGTCTGAAGTGCCTGGGAGAGTCCCACCAAACAGATAAGTGCAAGATCTGTAAGGCCTTCAGACCAAGGACCAAGAAAGAGCGGGACTTTCGGCTCCGGCAACTCCTGATGGAGGCGGCACTTAGCCCGGACACTCCCTCTACAAGCCAAGCCCCGGCACCTAGCGCCTCGGTGCGCAGTGCCCCGGCAGCACCGGCCATGCCGACAACGCGGGCGGTGTCGGACAAACCTCCCCGGCACCGGACCTCGTCGGCACCGCAGCAGGCACCTCGGCGCCGGTCATTATCCCCGGGGCATAAAAAAGCCCATAAGACGGGGACCTCTGTACCGAAGACGCCGGCTCCCCCAGTGCCGGGGGTAGAGCCGAGTGCGCCGGTGGAGCACTGGAAACAGGTGCCTCCAGCACTGTCGACTCCGGCACCGAGGCCGTTGAGTCCGGTGCAGATAGCGTCTCCACCGAGACCGGCGGTAATACAACTCCCGTCGACTCCGGAGACCTTCGTGGCGGCGAGAGACTTGATAGCTCTCACGGAGCCGGCACCGCCTCAACCACTGGCACCGACGGCACCGTTGACCCGCCCGGTCCAGTCAAGGGGGAAACCTGCCTTGATGCGCCCTCCATCACAAGGGCTGGAACCTCGGCACCGGTCCAGGTCCAGAAGCAGGTCCCCACGCTGCTCGCAGTCCCGGCACCGAATATCACCTCGGCACTGGTCGTACTCGCGGCCAAGATCTTCGTCGCGGCACCGGTCTACGTCTCGGCACCGCTATGATCGTCGGCACCGATCAACGTCGAGACGTAGTTCTCGGCACCGCTACGGTCGACGCTCGACGTCGAGAGGCCGCTCCCGGCACCGGGCATACTCCAGGTCCTCGTCGAGGTCCAGATCCGGCTCCCGGCACCGACGAGGTCATCGGCACCGATCGCGGTCCCGGCACCGTTCGCCGGCACCGCGCAGAGATAGATCATCTCCGGACCGGTACCGTGCGGCACCGCAGCCCACGGGGGTCGTTTCATCTCTCTCGGCACCGCCATGGCCGTCAAGATCGGTGTCTCGCTCCTCGGAGGACCTGTCGAGATCGGCATACCCCCCTCAAGGGCAAGCCGAGGAACGGAACTTGGGCCATTGGCAGGAGATGGCAGAGGACCACTCTCATGGACCATCTCACTGGTCATTTTGGACCCCGTGGGCGTACCACCAGGAGCAAGGGGCTCCAATACCATCGACCTCTCGCTCGGGTCACTCGGTTAGAAGGGCCCCAGAATCCACCATCTCTCGGCCTCCGCCAGGGGGCATGGAGGCTTCCGTGTCCACGCCACCTGACACCATAGACCCGAGTACAGGTGATGCTCCGGCCCAAGAGCAGGGGGATCAGGACCCCCCCTTGGATCCAGTACCACCGGAGGCGTCTTCCTCCTCCTCTCCGGATGAGGCAGTGGCGGGCACTTCATGTACGGGTCCCCCTCCGATAGATCTTCGGGCTCACCAGGATCTCCTGCGTAGGATGGCCCGTAATATGGACCTGCAGGCGGAGGAGATAGTGGAAGTACAGGACCCTATCGTGAACATCCTCGGAGCGGATGCCCCATCGAGGGTGGCGCTACCCCTGATCCGCACGATACAAACCAATGCGGATACGATATGGCAAACTCCTGCCTTTATCCCACCCACAGCGAGAGGGGTGGAAAGGAAGTACTTTGTCCCGTCTAAGGACTACGGGTACTTGTATACCCACCCCCAACCGTGTTCACTGGTGGTGGCATCAGTGAACGCACGAGAGCGCCACGGCCAGCAGGCTGCAGCGCCTAAATCAAAAGAGGCTAAGCGGCTCGATTTGTTTGGCCGTAAGGTTTACTCAGCTGGAGGGCTGCAACTTAGAGCGGCGAACCAACAGGCGCTATTGAGCCGTTACAATTTTAACTCCTGGAACTCTATGGGGAAGTTTAAGGAGTTGATTCCCCAAGAGTCCAGGGAAGAGTTTGGAGCCATGGTAGAGGAGGGTAAGAAGGTGGCTCGGACCTCCTTGCAGGCCTCCTTGGACATAGCAGACTCAGCTGCGAGGACCCTGGCTTCGGGTATCGCTATGCGGAGGATCTCCTGGCTTCAGGTTTCGGGTTTGCCTCCGGAGCTACAGCAAACCCTACAGGATCTGCCCTTTGAGGGACAGGGATTGTTCTCGGACAAGACGGACTCTCGCCTGCAGAGCCTCAAGGACTCGAGAACAATCATGCGCTCCCTGGGGATGCATGTTGTGGGCCCTCAGCGCAGACCATTTAGGCCGCAGCCTCAGCGCTTCTACCCCCCCCGCCTCGTCAGAGACAGGACTTGACCCGGAGGCGAGGGCGAGGTGGTAGAAGAAGGTGGGCCGGCCCTCAACCCGGCCAGAACCAAGGGCCACCTAGACCACCTTCAGGCCCCAGGCAGAACTTTTGAAGGTGCGGTCGAGGACGGCGCCCCAGTCATCTCCCAGGATCCAGCCCCCTCCTTTCGGGATCGTCTCTCCCACTTCCACCGTGCTTGGTCCCTTATAACTTCGGACCGTTGGGTCCTCCGCACAGTGGAGAGGGGATACACTATCCAGTTTTCTTCTATCCCCCCCTCCCACCCTCCTTCCCCGTCCCTCTTCAGGGACCCTTCTCACGAGCAACTTCTTATACAGGAGGTTTCCACGCTCCTTGCTATGGGGGCCATAGAGGAGGTTCCAGTAGAGTTAAGGGGCAGGGGATTTTATTCCCGTTACTTCCTGATCCCCAAGTCCAAAGGAGGTCTGCGGCCCATCTTGGACTTGCGCGGACTCAACAAATTCGTAGTAAAGTTGAAGTTCCGCATGGTCTCTTTGGGGGCCATTATCCCTTCCCTCGATCCTGGAGACTGGTTCGCCGCCCTCGACATGAAAGACGCATACTTTCACATCTCAATTTACCCACCTCACAGACGCTTCCTGCGATTCGTGGTAAACATGGTGCACTACCAATTTGCAGTCCTTCCCTTCGGCCTATCCTCGGCCCCAAGAGTGTTCACGAAATGTATGGCTGTCGTGGCAGCGTACCTTCGTCGGCAAGGGATACAGGTGTTCCCGTACCTAGACGACTGGCTGGTACGCGGTCGCACCAAGGAGCAAGTTCAAGCTCACGTCCACATAATAGTGCACACATTCAACGAGTTGGGCATCCTACTCAACAAGGACAAATCCACTCTAGAACCTACCCAGAGAATAGAATTCATAGGCGCAGTTCTAGACTCCAGACGTGCACAAGCCATCCTGCCAGACAACCGATTTGGCACCATCACGAGCCTCATTCAAGGGCTCCAGGCGTTCCCAACTACCACGGTGAGGTCGTGCCTTACCCTGCTGGGTCACATGGCCTCCTGCACGTACGTAACCAGGCATGCCAGACTTCGGCTTCGCCCACTCCAGACCTGGGTGTCGTCAATATATCGACCAAATCGGGACAGCCTGAACATGGTGGTCACGGTCCCGATCTCGGTCCTGACCTCCCTCACCTGGTGGCTAGATCACAATGTGGTCTGCGAGGGGATGCCATTTCACGCCCCACAACCCTCTCTGCACCTGGTCACAGACGCTTCATCTCTGGGTTGGGGCGCCCATCTCAACGAACACCATACCCAGGGCCTGTGGACTGCACCCCAGCTAGCCCTGCACATCAATGTTCGGGAACTGATGGCGGTGCGCCTGGCGTGCCAGGCATTTCTCAACCTCCTACGTGGCCGATGTGTGTTAGTCCTCATCGACAACACCACGGCCATGTTTTACATCAACAAGCAAGGAGGAGCACGTTCGTCAATTCTATGCCAAGAGGCCATTCGCCTGTGGGACTTCTGCATCGCCCACTCAATCCATCTCACGGCATCGTTCCTCCCTGGAGTCCAGAACACTCTAGCGGACCGACTCAGCAGGTCCTTCCAGACGCACGAGTGGTCTATCCGTCCGGACATCATACATTCCATCTTCCGGAGGTGGGGGTTTCCCCAGATAGACCTGTTTGCATCTCGAGACAACAGGAAGTGCCACGTGTTCTGCTCCCTACAAGGTCGAGCTCCGGGCTCCCTCTCGGATGCGTTTCTCCTTCCCTGGAAAGACCACCTGTTTTATGCCTTCCCTCCGTTTCCTCTGGTCCACAAGGTACTGTTAAAATTGCGCAGAGACCAGGCACAGGTAATTCTGGTCGCTCCAGCGTGGCCGAGACAACATTGGTACACCACACTGTTGGAACTCTCGGTTCAGACACCGATCCCGCTTCCGTTGTGTCCGGATCTCATCTCTCAGGACCACGGCCGGCTGCGTCACCCCAACCTGCAATCACTCCACCTCACGGCGTGGCTGCTCCATGGTTCACCCAGGCAGAGCAGCAATGCTCACACTCTGTCCAACAGATTCTGCTGAGCAGTAGGAAGCCCTCAACACGCACCACGTACCTGGCCAAGTGGAAGCGGTTCTCCTGTTGGTGCGAACAACGAGCCATGTCCCCGTTGCAGGCACCCATTCCTCTCATTTTGGAATATCTCCTCTCCCTAAAACAGCAGGGGTTGGCGATATCTTCAATTAGAGTTCACCTGGCCGCTATATCGGCCTTTCACCCAGGGGAACTCGCGTCCTCGGTATTCTCTAACCCGATGGTCGTTAGATTCCTCAAGGGCTTAGACCGGATGTACCCACAACAACGTCAGCCCGTTCAGACGTGGGACCTCAACCTGGTTCTCTCCAAGCTCACAGGTCCTCCATTCGAGCCACTGGCCACCTGTTCACTTTTGTACCTATCCTGGAAGACAGCCTTCCTTGTAGCCATCACCTCAGCAAGGCGCGTTTCTGAACTCAGGGCGCTTACATCCGAGCCCCCTTATACAGTTTTCCATAAGGATAAAGTGCAGCTTCGTCCACATCCTGCCTTTCTCCCTAAGGTGGTTTCTCCTTTTCATATCAACCAGGACATCTTTCTCCCGGTCTTTCATCCTAAACCACATGCCACTCGCCAGGATCAACGTTTGCATTCCCTGGACGTACGAAGGGCCCTGGCCTTCTATATTGACCGCACAAAGCACTTTAGAAAGACGACGCAACTCTTCGTTGCAGTGGCCGACCGAATGAAAGGCTCACCGGTCTCCTCACAACGCCTATCCTCCTGGATTACGTCTTGCATCCGGACTTGCTATGACCTGGCAGGTGTCTCAGCACCGCACCTCACCGCTCACTCCACGAGGGCCCAGGCTTCCTCGACGGCTTTCCTGGCACAAGTTCCGATCCAGGACATTTGTAGAGCAGCGGTTTGGTCATCAGTCCACACATTTACAGCTCACTATGCACTAGTGCAGCAGTCCAGAGACGATGCTGCTTTCGGATCAGCGGTTTTGCACACAGCAATGTCTCACTCCGACCCCACCACCTAAGTTGGGCTTGGGAGTCACCTAATGGAATGGATATGAGCAAGCACTCGAAGAAGAAAAGACGGTTACTCACCGTTGTAACTGTTGTTCTTCGAGATGTGTTGCTCATATCCATTCCAAACCCGCCCCCCGTCCCCACTGTCGGAGTAGCCGGCAAGAAGGAACTGAGGGGGCGCCGGGTCGGCTGGGGTATATATTCAGCTCCATGAAGGCGCCACTCTAGGGGGCTCCACAGCCGACCCGCCGGTGTTGCTAGGGTAGAAAATCTTCCGACGATCGTGCACGCGGCGCGCACACACCTAATGGAATGGATATGAGCAACACATCTCGAAGAACAACAGTTACAACGGTGAGTAACCGTCTTTTCGGATGCATATACATGCTATATGCATCAGAAGAAGTGGGTTGTAGCCCACGAAAGCTTATGCTCTAATGAATTTGTTAGTCTCTAAGGTGCCACAAGTACGCCTGTTCTTTTTACAGATTCCTTTGTTTAGGGTAGACCTGTTTAACAACTCCCCCTTACATACCTGGTTTGTATGCAGTGTTATTGCAGCCCAGGAAATGACAAGTGGGTGAGGTAATATCTGAAAAGAGCTATGTAAGCTCAAAAGTTTGTCTCTCTCACCAACAGAAGTTGGTCCAATGAAAGATATTACCTCACCCACCTTGTCTCTCTAATGGGGGCCAATGGGGGCAGCGGGAAGCGGTGCGGGCGAGGGATGTGCTGGCTGCGGCTTCCCGACGCCCCCAATGGCCTGGGATGGCGATCCGCAGCCAGTGGGGGCCACAATTGGCCGAACCTGCCACGTCAGCAGGTAAATAAACTGGCCCGGCCCGCCAGGGTGCTTACCCTGGCGAGCCACGTGCCAAACGTTGCCAACCTCTGCAGTAGATTATGCTGATCTTCATGATAAGATCATCTCACTCCTTTCTTGGGTACTGTGGTCAGTACTGAAACAGTTGACAATTTAAATGTCAACATCGTTATCATCAGGCTTCAGAGTCAAAACCTGAAAGAGTCTGACGTAGAGGAGTGCTGGCAAGAAACAGGTTATTTCTTATTGCTAATGGAATTTTAATCAGTGCCTGTATCTTTGGCAGCACACTGCGATCTATATTGTTGTAGTATATTATACACACCACTGAGATGAATGGGCAGTTTTACTTTTCTTAGAGCTCCTGTTGCAGGCTCTCAGGAGACATCACTTCATGGCTTTCTTCTGGTTCACATTTTGCAGATTTCCTTCGCAGCCATAAAGGCTAGAGAATTAATTTTTTAAAATTAAAACTTTCTGGCGCACAGTATTCAGCCACCAGGAGGAAGTACAATTCAGTGAGACAACATGGGCCAGCTCATTTCAACCCCTCTCATTAAAGATTCTCTGAAGAAAACTTAAGAAAATTTAGTGTTTAGGCTGATAGGTTAACAAAGCACCGTTTGCATTAAAACCTTATTAGTACCTTTCTTGCGGACTTTCTAGTCTCCATAATAGGAGCGTATGCTCAAAAGGAAGTATCCCTGAACACACTGAATCTGCCAACTCAAATATTTATTCAGTTTTCCTGAATAGTGCCCTTCGGTCTAGCCACACTGTTTGATAAAAGTACCAGCCACTCGATTTAGATCCATACCAGCTGAGATGATCTCTCAGTTCCACTCTATATGCATCCGAAGAAGTGGGCTGTAGCCCACGAAAGCTTATGCTCAAATAAATTTGTTAGTCTCTAAGGTGCCACAAGTACTCCTGTTCTTTTTGCAGATACAGACTAACACAGCTGCTACTCTGAAACCTCTCAGTTCAGGCTACAGTCAAGTAGGGGATCCTGAGTTCTGTTCATAAACCACAAAACAGACAAATTCTTTTTCCTACAGCATGGCTTCTTAGAGTGATTTCAAAACATAGGCATCAGTCCTCCAGAGAATTCTGTGTGAGCAGACCCCTGCTTTCAGGTAGAGCTCCATTAACACTGAGCTCTGAGCAGCATTGATGCCTTAAATGGTCAGCTTCAAGTTTGTCCACAAAGGATGAGTGATGTTTCCCATGGTCTATATTCATACATGTAGATGGTGAGCTCTCTGGGGCAGAGGCTGTCTCTTTGTTATATGTTTGCACAGGGCCTAGCACAAAGGGATCCAGGTCTGTAAGTGTTGTTGTAATACTGGTACAACTCTAATATTAAGAATAATGGTTTCTTGCTACTGCAACATCTTGGACAGAATTGCACGCGTGAGACATTATGAACTGTAAAACCAACGAGGAGTCCCTGTGGCACCTAAATTTGTTAGTCTCTAAGGTGCCACAAGGACGACTCCATTGTTTTTGCTGATACAGATTAACGTGGCTACCACTCTGAAATCTCTCATTATGAACTGTAGAATTGGAGGATGAAGCCAGCAGAAGCAAGTAGTCCCCAAGCAGACTCATTAGCCACGAAATGCATGGTTTGTCAGTGAATAAGTGCTTCCAATCTCTGATACTCAGTATTCAGAGTCCTTATTTATCTGAATTCCGTTAACACCTCCTATGTACTATGCAACTTCCATGAAGACACAGGAACAAAGTGTTTTCTTACTTTGCGCTGCCACATATAACACAGCGAGTAAGCCAATCCATTTCTGAAAGGTGGTAGAAAGCAAAGCACTACCCATAAACTAAACAAAATGACAACAGTAGGCAATAAAATCTGGCATGGGGGCCAGAAATATGCACTTATCAAATGAGATTATTTTATTACTTCACCTGGCTAAAATGAATCTGTTGGGTTTATCAGTGATTTATTTCTATGGAGACAGCAATGTTCAAGTAGAATAGTTAAGCTAACAACAAAATTTGGGCAAGATCTTGGGGTGCAACTGAACTGCAAAAAGGTAAAAACATTGTAAATTTCAAATACAGCCATACTTTCACAATGACTTTCATGTTGTCCAGTACATTTTAATTCATGACACAAATGAATCCTTATAAATATTGTCTATATGTGTTATCATACTCCTGTTACAATATCCTGTTGCCCGTGCAGTCATTGTTGCTGGGAAAAGGTTTGGAATCCATTTGAAAAAATGGTTATATTTTTCCTTTTGTAATTTTTGCGTCATGTATCCCATGAGGATGGTGGGTGTGTACAGGTATATTCTAAAAACGTGGCAGTGATATTCATGTGAAAGAGTGCAAGGGCCATATGATAAATTACATTTATCATGCACTCTCTCCTCAACACTCTGCCCACTAATCCATCTCCCCTAGCATTTATTCTACAATTTCACCCCCTGAGCAGCTTCCTGCAGTTTCATTGTCTTGACTACAAATACAACAGCAAAATCAATTCGCCATCAAAATGTTTCTATTTTCCCCCTAAATGTGATCATTTCTGCTCTAAAACAAAACCAGTTCAAAGCCCAGCAAAGGCAATGCTCAGTCCTGGTTACAGCAATAAATGTACTATCTCAATAGCTTGTGACCCTTCAGGGCTCAAAATGGGAGTCTAATCCTTTTGGGGAGGGGTGATTCCCAGCATTCCATTTGCTCCAGTTTTGAAAACTCCCAGTGACTTTAAGGGAGTAAAATGGTACGTGTGGAACAGTTATTTTAGGTCATTTGGTGAGGTATCTTATATATTTGGTTTAATTTTTCTCTCCTGCTGAGCCTTGGATTTCTAAGGTGAAATCCTGGCCCCACAAAGTCAGCAGGACTTTTGCCATTGATTTCAGTGGAGCCAGGATTTTACCCCTGGTAACAAAGGCACCTGGCTGCACAGGCAGAGGGGTGCAAGAAATAGTCCAAGTAAATTTATTTTAAAACTCTCCAAACCATGCCCAAAATAGTTTCTGTGCAGTTATTATAATTATATTATAGCAGCACCCAGAGGCCAGGATCAGTTGTGCTAGGCACTATAAAATCTGTGTCATACCCAGAACAGAAAATGGTGTGAGATGGTAGAAACATTTGACACTTGAATAATTGCAAAACTGTAAGGGATGAACTGGCACAAACAGGTATGGGCTCTGATCATACATAATCATAAATACCACGTGGACAAGAGGGTTCTGACAACAAGAGACTTATAATTAAAGTATTGCAGTGTTCTAGTTCATCTCCCATTAGTATTTTTACCTGAGTTATCTTTTATTAAACACTGTGCCATTTAACAGCCACTCTGGAGGGTGAGAAACTGAGCCTGAGTAAAGTATCAGAATTTGTGTGAAACAGATGTTAGCCTTACATTTAAAAAGGTTTAGTGCTTCTGCTGGTGTTAAGAGAAGGAAGCAGGTGACCCTATTTCCATTCATTATTTATCCATTTTGTGATTCTAAATAAAATCTAAATCTTCAGATTAAAGCTCTCCTCATAACTGTAATGTGCTGTCATCTATTCTCTGGGCAGACACTTATTACAGGGCACTTGAGAAAAGCTTCATCTATGACAACTGGAGCAAATGATAGCTTAAAGCAGTGGTTCTCAACCAGGGGTCCAGGGCTCCCTGGGGGGCCATGAGCAGGTTTCAGGGGGTGTCTGCCAAAATAGACCAGAGAGCAGGGTCAGCATTAGACTCACTGGGGCCCAGGGTAGAAAGCCGAATCCTGAGCCCAAGCCCCTTCTCCCCAGGCTGAAGCAGAAGCCTGAGCAATTTTAGCTTTGTGGGGCCCCCTGTGGAATAAAGCCCTGGGCAATTGCTCTGCTTGCTACCCCCTAACGCTGGCTCTGGCTTTTAATCTACTGAAAAACAGTTGATGTGTACATGGTGGGCTGTGTAATTTTTATAGCATGTTGGGGGGGGGGGGGGAGTTTGAAGGAAAAAGGTTGAGATCCCTCTGGCTTAAAGAACAAGCGGGGCTCCATTGTCGGTTCTTTCAGTTTGCCTCAACACATCCCCATAGTCACACAGACCTGGAACCTAGGGCTGAGATTGTTTGTTTCTCTGTGGAGAGGCACATAGATCATTCATGCTTAGTTCCTTTTTCACACCCAGAAGTGTCTCTCCAAGTTTTCCAATTGTTTAAAAGTTGTGTAATCTTTTCCCCTCTTCCCAATCACTGGGATCTGGATCTACTCTTCACCCCCTTCCTTTCAAACCCATAACTAAGCGTCCCCTATCCTTCATATCTCTCAGATTGGCCTCTCTCTAGTGCGGATCGCTTTGGCCAGAAGAATCCGAGAGCTATATAAGCCCTTATGTCTAATTCTCCATTCTTAATTTTTAAGGACAGTATTTCTGGGCTTTCTTCATTATACCCATCTTGCTGATTGAAGCGGAATGATGGGACTTTTAATAAAACTCTGGCAAGATCTCTTCAGCCATTTTTGGGGGTTTCAGGGCAGAGGTGCTGGAACAGTTTGTATAGTGGGGGTGCTGAGAGCCATTGATTCAGACTGTAAGCCCTGTATGTAATGGAAACCACTTTAAGTCAGGGGGTGTACCCCCACAACCCCTAGTTCCAGCACCTATGTTTCACGGTGAATCCTCCCCACACACACACACACACACTTTATCCACTTTAAAAAAGAAACTTTAATTGATCCTTTCTAGATGGGGCTATGGCAAAAATAGATGTTTGAAACTCACCATGGCTAAACCTCTGATTGAGAAGTAATGCCTCTTCTTGTGCTTAAAAAAATGGTTTTAATTTACCAGAGTTGGTTTGTAATTGTATCCTGAACATGTGCAATAGACAATTTTGTTAAATACATAGATACGTACAATAAATATACATTAAAGAGTACCGCTAATTAAGTCTGCACTTTTCAAAACAGACTGACTTTAAAGATCCTCAGCTTGGCCTTGACCAGCATTGGCTTCAGTGGAACTATGCCAATTTACACCAGCTGCAGCTGGTAGCCGTTGGGACGTTAATTCACATGTCTGCTTGTTTCAACTCCTAGGCCAGGTTGGAGGTGGTTTAGTTTGGTAAGGCAATCCTTTACTTTCTTTTTAACTAGAAACACTCCTTAGCCCACCTCTAGAGTGATTGTTGTTTAGTAGTCATCGAAAGCAAGGACTTGTGAATGTAAGTTTATGAAGGAGAATTGGAAGCCAGATAAGTTCAGACTAGAAATAAGGCACAGATTTTTAATGATGAGGGTAAATAACCATTGTTAGAACTTATGTTGGGTCGAGGTGGATTCTCAGTCATTGACCATTTTTTAAATCAAGGTTGCATGTTTTTCTAAAAGGTATGTTACACTTGAATAAGAAATTAATTAAGGAAAGTCCTGTGGCCGGTGTAATTCAGGAGGTTAGACTATATGATGTCTGTGGGCACTTCTGATCTTGTAATGTATGAATCAATCATTTACAAAGGAGGAGTTATTTTGGACACTTTTCTAATTCTTTAAAATGTTCCCTTCTGTCTTTAGGCACTGTACCGATGTTCTGTGCTGTGTAATCTTCATAGTCGTCATTCTGGGTTACATTGCATTAGGAATTCTGGGTAAGTAAACCCAGCCACGGTAGTGGCTTCTCTTGCAGGGGGAGTAAATAAGTGAGTCATTATTTTTAATTGAAGAGTCCATTTAATTTTAAACTTTCTAATCAATGAGCCATGTGTTTCCTAGAAGCAAATCATGAATGATTTGCTCACATTAAATGTCTGTTATAGTCAGGGAGAGGTTGAAAATGGTGTGTTTATTGATGGAAAAAACAAAGTAAAATATATGCAGGTAAAAATGCCATGGTTCAATCATTTTGCTATCATAAACTGTAATTGAGATAGGAAAATCCTGGCACTTGTCACTCGTCAAAAAACAAAAGCTAGAGAAAAACATTCATTTTTAAGAGGCTTTGCATTCTTTAAAATATTAGCAAGAGACTCTATGGGAGCAATGAATGGAGCAGAAAAAACTTCATTTAATTGTGGGGGACAGAGCTGTTTGCTTATCAGGATATTCTGTGGTAACCGTTTAGTTTGCTTGTCTGAGAGAACTTCACTGAGACTGTCTAAATGAGTGAGGGCAAATGCCAGCTACCATAAAAGTACAGTTACTATGTGTTTGCATATTTGACTGAACTTAATTTCCTAATAAAAGACCATATGGCCCTGGCTTAGACACACGAAATGTCATCACTCTTTTTAATTCTGTGTTAGCAGTTTGGCTTTGTACAGTAGAGAAAATACTATGTGTAGTGTCAGAAGATGACAATAAGCAAGATTGATTTTACACAACCAGTAGAAATCAGTAAGTATACGGGAATGTACATCATCCTCTCATTAGAATATACTATTGGCACAGCATCCCAAAAGTCATAATTCGTTCTGTCTCTCTTCAGCTCCCTGTCTCTCTCACTTTACCTTGTAGTATTTAAACACTGAACAGGTAGTTAAGATTTTGCTGCTTCTCTCTCCAGGTGCTCCTGTGTGCATGTGGTGTTTGTTCCCTTGTTCACACATACTAGTTGTCCCTTCATGGAACATCCTGCTTTCAGAAAGGGGGAAAGGGAAGGAAATAAAGTGAATAGACTCAGGGCCGGCTCCAGGCACCAGCCGAGCAAGCTCGTGCTTGGGGCGGCAGATTGTACAAGGCGGCATTCGGCCCAATCCTAGGGCGGCACGGCCGCTTTTTGTTTTGTTTTGTTCCACTCTGGCCGCCCTGTAGCGAGCGGTGGCGCGGCGGAGGGGAGCGCCCTGCAGCAAGCCTGGCAGGGCAGCCCGCATCCTTCCCTCCCAGCTGACCGCAGCGCGGAGCCCTCCTGGCACGCGGCGCGGCGGTTGAGAAGCCCTGGCCGCCCCTTCTCTCTCTCCCCCCACCTCCTCCTCCTCTCCCCCGCACCCTGGCTCCGGCCGCGCCGCAGGTGCTTTTTTTTTTTTTGCTTGGGGTAGCAAACAAGCCAGAGCTGGCCCTGAATACACTTGCAAGCAATAACAGTCAAGGGGGTCATTGCAGTTGAAAGGTAGCACCACGCACTGACCCCGTAACAGGCAGTTGTTGTCTAATGAATGGAGCATGATACTGGCAGGCAGGAGACCTGTGTTCCACTCATGACTGTCACTAAGTTGCTGTGCCACGTGAGGCAAGTAACGTAACTGCTCCGTGCCTCAGTTTCTCTATCTGTAAAACTGAGAGGAATTATTTAAGCTCAGTACCACTGTGTACACAAGAACAAATGGATATAAACTGGACATTAGGAAGTTTAGACTTGAAATTAGATGGTTTCTAACCATCAGAGGAGTGAAGTTCTGGAACAGCCTTCCAAGGGGAGTAGTGGGGGCAAGAGACATATCTGGCTTCAAGACTAAGCTTGATAAGTTTATGGAGGAGATGGTATGATGGGATAGTCTAATTTTGGCAATTAATTAGTCTTTGACTACTAGCGGTAAATATGCCCAATGGCTTGTGATGGGATGTTAGATGGGGTGGGATCTGAGTTACTACAGAGAATTCTTTCCTGGGTGCTGTCTGGTGAGTCTTGCCCACATGCTCAGGGTTTAGCTGATCGCCATATTTGGGGTCGGGAAGGAATTTTCCTCCAGGGCCGATTGGCAGAATCCCTGGGGGGGTTTCGCCTTCCTCTGCAGCGTGGGGCCTGGGTCATTTGTTGGAAGATTCTCTGCACCTTGAAGTCTTTAAACCATGTTTTGAGGACTTCAGTGGCTCAGACACAGGTTTGATACAGGAGTGGGTAGGTGAGATTCTGTGGCCTGCATTGTGCAGGAGGTCAGACTAGATGATCATAATGGTCCCTTCTGACCTTAAAGTCTATGATTCTATGATAATACCTACCTTTGTAAAGCGCTTTGAGATCCATGGATGGAAAAAAATCTGTATAAGGGCAAAGAGTTAACTAATAAGCTCTTAATACAGGTCCTGTGCCTGTGAGCCATACATGGATCCAGTACTTTAATGGTTTCATTAGCTATGGGATTCTTCTTGGGGACAGTAGTGGGTAGAGGGTGAGGGAGAAGGGTGTCTCTAACTGTACTTCATGCATTATTTAGTCACATTCAGACTAGCTTGTCTGAAGTCCTTTGGCTCCCTTGCACAGCTCAGACTCTGATGCTTCCTTAACATCAATGGCATCCTACTTGGGGATGGGGATCTGTCTGGTCTGTATATGCTGCTGCTACTGGAGTGCATATAAATGAAATTTTGCATATGCTCTCTCATCTCTGCCTCCTCTTTTGATCCTGCTGCTTGTACTATTTGCTGTAGAGTGATGCTACGATCTGAGTTGCCCCTACTTTAATTGCCCAGCTACATTGTCTGTACCTTACTGGCCTCTTGTTTCATTCCAAGCTGGTACCAGCACTCATTTGAGGTGTGTGTGTGTGTGTGTGTGTGTGTGTGTGTGTGCGCGCGCATATACAGACCTGCCAAGCAGGGCTGGCACCAGCACAGCAAGCAGGTGCTTGGGGCGGCCAAAGGAAAGAAGGGGCGGCACGTCCGGGTCTTCGGTGGCAATTAAGTGGTGGGTCCCTCAGACCCTCTCGGAGGGAAGGACCTTCCGCCGAAATGCTGCCAATCGCAGCTGCTTCCCTCCCCTCCCCCCCCCCCCCCCCCCCCCCGCTCAGGGCGGCAAAAACACTGGAGCTGGCCCAGCTGCCAAGCCTCCCACTTGAAGCAGGAGTACCCCACATTTGGAATATTTTACTTCCCTGTTCCCCCTCTAATGTTCCTCCAGCTCTTCCTGCTCCCTGTTCGCTCAGCTGGTGTGTTACTGTTCTGTTCCTGTCCTTCTTTCACCACTCAAACACAGAGCCCAAGTGGAGGAGCTGGGCACAGATCATGGGAGCATTCCTTGTTCTCTTTAATACGTGAACACTTCCCTGACAGGTGAGTGGCCCCTACTCTGGATGTTGTGTCAGACAGAGTATTGGCACACTGATGAACACACAGAAAGAGGCAGAAGTGAGCACTGGCAATTTGTGGTTGTGCAGCATTCTTGTGCATTCAGATCTTCCTGCCAGCCTGTACAATCTCCCTCCAGCACTGCACAAATCTCCCTTAATCCTTTGGCTAGACTTCCATGGCAGCTTTGCATGTGCTGTTTCCAAACATCATGTTCTGCATGAAATACGTTGCACAAGCCGAGAGAGGCAAAAGATGAGTGGTTGGCCAGATTCCTCTCTTCCCTGACTCTGTGGTCTCAGACAATGGGATCAGTGTGGTATGTGATGGTGAATTTGTCCATATAGGGTACATTTGCACATGCCTTGGAATCCTATTATGAAAAAAACCTTCTAACCAAACCCTTAGGTATAAAACATTGAGGGGTTTGGAATCCAACCCTGGATCAAGATCCAGATTTTGTGGCTGGCCACTGTCTCTTTTTCTGTGACGGGTGGATCCAAATTTTTGCATCTGAACACCCCTATTACATATCCAAATCTAAACCCCGTATGGTGCCTGCTTTTTCTTTGTCCTCAGATTGTGATTCATCCTTCTTATTTTAAATGAAAGATGAGATCAGCATGGGTCCTACTCCAAAGGCCAGCCCTGCTCCAAATGCATGAGTGTCAATAAAGTTCATATGAAGAGAAAATAGATTATAAATCAATTCTCCGTCATGAGTTATGCCTTAAGCATCTCCTGTCCTTTGGCTTATTATAGAAATAAAAAAGTCGATTTTCCAGGTTTCTTGACTATGTGAGAATAGCTTCCTCGTTTCACATGTCATTTGGCTGGATAAAGAAAGGAAATACTCAAACTAGGGCTGTTGATTAATCGCAGTTAACTCACACAATTAACTAAAAAAAATCAATCACGATTAAAAAAAATAATCATGATTAATCACACTGTTAAACAATAGAATACCAATTGAAATTTATTAAATATTTTTGGATGTTTTTCTACATTTTCAAATATATCGACTTCAATTACAACACAGAATACAAAGTGTACAATGCTCACTTTATATTATTTTTTATTACAAATATTTGCACTGCAAAAATGATAAAAGAAATAGTATTTTTCAATTCACCTCGTACAAGTACTGTAGTGCAATCTCTTTATCATGAAAGTGCAACTTACGAATGTAGGTTTTTTTGTTATGTAACTGCACTCAAAAACAAGACATTGTAAAACTTTTGAGCCTACAAGTCCACTCAGTCCTACTTCTTGTTTAGCCAATTGCTAAGAGAAACAAGTTTGTTTACATTTACGGGAGATAATGATGCCCACTTCTTAAATAAATGGTATTCTATTGTTTAATAGTGCGATTAATTGCAATTAATGTTTTTAATCACTTGACAACCCTAATTCAAACCCATCACTTGGAGCTGCTATTGACTGAAAATCTGTGGCTCACTTTCTACTCTCTGCTACGTGCGCACAACTCCCACTGGCCTCAGCTGGGCATGCACTTATGTGACCGCAGGTATAATTTGGCTTGGTATGTGTTTCAAGAGGGCTGAAGTGGGGTCTGGGAAAAAAGTAATTGAATCTCCTTGAAAGATCAAACTTAGTGATTTATGATAATAGCCTATCTCCATCCTGCTTCAGTGGTGGTTGCTGTTGAATGATTATACTGAACAGAAATATGTATTACATGAGTTATTCCTTGCCATAATTGTGTTACCTTTACAGATGATTTGATAAATGAAAAGGGGGGGGGGGGTAGCTCCCTTTTATGGACACCCAGCCAGTTAGCTATAAAATCCTTCTTGGTAGCTGTTCTCTACTTGCTTTACCTGTAAAGGGTTAAAAAGTCTGACTGCATGCATAGGTAAAAGGAAGGGAGTGGGCACCTGACCAAAAGAGCCAATGGGAAGGCTAGAACTTTTTAAAATTGGGGAAAAAATAAACTTTTCCCTTTGTCTGTCTGTTCTCTGGCGATTGGGGACAGAGCAGAGACAGGGCTGGGACAATGTTGTAAAAAGCTTTAAAACCAGGTATGACAAATCATCAAATCATACCTTGAACCTACTTGTTTGAAACCTCAGATATGTAAGGAGATCAGGGAATGACTAGGATGATGCAATTAGGTTTATTTCTTTAATTCTTATTGGCTTGTGGACTCCTCTCTGCTAACCCCCAAATGCTTTTGTTTTGCTTGTAACCTTTAAGCTGAACCTCAAGAGAGCTATCTTGATGCTTAAGTTTTGTAATTTTTTTTTTAAGATCTAGCAAAAAGCCTAAGTTCCAGATCTATTTTCTTTCTTTTTGTTTTTAATAAAATTTACCTTTTTTAAGAACAGGATCAGGTTTTTTGTGTCCTAAGAAGTTTGTGCACATGTTGTTTAATTAGCTGATGGCAACAGCTGAGTTTCTTTGTTTCTGTCTCCGCTCTTCCCCGGAGGGTGTGTGAAAGGGCTTGAAGGTACCCCACAGGAAGGAATTCCCAAGTATGCCTTTCTGGGTTCCAAAAAGGGGTTTTATTGCATTTTGGTGGTGGCAGCATCTACCTATCCAGGGTCAGAGAGAAGCTGTAACCTTGGGACTTTAACACAAGCCTGGAGTGGGCAGTATTAATTTTTAGAATCCTTGCGGGCCCCCACCTTCTGCACTCGAAGTGCCAGAGCTGGGAAACAGCCTTGAGAGATGAAAAAAGAATGTCAATTTAACAGTCAATGAAACTTTTATTCCTTAGAGAACTAATTCAGTCCTTCCTATTTATTTGGGAGATTTTGGGCTTAACAGGGAGAGACTTTATATATTAAAAAAAAAAAAAAAAATCTACCAGACAGCCTAAAATCTATGGTAGTTTTCATTCAGTAAAATGCATGTGAAGGGCAGCTAATGAATTATCATAGAAATTGCTCAAGGCTTCAAAGAATGGAGTAATTCAAAAGGAACAAAACTGAGTATGATTTAGATTTACTCCTGAACTGTGGTTCATATACTAACTGGATCACAGCCTCCTGAAGCGTTTCTGGTACAAAGAGAAATCACTCCCCCCCCCCCCTTCCAATCAATAGTTTCACCATATGTAGTTCAGACCCTCTTAGAGCAACATTATTATTTGCAATAGCAAATTTCTCCAGATGTCTCTTACATTAAAGGAACAATGGTGTTTTTATCCTTTATTGTGCTTAGCCAAGCCAAGAGTTATGATCATGTATCGAAGTAAACCATCTCCACAACTTGTAAAATCTTACCCTCAAGAGTCCACTTCATGTTTATAAATTCTTCTTACATTTTATCATAATTTTGTCTTCTAGTCCAGGATTGATGGATTTAGAGTCTAAATGGGAACTTGAGATCATCATGCTTGTTCTTCATCTAAGATGCGCCTTGCTTTCATTTGGTTTCCCTCTTCCCTCCCCCAATTTCTATAGCTCCAGCTATGAAAGACTTATTCTTCTAGAACAGAATTCTTCTGATTTGTGTTCACGGGCACAACTGGGGACTAACCACTGGGCTGGTAGGCCACCTGCGAAGAAGTGAACAATATGTTGCTTATGTAGTAGTCCTGCTTCTAGTAATGTTTATGCAACAGCGGTGTCATCAGCATGGGTTTACAAATTCAGTATCATATGTCCTATTATCTGCTTCACTGCATTTGTAAATTGTTTGTGTTAAAAAGCCATAAGCACAGTTGGGTAGGCCTGTTCTTCCACATATTAAACGTTAAAAGCATACCTTTAAGGGAAACAAAATAATGATATGAAAGCCTGTATTCCCAAGAAGCACACTGTTGAGGGAATGACTCAGATAAGCTAAACAGATTTGCAGTTATTTTTTAAGTGTCAGTGGAAGCTGTTCTAATCACACTTTCTCCTTGACA
This sequence comes from Malaclemys terrapin pileata, assembly GCF_027887155.1. NCBI lineage: Eukaryota > Metazoa > Chordata > Testudines > Emydidae > Malaclemys > Malaclemys terrapin. Next base: position 87,074,017 of record NC_071512.1, read on the forward strand.
AGGAGTTTTCCAGTATTTGCATCCACTGGCTCAACCATACAGCAAAAAAATAAAAATAAAAATGTATTTGATAAACATTTAAAATGATAGACATTAGCCATTTCTGATATCATTCTTGTGTACATCAGTGACAGGATAATGACATAACTTCAGCCATCCCGAATGTGGATCCCTGTCTGTCAACTGCTTTGCCTGTGTCATATGCTGCCCCACTGCTACACTGATTGCTGACTCAGCTGGGTTAGTTGATGTATTTGTTTCAGCCCAGCTGTGTATGCCAGCATTAAAACTGTGATTTTACAAGCATCAGACCACACACAACCTTTTGCTGGCATGAAAGCTCTATATATTTGGATTCAGTTTCATTTAGTACTTGGTATTGGGTCACCAATAGGGCAGTGAAACAAAGACTCAAACACTACTCTTTGAGGCTAATCATGATAATAACCTTCCACTGTCAATGGAGGCTGCTGATTTAGGTACAATTCTACACTGAATAGGATATTTATCATATGGGATTCTTTTCCCAACATTGTTCTAACTCAAAGACAGTAATAGTTGTTTTTACTCTCCTGTTTTCTGCTGCAATATTAATCAAATGCTAAATCTCCATCCTCTATAACGGACCAATTCTTCTCGGTTTCTCTCTGAAAATTAGTTGAGATGTACTTTCCCCAGCAGATGTGATTTCAAACTAAAGGAAACCAATTTTACAGCAAACCCAGATAAATCTGTTTTCTAAAGCTGTTTTCTAGATAAGGGGCCCAGTTTTGAGTCCAGTAAAGTTGACGAGAGCAAGTGTTGACATAGAAAAGCTTGTTTACCATATTTTTTAAACCAGGTTCATCCAACACTGGTTTAGTGCCCCAATATGACTGAGGCCTCAGGCTTGTAGGAAAGCTACAACCAAGAATCAGTAGGTATGGGCAATTGGATGAAGGCAACTGGACAAGAGTCCCCAAAGACTGGAAATACTGTTCAGAATACTTCACAAAAACAAAAGTATGAGCAAAATGTTCCAGCACTTGTACCTCACTAATTCTCACTAATGCCCAGGAAGCCCATTGCAAAGGATCACGTTTGGAGAATTAGTGAGTTAATGGCCTAATCCAAACCCAGTGAAACCAG